>NC_080168.1:76186285-76486285 GCF_950295315.1 Erinaceus europaeus | reverse complement strand
AAGAAAATAGAGAGAGATATCCCAGAGCATTGCTTCTCTCTGACTTATGGTGGCGCTGGGGATTGAACGTGGGATGTCAGAGCCTCAAGCATGAAGGCTTTTGCAAAACCATTATGCAGTCTCCCTAGCCCAGAGATGAGTTTTCCCCCCCCTAAGATGCATTTATTTATTTACTTTTGATAGAGAGAAAGAGTGAGCATCACTCTGGCATGTGTTATGGCAGAGCTCAGACTTGGGACCTCAAGCCTGAGAGTCCAATGCTTTACCCACTGCTCCACCTCCAAGGCCACAAAGCTGAGTTTTTAATTTAATTAAAAAGTCATACATTGGTAGTCAGGTGGTAGCGCAGCGGGTTAAGCGCAAGTGGCGCAATGCGCAAGGACCACAGTAGGGATCCTGGTTCTAGCCCCCAACGACATCAACAACAATAATAGCTACAACAACAATGGAAACAACAAGGGCAACAAAAAGGAAATAAATAAATAAATAAAAATCTAAAAAAAAAGTCATACATTAAATATTGGAGGAAAAGGGAAAACACTAAGCTGAACTTGGACTGGAGTTGTTGTATTTGCACCAAAGGAAAAGACACTGTGGTGGGGAGTGGGTTCAGGTCCTGGAACATGATGACAATTCAACCTGGTGGAGGTTGAATTATTATGTCAAAAACTGGGACATGTTATGGATGTACAAACTATTGTGTTTTGCTGTCAACTGTAAACCGTTAATCCCCCAATAAAGAAATTAAAAAAAATGTTGGAGGAAAGTGACCATGAATCACAAATATCCAGTTATAAATAAATGTGGGGGATATAGTGCACATGATATGACTAGTAGCTGGATAACAGACACAGAAGGAAGTTATTGGAAGTAAATCCTAGGAGTTTTCATCATAAGGAGAATGTTTTTCCTTTTTCCTTTCTATCTTGTTCTAAGTGAGAAAATGTATGTTAGCTGAACCTATTATGGCAACCATCTTATACAACATAAATTTTTCAAGCAATCATGCTGTATGTCTTGAACTTATCCAGTGATGTCTATCAACTATTTTTCAATAAAGCTGTAAAACTCAGTAAAAGAACCTCCACCACTACCAGAAATACTTTATGAAAATAAATTGCATTTCCAGCATTAAATGCCTAGCAACGAAGATAAAGAATCACTATGTTATTTAGAGCACACCATCTTTTACAGTCGACAGTAAATACAATATTTGCAATAAATGCATAACATTTCCCAGTTTTCCACATAGCATTAATCTCCTAATAAAGAAAAACTAAATCACAACATGCATATTTATAAAAACACAAATTTAAGAGAACTAGGAGTTGATGAATAGTGCAAAATGTTTTCAGTTACTATGTTGTGAATGTCCTGCTAATTTCCAGGGTACTTCCACAACAATGCATCGAGACACAAACTAGTCATCCAGCACTGCTGTGAATCAATGTGTTTAATTTTGCAAGAGTGTATGTCATTCATGCTCTCTGAAAGGAAGGTCTTGCCAGGTTAATGAATTTGTCTTTTACCTTTGTGCTTCTGTCACTTAAAAATTCCTGGCACTTTGAAGCAGTGTTCACCTCTGACCTTGGCCATGACCAAACCAATAAACCTTCATGGCATCTGGATGCAGTTGTCTTTTATTTCATGGACAAAGAGCAAGAAGAGTGGATAGGTGATTCCCTGGGGTCTGATTGGGACTTTCTGTGAGTATGTGTTAAGCTATAAGAGGAGATGTTTACAGGCACAGGTTATGCTGTGCTACTGCTCAACACTGCATCTGCATAATGAATGAGAGGGGCCCATGTATTTTTCTTTTTTTTTTTTCTTTTGACGATTGTATTCTTCTTCTAGTGTTTGCCGACGATTGTATTTATAATGCACAACTGAATGGACTAGTAAAATACAACATATGCAATTAAGTTTAGATAAAAAAATGACTAATCTTTAGTACAATTATATCCCAAATATTTCATAGGATATACCTAGACTAAAAATACATGTCTAAAATTAAGTGGGCAATTGCTTTTTTATTTGATGAATTTGGCAACCCTATGGGCCAAGAACAAGCTCTCTCTTGCTGAGGACTTGAGACAATACTGAGCTGCAAGGATATTCTATAAGACAAAAAAGAAGGGCAAAACAGATTCCAGAATTCTGAAAATCTGTGTCTTGACTTTTGTGGGAGAAATGTGAATGTATTTTCTTTCTTTCTTTTTTTTTTGATTTGTAAGACTATAAGTTAACAGGAGTATATATTAACATCATTCTTACCATCAGTTTTGTGTCCCTACCCCCATCCCTGACAGTGAAGCTGAGAATCTACCCTCACCTTCCACCCTGAGATTTTTAATTTGATGCCATACTCCAAACTCACTCAGATTCTGCTTTTAGTTTCCCTTTCTGTTCTTCTTTCTCAACTTCTTTTTATGAGTAAGATCATCCCATACTCATCTTTGTCTTTCTGATTTATCTCAATTAACATACTTCCTTCTAGCTCCATCCAAAATAGGTCAGGAAGGTGGGTTCATTATTCTTAATACGTCAGTAGTATTCCATTGTATACCACAACTTTCTCAGCCATTCATCTGTTGTTGGGCATGTGGATTGCTGTGAATACACTTTCTATCACTAGAAGCAGGAAGAATCAGGGAGGTTAATTCCTTAACAGGAATGTCTGTGGAAACAGGAGGTGAGCTTGTCCTCTCCAAATGTTTCTTAAACTTAAAAAAAAATTTTTGAACTATCATTGCACTATAGCATCACACAAATATCAGATGTGCATCACTGAAAATCATAATGAGCATCCTCTTTATCTTGATCCCAAACATTTCTTTTTTTTTTATTGTTGTAGTTATTATTGTTGTTGTTGTTGGATAAGACAGAGAGAAATGGAAAGAGGAGGGGAAGACAGAGAAGAGGAGATAAAGATAAAGAAGAGGAGATAAAGATAGACACCTGCAGACCTGCTTTACCACCTTTGAAGCAACTTCCCTGCAGGTGGGGAGCTGGGGGCTTGAACCAGGATCCTTATGCTGGTCCTTGCGCTTTGCGCCACTTGCACTTAACCCACTATGCTACCACCCAACTTCTTTTTTAAGTGGCTGGAGCTCTATCTGAGTGACAAAATATATGCCCAATCAGAGCCTTACCCCTGCCTGGGAAAGACTAAGTGGAGGTTTATTTTTGGGGATACTTCTTACAATTGGCTGTCTTTGCTCAGGCTGCCTGCAGCCAATCCATCCAGAGCAGTCCAAGCTACAGACTGACTGTTAGGATTTTTTACTCTATTTTATTATTACTATTATTATATACATGTGTCCCTTTTGCCCCCTCCTTCTTCAGGTTGACCAAAATTAACTGTTGTTGTTGTTTCCATTGCTAGGTGACTGGTGTTGGGTAGTATGCCACCTCCCCCTGGCTTCTGCTTAACCATATGCCTATATAGGGATTTACTGATCCCATTCAGAGCTTTGGTCTATTTACATAAATCACTTTTACATTTACATAAAGCACTCCCTCCAGGGCATTGGTGGTTCAGTGATAGGATTCTCGCCTGCTCCGCCCCCTCCTTGTCACACTCTGATTTTCACCAGTCACTTTTCTCTCCACCCTCTCTATGTCACATCCTGTTTCCACCTTACTTGGAGAGTATAAAAACAACTGCTCTTCTGATTAAAGACACTTGGAAATTGCTTTCCGGCTCCGAGAGTTCCAGAGTGTATCTCCTGCGGAAGTTAGTGCGGCACAAGTTCCTGATCCCTCTCCCACGCAGCAGCCTAGATCGGCTCCAGTTGAGTTCTCTCCAAGCCAGAGAGCACTAGCTCGGGAAGAAGTACCCTCAGGCTATCCCGGCAACTGGGTGTCCTATCCAATGTGAGAAGAACTTATTTCTGCCTCTTCCCTCCACTTGCCTTTTTCCCACCTCCTAGCTAATTAAAACAAAACAAAACAAAACAAAAAACCTCTTTCCTTTCACTGCTCTTTTATTTTCTTCTTGTTCTTGTCTTCTTTTCTTCCTTCCTCCTTCTTTTTCTTTCTGTATTCGTTGATACTTGTTTGTGATTATTTTGGGTAATAAATATGACTCAGAGTGGACTCTCTGTGTGTATGTGTCTCTCTTCTCTACTTCCCTTTCTCCTCTTGCTATCCCTAGAATTTACAGTGGCAAGTAGATTTGCATAATTGTCTATTCTTGCTTTCCCTTTTTTCCTTTGGATTTGGCTGCTAAGTTTTCTTGGACTGGAGGTGTTGTTTGGCTAAGTGGTATTGGTTGAACTGCATCAATCCTTGCTTCAGTTACTATTGTTGTAATTTCTGAGGTTGGGTGACTACATTTTTCATAAAGGTATTTAATGGTTTGTACTCAAAACACAACAACAGAAGAACAGAATAGAAAAAGAATGGAAAAATAAAAAATCAATAAAAATGATTAAATCAAGAGCAAATAAAACTGCTACCACAGTGAATCAAGACAAGAGCCCAGAAGAAACTCCAAATCAGTCAGAAGTAACCACAGATAAGAAAAGTATGCAAGCAATAATAAACCTAATAATCACAGAAATGAAGACAAGTATGGAGGAAAGGGCTATCAGAATTAGGGAAACAACGGAGGAGAACCTCAAGGAAAAAACAAGCTACCTAGAGGTAATTAGAGAACTGAAAGCTGAAATAGCTGAAATAAAGTTCAATCAGCAGAGCAAGCTAATACTATAACTGAACTGAAGAAAGAAGCTAGGGAAGGGAAAGCAGGCTAACAGAAGCAGAAAACAGAATTAGCCAGACAGAGGATGAGTTAGAGAAAACAAAGAAAAAGGTAAAAGTGCTCAAAAAGAGATTGAGAGACACTGAAAACAACAACAGAGACATATGGGTTGATCTCAAAAGAAGTAACGTTCAAATAATTGGCATGGTAGAGGAAGAAAGAAGGGAAGGGGAAGTAAGAATTCTAGAGGAAATTATAGAAGAAAACTTCCCAGACCTGAGTAACAGAAAGGACATTAAGATTCAAGAGGCCCAGAGAGTCCCAAACAGAATCAACCCAGACCTGAAGACACCAAGACACAACATAGTCACAATGAAAAGAAGTAAGGATAAAGAAAGGATCCTAAAGGCTGCAAGAGAGAAACAAAAAGTCACATACAGGGGAAACCCATAAGACTATCAGCAGACTTCTCCACTCAAACTCTAAAAGCCAGAAGAGAATGGCAAGATATCTATTGGGCATTGAATGAAAAAGGATAATATATAACCAAGGATAATATATCCAGCCAGAACTTCATTCAAACTAGAAGAGGGACCAAAACCTTCTCAGACAGACAAAAGTTAAAGGAGGCAACCATCACCACACCTGCCCTGAAAGAGGTATTAAAAGACCTCTTATAAACAAGAACATCACCATAAAACTTGCCATATATCAGAGAAAATAAAGAATTGTTGAATAATGGCATTAAAATTCATTAAATCCATAATATCAATAAATGTCAATGGCTTAAAATCACCCATTAAAAGGCATAGAGTGGAAGGATGCAACAAGAAACACAACTCAACCATATGCTGCTTGCAAGAATCCCATCTAATGCACAAGACAAACCAGACTTAAAATGAAAGGATGGAAAACTATCATACACGCTAATGGAGCACAGAAAAGGTCAAGAACAGCCATTCTCATGTCTGACACAATAGACTTTAAATTAAATAAATAAAAGATAGGCAAGGCCATTACATACTTATTAGAGGATCAATCAACCAAGAAGATTTAAGAATTATTAACATCTATGCACCCAATGAGGGACCATCTAAATACATCAAACACCTACTGAAAGAACTACAAAAATATATCAGTAGTAATACAATAATAGTGGGAGACTTCAACACCCCACTCTCAGACTTAGATCAATGAAGCAGAGAATCAACAAAGAAACAAGAGAATTAAATGAAGAGATGGACAGACTAGACCTCCTGGACATTTTCAGAATCCTTAACCCCAAAAAACTGGAATACACATTCTTTTCAAATCCACACAGTATGTCCTCAAGGATAGACCACATGTAAGGCCACAAAGACATTATCAACAAATTCAAGAGCATTGAAATCATCCCAATTATCTTCTCAGATCACAGTGGAGTAAACCTAACATTCAACAACAAACAGAAAATTACTAAAATTCATAGAATTTGGAAACTCAACAACAGGCTGCTTAAGAACAACTGGCTCAGAGAGACACTAAAGCAAGAACTTCAAATGTTCCTGGACAATATACTCTATGCTACATCTGAGAAAGATGGGTCCTGATATTGGGCAGCTTGGAACGTTCCTACTTATGACTACAGAATGTGAGCTCAGATCTGCAGGGATGCAGAGGTCACACAGGCTTCTAAGCTGAATATGGGCCCCAAGATCACATCAAATCCATGGGGTTTACAATCAACAATATTTATACACATTATTTTGCTTCGTTGGAGAACCACCCACAGTCCCATGGCATAAGTACACTGGTCTTCAGTTACTCTGGAAAAGATTGTTTTTTTTTTTTCCCTCCAGGGTTATTGCTGGGCTCGGTGCCTGCACCATGAATTCACCGCTCCTGGAGGCCATTTTTTCCCCCTTATTGTTGCCCTTGTTGTTGTAGCCTCTTTGTGGTTATTATTATTACCATTGTTGCTGTTGTTCGTCGTTGGATAGGACAGAGAGAAATGGAGAGAGGAGGGGAAGACAGAGAGGGGGAGAGAAAGATAGACACCTGCAGACCTGCTTCACCGCCTGTGAAGCGACTCCCCTGCAGGTGGGGAGCTGGAGGCTCCAACCAGGATCCTTACGCCGGTCCTTGCCCTTTGCGCCACATGCGCTTAACCCACTGTGCCACTGCCTGACCCCCAGTTGTTTTTTTTTTCATAGAAATTAGTCCAATTCCTTAGCATGACTTCCATTTTTACTTTATTTTATTAAAAAATTGTAGCCACCAGGTTTACTGCTGGGGTTCAGTGCCTCCATGACAAATCCTCCTGGAAGTGAGGTGTAGGAGTTTGAACTTAGGTCCTTGCTCAGAGTATCATATGAGCTCTATTGGGTGTACCAGTTGCCATCCAAGCATGAATTCCAATGTCAGTTTGAATCTCTCTAATAATTAAAACTCTTTACAATCTCTTTTTAAAACTCTTTACAATCTCTCTAATAATTAAAACTCTTTACATTGTATCCAATCACAGAAGTGCATCTAGGATATATATATATATATATATATATATATATATATATACACAAACACATGCACCAGGCTGCTTACTATTCTTCAAGTCCTTTTGCTTGGCTCAAATGCAAGTGAGTTACCCTCACTGCAAAGGTTCCATCTCATCAATCTCTCTCTCTACCATCAAATCACAGTCGATACCAGCATTAGTTGGGATAGGTGATAATAAACACTCCTTATGTCTTCCAATCACAATGCATTACTTGTTGGTGCAGTTCTGGGTTTAAGGGCCCCTCCTGCAAAGTTGACTTCATGCATTGGCTCAGTGTTGCACTTAATTTTAACTCTTACTTCCACAAGCACTAAGGTATCAGATGCTATCTGTAAAGCCTTATTGTGGCAATGAAATGCTTTTGTCTGTGTCATTTTATCTAGCACTTTTTGACTGAAACAACTCACTCCTGTTTGACAGGGGAACTAGAAATATTAGAAGTGGCATTCATGATACCCTAGGACTTTTTTTTTTCTTTCTCTTCATCACTGACTGATGATGGTGCTGGGGATTGAACCTAGGACCTTAAGTATGTGAGACATGAATTTCAGTTGAATAAACCACTGTGCTTTTTTGCTTGGCCCACCCATGACCTCTTTAGAAGCACTCCACATACTTGTAGCGGTTTCTTTATCTATGTGTCTTCTATCCCAGTACAAGTATAACAACTCATCACCTTGATCTATTTTTCCCTCCCCAGCACCATGCTTGGGACTTACTTAGTGCTAAATAAATGTTTTGTCTTAAACAAATAAATGCTCACCACGAAAAGCTCGAAGGTGTGACTCAAGGAAGCTGTGTGTTCTAAATTTTTGCATTTTACTTTTCTTCTAGTAAAAATCAGCCCAAATCCTGAAGTTTCCATTTGTTATCCCAAAAGTATTACGATGATCAGCGGAATTTCTCACAGCTTGGTCGGGTAAAATCTTGTGGTTTAGGATTAAAAAAAAATACAAGAAGAGACCATTAGTTTTTCAGTATTGCTGGAATATTTTCAGCAGTAAAATCAGTGCTCATATCCACTCTCCAGGGAGCTCAGTGTTGTTACAAGCTTTACCTCATGTGGTCAGGTCTGGTGGTGGGGAGGGGAGGCATAAGGCCTTCCATTGTCTAGCTGGGAGACTCAATACAGTCCTTGGTTTGCACAGGCACTCACGGGAGTCTATGGGCTATGATTTCCTGACTCTGCTGCAAACATCTCTCTATCCCCTCTGGTTCTGTCTGAACTTCTCAAGTCTAAAAAATGTATGGCAACATAAATGTTGTTATTGGCTTTTATAAAGTTCTTTCCCACTATCTTTTTTTGACGTTTCAAACAACTTGGGATGGAAATTATTATTATTATTATTTTCCCTCCAGGGTTATTGCTGGGCTCCGTGCCTGCACCATGCATGAGTCCACCACTCCTGGAGGCCATTTTTTCCCCCTTTTTGTTGCGCTTGTTGTTGTAGCCTCATTGTGGTTATTATTATTGCCATTGTTGAGGTTGTTCGTTGTTGGCTAGGACAGAGAGAAATGGAGAGAGGAGGGGAAGACAGAAAGGGGGAGAGAAAGATAGACA
Organism: Erinaceus europaeus; assembly: GCF_950295315.1. Lineage (NCBI taxonomy): Eukaryota > Metazoa > Chordata > Mammalia > Eulipotyphla > Erinaceidae > Erinaceus > Erinaceus europaeus. Next base: position 76,477,483 of record NC_080168.1, on the reverse strand, counting down.
CCTGCAGACCTGCTTCACCGCTTGTGAAACGACTCCCCTGCAGGTGGGAATCTGGGGGCTTGAACCGGGATCCTTACTCCGGTCCCTGCGCTTTGCACCACGTGCCCTTAACCCACTGCACCACCGCCCGACCTCCGGGATGAAAATTATTAATGCCATCACAAATCCACCCAAACAGCAAACGACTTAGCTCTGAAGTCAGGGTCATTCCTGTGGTTGGGCTGGTTGTATTAGATTAGTTGGCTTCATCTTCTTCTAAGGTTTCAGTACTCCAGACTTGAGAACATTGCCAACTGAAATCTACCCGAGTCCACATAAATACATCCAAATCACTTTCCAGCAGTTGTCTTGGGTTGTTTGTCCAGCATAATAACGACATTAGTTGGTCAGTCAGTTGCTCCAGCTTCTTTCTATTCTTCCAGGAAAAAGTGGTTAGAATCAAAAAAGAATTGGTGTAAGGATCCTCATTTGAGCCCCTGGCTCCCCACCTGCAGGGGAATAGCTTCACAGGAGGTGAAGCAGGTCTGTAGGTGTCTTTCTTTCTCTCCTCCTCTCTGTCTTCCCCTCCTCTCTCCATTTCTGTCTGTCCTATACAACAATGACGACATCAATAACAACAATAATAACTACAAAAAACAACCAGGTAACAAAAGGGAAAATTAATTAATTAATTAAAAAATAATAAAAAAGAAGAATAAAATACAAAAGAAAAAGAAAATAAAGCAAAAAAGGAAAGAAAATGGTACCATATAATTAGGTCATTTCTTCATCCGTTCACCAGGTATTTACTGAGCATGCCTGCTCTGTTTGTGCCACTGAGTTGACAGTGTGATATGAAAAATCCCTGGACACTCTTCTGGAATCTCACTATGCAATGGCCATATGAACACTTACCATCCAAAATGAAAAATACATAAAATATCTTAAGAAGAATCACCTCATTCAGCCTTGGGATGGCCAGGGAAAGAGTCAGAAGGGCTTCTTTAGGAGATAATGGCTCAAGTTCAGTGTCTAGGTGTGAGGTGTTTATCCAAGAGAATGAAAGACTGAATGGAGGAGGTTGTGGTGGATTGACTGGCAGCACTGAGGATCCTCTTTGATATATTAGCCAGGAATTTAAATGGAGAAGGGTCTGACTGAATGACTTCCTCCAGTCCTACTTAAGTAATCAGGTGCAGATACAGTGTAGGTGGCTGGTGGATCTTTTAGGGGCTCATTTTTCCATGAGCACAAAGGAAGGAGGAAGAGAAGAATTTGGATGACGTAGGTGCAAATAAAAGAGGTAAAGAGAAATCCCTCTTGGGGGCTGGGTGGTGGTGCACCTGATTGAGCACATGTGTTACAGTGCTTGGACTTGGGTTCAAGCCCCTGGTCCCCACCTGCAGGGGGAAAACTTTGCAAGTGGTGAAGCAGTGCTACAGGTGTCTCTCTTTCTCTTTCCCTTTCTATCTCCCCTGTCCTCTCGATTTCAGGCTGTCTCTATCCAATAAATAAAGATAATAAAAAAATTTTAAAAAAGAAAAATCATTCTTATAATCCTACTACCATTAAAAACTTTTTTTGGAGGGGTGGTGGGAGTTGGAGACAGCATAATGCTATACAAAGAGATTCTTATGCCTGAGGCTAAAAAGTCCCATGTTCAATCCCCTATACCACCATAAACCAGAGATAAGCAGTACCGTGGTAAAAAGAAAGAAATTAACTAACAAAGCCAACTTGCCAGGGCTGGGTGGTTACTCACCTAATAGAGTATACAAGTTACCATGTATGAGGACTCAATTTAAGGTAGAGCAGGGTAGTGGGTATCTCTCCTTCTCTATGTACATATCTATTATTCTGTGACCCTCTATTGGAAAAGCAAAGGGAAAGAGGCACTAGGAGTGGTGGAGCTGTGCAGGTGATAAGCCCCAGTGATAACCCTAGTGGAAAAGAAAAAACTTTCCCCAAGAAGTTGTAATCTCATTTCTTTGACTCTTTTTTTTTTTTTTCCACCAAACATACCATGTAGTACTAAATTTTTTCTAAACTATGTAGTCAGACAATTTGATTGCTTGTCTACACAATTATCTTGTAGCCTCTTTCAGGACAGAGGTTACATTTGATACCTCTCCAATAATACCAAAGACAGTTCTGGGCTTGGAGTTCAAATGCTCAATAAATAATTTAGTTCCTTCTGCATTTTATTTTTAGAAGAGCTAACAGGACACCTTCACCACCTTCAAGGCCTTTATTGTCTGACCAGTGACTTGAGGGTTTCTGAAGGACATTGTGGTCCTGCCACCCCACATATCCTGGTAATGGCTGACACTGAATGGGCATTTTCTAGTGTGGGGTCAGGGGGAGGGTGTGCTCCAGCAGTACCAAGTTGAATTTTATTTTCCCACCCATGTGATAAGAAAAATACCTTTATTTTCCTTGCTTTACAGGTGGGGAAACTAAGGGTGGACATGTTGAGCCACTTTTCCCAAGGCTACACAAGTAGAAGTGGTGGAACCAGACCTCAGACTCAGCTCTGTGAAGCCTGAAGCCTACACTTTCCATATTTTGATGGGCAGCTCTCCATCTGTTTATCTTCTTTTCTTCTCTAGTTGTAAAATGGCAAATAGTAATATGCTTATAAAAATGTTGCTTTACAGAACCTGGACTGGAGTTGGTGTATTGCACCAAAGTGAAAGATTCTGGGGTGTGGGGGGGAGAATACAGGTCCTGGAAAAGGTTGACAGGAGGGTTGTATTGTTATGTGGAAAATTGAGAAATGTTATGCATGTACAAACTATTGTATCCACTGTCAACTGTAAAACATTAATCCCCCCAATAAAGGAAAAAATAAAAAATGATGCATAAGATGAGAAATATATATATGTGTGTGTGTGTATGTATGTATTTTTTTTTTAAACCACAGTACTGCACACTTCTGGCTTATGGTGGTTCCAGATATTGAACCTGGGACCTTAGAATCTTGGGCATAAAAGCCTTTTGCCTGACCATGATGCTGTCTCCTGGACCAATGATCACTTCTCCTCCCCTCCCCTCCCCTCCCCTCCCCTCCCCTCCCCTCCCCTCCCCTCTCCTCTCCTCTCCTCTCCTCTCCTCTCCTCTCCTCTCCTCTCCTCTCTTCTCCTCTTCTCTTCTTTTCTCTCCTTGTTTGTTAACAGAGAAAAAAAAAGAGTGAAAGAGACCACAGCACTGAAGTTTTCTTCAATGTAGTAAGGGCCAGGCATGAACTTGGGTTGTGCATATAGGAAAGCAGTGTAGTGTCCAAGTGAGCTATTTCACCAGCTCCCAGTGATCACTTAAAAAAAATTATTAGTGATTTACTAATGATTTACAAGATTGTAAGATAACAGGGGTGTAATTTCATACAGTTCCCACCACCAGAATTCTGTGTCCCATCCCCTCCACTGGAGACTTCCCTAATTCTTTATCCCTCTGGGAGTATGGACCAAAATCAATGATCACTTTCCTGAGCTTTATTTTGTTGTGCAGAGTTGAAACCTCCAGAGTACAGGCTCTTCTGTGACTTCAGTATGGGTATGTAGCCAAGGCATGTCTGAGTATATGGGAAGGAGTCCTAGGATCAAGATCTTCTTCAAAGAAGAAGGGTTTTCTTTCCCAGCATGCTGGTATACCCATATTCTTCCTGTATGTTCCACATAACTCTGCTTCCTGTTACTAGTAAAGGAAAGTGAGGGTGAGAGAAGTTTCCACCCCGACCTGAGCCTTGCAGCAAGTGTTTTTCCCTAGGCCTTTCCAACTGAAGGGAAAACAAAAACAAAAACGTGTCCTAAGCACCTCTTTTAAAAAGCATAAACAAACTATTTCTTTCTTTCATAAGTTAGAGTCAAGAAAGAGAGAGCACTACTGCAATGAATCAGAAACCTCAGGCAAATCCTACACTCTGCCACATGAGCTATTTCCTCAGTCACAATAAACTTTTTTTTTTTTAATGAAAGAAAAAAAATTAGTTTGTTCTTTATACCAGGGAGAAGGAAGGACTGGGGGAGATTAATATGGAAGGCAACATCTTGTCAAGGTTCAGAGTATCTATCTTCTGCTTCATGGTCTTTCTCTGTATTTTCTGTTTCTTTTTGTGCATGTTTTGAGGTGCTGCTTTGGACTGCATTGGCATCTTAGACCCAGTGCTGTGGGAGGGAGAAAATGTTCTAAGCCACTTCAGGAAGAGGCTGATTTTCTCCGAAAGCCACAGAATTTTGAGTCACAAGTGTAAGCCTTGTCACAGCCTAAGCCAAAACTTTAGAGAGGGGGCTTTCTGACCTCCACAGCATCTAGAGAAGCAAATGCCACAACAGTTTTCTATTGCAATGAACTTTAGTGTCCAACAGCCCTGCCTATGCAGAGTGAACGCTATTGACTAAATGTAAGTGACCAGAAAAAGTGAGACCAGGACCTGGCTTTCTCCTTGGTGTGGCTTGGCATGTTTGCTGCTGTTCATTTTCTTGTAGGCTGCATCTCCTGGGGGCCCCGGCAGCCTTATCATCTGAGCCCATCTGTGTACACAGCACACAGATATAGGAGCTGATGTGGGCTCATCACGAGCCTTCTTGTAAGTGGGCTGTCTGGCGGCTGTAATTAAGCAGAGGAGAAATCTCTTTAGGGCTACTAGTGAAAGGTCAGATGTCAATCTGATTTGATTGGCATCAGCAGGTGGACACCTGAGAACTCTGGGCTCTGGTTCTTCTCCAGTAAGTGGATGCAGGCTCTGGTTGTGGTTTTCCAACACAGGTGTTAGGAAAGAGTATTGAGCCTCAGGAGCACTGAAACAGGAGAGAGCCTGGATCTTTCTGCTTTTAACTAGACATCCTTTCCTCTCCCCACCCTACACCCACCCAGGGGACTCTGATGCACATCAAAGCTTGGATGTCACTGTTTGGAGCTCATTGTATCCTTTGCAGTCTGACTGCTTGCTATTGAAATTCTATTCTTATAAATGAAAGCATATTTCTTTCAGGTGACCTTTGACAAAATCGTTTCCTATTACATCTAGAAGGAAAGAAGTAGAAGGCACCCGTGGTACTCTCTTCTTACAAGGCAATCAGGGGAAAATTGAATCATTGATAAGGAGGGTTACTAAGCAACCACTTGCTCAGCTACGATGATGAAAGAACTGTAAATGAACCATTCTCTAGCTTTAGGCCCCACTTAAAGAATTTCTATTCAATTTATATTACTTCTATTGGCATTGCTGATAAACATGCCTGAAGACATCAGCCTCATCAAATAATTAAATCCTAAATGATAACTCAAATGGAAGCTAAATAATTTATGCAACGAGGCAAAATCAGAAGACTTAAGCACAAGGTACTTAGATGAAGTGTAGTTGAATGAACTGATTTGTATTTGTGGGTGATATTTTGCTGAAGGACTGGTTATTTTTATTCAAAAATGGGCCTGTTGAGATAATAAAATAAGTGACTCTTTTTTGTTAACATTTTAAATTTTTTATTTATTCATTATTGGATAGAGATGGAGAGAAATTGAGAGGATTGGGGAAGGTAGAGAGGGAGAGAGACAGAGAGACACCTGCAGTGCTACTTCACCTTCTGCTTTCCTTCTGAAGGTGGAGAACAGGGGCTTGAACTTGGGTCCTCGTGCACTGTAATGTGTGTGCTTAACCAGGTGCGCCACCACCTGGCCCTGTTAACACTAGTGATTTAGTACTGATTTCAAAGATTATAAGAAAACAAATAAATGACTCTTTTCAGGAGAGCTTTTTGGTGAAAAGACCACACCAACAGCTAACCCTGATCTATGCAGTCAGGCACCAAATAACTGTCAGCTGTGTTGGGATTTAAACATTTGAACTTCAGTTTTTTGGAATGTATGGGGTTTTCCAAGTTGCTAATTGACTCAAATACATTGGCTCAAGGCCATTGTCATTTCCATGATGGGATCCAGAAGGCTGGGTATAAGTTTTTCTTTTTTCTTCTCTTTTCCTTTATTTCTTTGTTTTCTTTTTCTTTTCTTTCTTTCTTTCTTTTTTTTTTTTTTTTTTAGAAAAAGCCAAGAGAATAAGAGTTAAATGTTCCACCAGATGGAAACCTTTTTTTTAAATTTCTTTATTGGGGAACTAATGTTTCACATTCAGTAGTAAATACAATAGTTTGTACATGCATAACATTTCTCAGTTCTCCATATAACAATACAACCCCCACTAGGTCCTCTGTCATCCATCTTGGACCTGTATTCTCCCCCCCACCCCCACTCCAGAGTCTTTTACTTTGGTGCAATACACCAGTTCCAGTTCAGGTTCTACTTGTGTTTGCTCTTCTGATCTTGTTTTTCAACTTCTGCCAGATGGAAAACTTTTACAGGGACCTAATAACTATTGACACACAGTGAACAGAATGCTTTTTTTTTTTTTTCCTCTGTGTTATCGCTGGGGCTCGGTGCCTGCACTATGAGTCCACTGCTCCTGTGGTCTTTCTTTTTCTTTTTTCTTTTTGTTTTTTTAATAGGACAGAGAGAAATTGAGAGGGAAGTGGGCATTAGAGAGACCTGCAGACCTGCTTCAATGCTTGTGATGTGACCCCACTGCAAGTGGAGAGCTGGGGGCTCGAACCGGGATCCTTTAGAGGGTCCTTGAGCTTTGTACTGTGTGTGCTTAACTTGGTGCACCACTGTCCGGCCCACGATAGAATGTGTTTTTAACAAGGCCCTGTGTTTAGAGCTCTGTGGGGCAGCAGCTCTTTCAATGGTGGGTGATTAATGTCTGATTTAGGTTTGGGCCTGCAGGACACCTGAGGCTCAAAAGGGTCTTCAAACTTAACTGTGACAGGCCTGGCAGGGCCTCCAGTTACAGTGAACAATGTATGCCCAGCCTCATGGTCTAAATTCAAATTTACAATCGGCAAATATTTGTTGTGGGGTGACTGCACAGAATATTGTAAGTCAGAGTTGTCACACATCGTATAAACATTTCACCAGACTTCAGGGCTGGGAGCAGGGCAGGAGTTCAGTTGTCATGTTTTCAGATGTGAGGTCAGTAGCAGAACATTGTTGTGGATATAGTCTCCTCTGCCCTGGGGCTGGGGGAGAGTTTGGGGATTTATTCAAAGTTCTATTTGCTTGTGCTAGTGTTGGGCTTTAATCCTTGAAAAATCTTTTGTCTTTTTCTCTAAGCAGTCTCTACTTATTTGCTTTGGAAAGAGAATGTATTTCTAGCAGCCTAGGAGGTAGCATAGTGGATAGAGTTGGACTCTCCAGCATGAGGTCCCAAGCTCTATCTTGGGCATAGCAAGTGCCAGAGTGATGCTCTGGTTCTCTTTTTGACATAAATAAATGAATCTTTTTTAAGAATATATTTTTTCAGATTAAAAAATTCTATTTTACCTAGAAACCTATATTTCCTTGTGCTGTAGCACAGATGCTAATCCTCTAAAATCTTTGAGAGGGACCAGGCAGTGGCACACCTGGTTAAGAGCACATGCTACCATGGGCAAGGACCTAGGTTCAGCCCCCACTCCCTACCTGCAGTGAAGCAGGTCTCTCTCTCTCTCTCTCTCTCTCTCTCTCTCTCTCTCCCTTTTCAATTTCTCTTTGTCTCATCATATAAAAAGAAAAAAGAATATTGAGAGTCTTTTTCTAAGTGTTCTCTGTTTCGTTCCTTTGGGAAGAGAATGTTGTGCTGGGGAAGGGTACTTCCTTGATGCTGTGTTTTGCTGTCATAAGATCAGTTTCAAAGGGCAGTTTTACAGAGCCTGGGCTGGAGGCCTCTCCATTGTCAGAGGTGCTCCACTGGGCAGCTAGCTGGGTATAGAGTGTGCCCTGCTCTGGCAGGCCACTGGGCAGCATGTGGCCAGACTGTCCCATGCTCCACCTGCATGCCATTTGGGCCCCAATATCAGACACCAGTCTCCCACTGCTGTGGATTCAGTCTCTCTCTTTCAATCTAACAATGACATTCCTGCCTCTGCAGAGAACCTGAGAAACAGTGGTCACTGTGCTCCATGCTAGGGGTCTGCCATGCCATTGACCTCAGAAAGCAAGGACAGAGGGGAGAGAGAGGACAAGGTATTTACTCAACTCCTTTTCTCTTCTCTTCTTTGTCTTATCTTTATTTGGAGGGTTAATGGTTTACAATCAATAACAAAATACAGTAGTTTGTACAAGTGTAACATTTCTCACTTTTCCATATAGCAATTCAACCCCCTCTAGGACCCCCTCTTCCAGGACCTGAACCCTCCGCCTCACCCCAGAGTCTTACTTTGGTGTAATACACAAATTCCAGTCCAAGTTCCACTTTGTGTTTTGCCTTTTGTTCTTATTTTTCAACTTCTGTCTGTGAGTGGGATCACTCCACATTCACCCTTCTCTTTCTGGCTGATCTCACTTAACTTCAAGCTCCATCCAAGATGAATGAAGAAAGTGAAATCACCATTTTTTTAATAGCTGAGTAGTATTCTTTTGTGTATATAGACCACAATTTGCTCAGCCACTCATCTGTTGTTAGACACCTGGATTGCTTCCAAGTTTTGGCTATTACAAATTGTGCTGCTATGAACTTAGGTAGACACAAATATTTTTGGATGGTTGTGTTTAGTTCGTTGGCATATATCCCCAGGAGAGGAATTGCAGGGTCATAGGGTAGGTCCATTTCTAGCGTTCTGAGATTCTCCAGACTGCCCTCCACAGAGGGTGGACCAATTTACATTTACACCAGCAGTACAGGAAGGTCCCTTTGACCCCACAACTTGTCCAGCATTTGTTGCTGCTACCTTTTCTGATGTGTATGATATTCTCACAGGGGTGAAGTGGTATCTCATTGTTGTCTTTATTTGCATTTCTCTGACAGTCAATGAGTTGGAGCATTTTTTCATATGTTTGTTGGCTTTTTGGATCTCTTCTGTGGTGAATATTCTATTCATATCCTCTCCCCATTTTTGGATGAGGTCATTGGTTTTCTTGTTGCTGAGTTTGGTAAGCTCTTTATATATTTTAAAACTTATTAAACTCTTGTCTGATGTATGCCATGTAAAGATCTTCTACTATTTTATAAGGGGTCTCTTTTTTTGGGTGGTGATTTCTTTTGCTGTGCAGAAGCTTTTTAATTTGATGTAGTCTCACTGATTTACTTTTGTTTTAGTCTTCCTTGCAACTGGATTTGTATCAATGAAAGTGCCTATAAAATTGGGATGGAAACAATATTGTTGCCAATATTTTTCTTTAAGTATTTAATAGTTTCTGGTCTAACATCTAGGTCCTTGATCCATTTAGAATTTAATTTTGTGTTTGGTGAAATACAGTGGTTCAGTTTCATTCTTCTGCATGTTTCAAATCAATTTTTCCAACACTATTAGTTGAAGAGACTCTGATTTCCCCATTTAATACTCTGGGTACCTTTGTCAAGGAGTAGATGTCCATAGTTGTGGGGGTCAATGCTGTTATGTAGTCTTATTTCTTTTGTTTGTTTGTTTTATTTATTAATTTTTTGTTTTGCCTCCAGGGTTATTGCTGGGGCTAGGTGCCTGCACTTTGAATCATCTGCTCCTGTGACCATTTTTTAAAATTTTTTTTGAATAGGACAGAGAGAAATTGAAGGTAAAGGAAAGATAGGAAGATAGAAAGACCTGCTTCACTGCTTGTGAAGTGCCCCCTCTCCTGCAGGTAGGGAGATGGAGACTGAAACCTGGATTCTTGAGCTGGTCCTTGTGCTTCATACTATGTGCGCTTAATCCAGTGCATCACTGCCCAGCCCCCCCATAGATTTATTTCTTTAACTTCCTATCCCTCATGTTGTGAGATACAGGACATGACCCCTGCCCATATTATGTATGAGAAAGCTGACTGGCTCACTCATTCACCCAGAGTCATGCAGTCAGTAAGTAGCCAAACCAGGATCTGAGCTCAAGTCTTTCTGGTTTAAAAATCTCTGTTGTTGGGGGCCAGGTGGTAGTGCAGCAGCTTAAGTGCACATGGTGCAAAGTGCAAGGACCTGCGTGAGGATCCCAGTTCGAGCCCCTGGCACCCCACCTGCAGGGGGATCGCCTCATAAACAGTGAAGCAGTTTGCAGGTGTCTATCTTTCTCTCTCCATCTCTGTTTTCCCCTCTTGTCTTGATTACTCTCTGTCCTAGCCAACAATAACAACAACAACAACAACAATAAACAACAAGGATAACAAAAGGGAAAAATAGCCTCCAGGAGCAGTGGATTCATAGTGCAGGCCCAGCAAGAACCCTGGAGGCACAGAAAAAATTCCCCAAACAAACAAACAACAACAACAACAAAAAAAACTCTGTTGCTGCCACTACCTTATTGCAATTGAGGGTACAAATTCATCTAATCTTCCCCCCCAGAAGCACCTCCTTGCCAACAAAGCTAAGGGACAGCCCTTTCCCTCTGTGGGGACATTTGCTTCTAGAAGACTGCCTGGATCTCATCATGTCTTTCTCTTTAGGTGGTGGGGTCTCCCCTGTACCTTGTCCTGGGTGGAGGCAGCAGCAGTGGGGGAGGGATGTGCCTTAGATCTTGGGGACTTTCTGGGGCTTTGCAGGGCTGGGCTTATAAATCTGTGGACCCTGGCTGTGTACTCAACACCCAACACTAACTAGCTTCCAGCCTTCTTCCTAATACTTTCCAGCTAACTCCCTCCCAGCTGAGCTTTGCCCGTGGAGTTAGCTGTTGCTTGCAAACCAGAAGCCCTGACAGTTCTGCCATCCTAAAGAAAGCAGACCTGCAGCTAACAGGATTGAGGACCCACATTCACCAGTGGAAGAAAACACCCCCCACCCCCACAAACACACATACTCTTTTGACTCCTCATCTCCCCAGAACACAGTTCTTTTTCAGTAGAGAGTGTGCAACTCCAAATGCTGTTCGTTTGCTCTAGTGAAACTTCCCCCAGAAGATACTCTGATACACACACACACACACACACACACACACACACACACACACATCAGAATATATATATTAAGTAGGAGCTTTAAACAGACCTCTTGGTGGGGAGTGATAAGGGAGGGGACTAAAGGCAAAAGCCTGAGATACATCTGGGGAAGTAGCCCTCAGGAGGGGTTTTCTTTGAAAACAGGGTACAAACCTACACTGGACCTTAGCCTGGACCTCTCTGGAACTCTGGGGAGTGGCAATGGGTGGGAGAGGGGGCTTTAGAAGCCAGAAATTCTGCTGATGGTGGAGGATGGAGGCAGTGGGATGGACAACAAGAAGAGTTTTAGGAGAAGAGTCCCAGCTGCAGTACAGTGATGTGGGAGCTGGGTGAAGAGAGGTCTCTGTCTCCATTTCACGTGTCTTCCCTTCTTTGGGATCTACCATTTGGTGCCCTGGCTGTAAAACACCAAGAGAAATCCTAAAAATACACAGGAAGGAAGTAGGACAGTTTGGGAGAAGCAAAGTGCCCAAAGCAGGTGCCCATATGCATTCATTGGGAAATCTAGGGAGGGGAGGACTTGCACACAGTTCAGGGAAGTTTCTTTTCCATGTGTTGGCATCTGCATTCACCTTGGATAGAGTTTTGTTTCAAATATCAAGGAGGAGCCTTAAGTAAACTTGTGTCTATGTATTTACAGAGATAATGACACAATCAAGCAGGTACAGTTTGGCTGCACATATAGGAATCCTCAAAGAACATATCTAAGATATGAATCACTACTCTTTACCTAAGAACAGTTCTGCCAGTGGCCTTATACACATAGGCTGAGAGATAAATAGATACCAGGTGACTATTTTGGTTTTTAACTTGGATTTTTTTTTTACTATAAATACTGTTTTATTTCTTTGGATTTTGTCTCCTTGATTTTTATCTCCATTTTATATTTTACAGATCTCTTTCAATTGTTATCTCATTTCATCCTCTTAATAACCCTGAAAAATAAACAATCATCTCCCCTTGACATATGAAGAAATATCCTTCAGGTCATCTAGTACAATGTTTAGAAAACTTGAGTAATGAATACCTTTACAAATCCTTACAGCTTTCAAGTCCACATAAAAGTGCACAAATATTCTGCATGCGTATGTCATTACACAACTATTAGGGAAGTCTACTATTGAGACAGAAGCGAGAAAAAAAAATCACTGATGTTCAAGTTAACATATATCGCATATATTAGATGACATTTTGCTGAAACACTCTGGTCAACATTGGGTTTGAAAGTGGATCCCTGTAGCTACATTTTTAATATTTCACTTGTCAACATGATTTCTTTTATTATCTTGAGTTACTGTGTTTCTCATAGTCACTATTCTCCCATTTTAACCTGAACTCATTTGGAAAAGTGTGAGTCATTAATTGCAAAGGAACGACCAGCTGAAAGGTAGAAACCAAATTGCCATGCTTTAAATAATAAAAAAAGAAGTACTGAATAAAAATGTTCTTATTCTGTAGTTTCTATAATACTGCTAGAGGCTGGTACAAACATAAACAGCAAAAAACACTAGTTCCTAGGGTGATATTACTCTAAACTGTGGCTCTGGGATGATAGCATTATTCTCTCACCATTTGAATTATTTATACTCTGTTAGTAATGCCTTCTAATATTCCCCTGCCCCGTGCCCTTCAATATTTATTAAAACTTTCATGCCACAGGACTCAATCTAAATAATTTTCCTTCTGGTCAGACTTAGCAGGACTCTACACACCCCTCCTCCCCCCATTTTCTCTGCCCTGGAATGTGGTTAGCAGCTGCCTGTCTGGTTTTCCATACCAGAGAATTTTTAAGCCAAGTACCCTTTCATAATCATTGTGATTGCCAAGATGAGTGATATATGCTAGATTTAGGGGAAATCAAAATGAGGTATCTTTATAAGAGATGTATTTGAGCTTCAGAGAAAGCAGAACTCTAGTCTAAATTGCTTGCTTTCTGACAGAATGGAATCTCTCGGTACAGTTTGATTGACACAAATTTTAAGTGTTCAAAGCTTGGCAGATTTAGGGCTCATCAAATTCAATTCATCTAATCCATATCTCTTGCATTATGAAAGGGGTAGCCAAGTTCATAGATATTAAATGACTTACTCAAGGAGAGGTCATATAGCTGACTATTTTGTACCACCAGTAATTAACTCTGAGCTCAGCAGGCTCTGCTACATCAGACAATGTCTTTGCTATCAACTCCTCATTGATTTCTAAAGAATTCATTCAAAGCAGTTCATGCAGATCTCAGAGAAGAGACTGAATCTGAGTGCTCATTAGAAGTTCTGAATTTACTGATTTATAGTGCCTGTTACTGTTCAACTTTTTTTGTTTTCTTAATTACTTCTACCCATAACCAAAATATAGTCTTGGGTCATATTTAACAAAGGAAGGGCTAATTAAGGACTGAGCTATTGTGTATCTGGCATGTAGTGACCAGCCAAAACCAAATTAAAACAAACAAAAAAACCATATATATTTCAGTGAATTATCAACACTCACATCCTAAATTTGTGACGTAAATACAAGACACTAACAAAATGAACCTGCAGATGACAAGAGCACAAAGTTAAAAGCAATGGAAAAAGTATAGAGCTGTAGGTGGGGGGTTAGATTGTTATGTGGAAAACTGAGAAAGATACATATGTACCAACTACTGTATTTTACTACTGATTGTAAACATTAATCTCCCAATAAAGAATGGGGAAAAAAGAAAGAATATAGAGCTAATAGAAGGTATTCTTATATACCATTCATACACTAGATAAGAGTTGGAAAATTATGACCTGTGGGTCACTCTCGGTTTTCTTTTTGTGAATAAAAATTGTTTAGGACTTGACTGTGTCCATTTGTTTATACATTGTCTGTGGCTATGTTTGTGCTGGTAAGACCATGTTACCCTCAAAACTAACATCATTATTATCTGACTGCCTAGAGAAAGAAAAACTCTAGACACTTGCTCTATGTTTCTGAACTTGAAGTTTGTAAGACCAGTAGGATCTCTAGACACTGAAATTCTATTAGAAATTAAGATGTTATGTCTTGATGTCTATGATAAATTTGGTGAAAAAATGCATGACTATCCACTGCAACACCTGAATGAGTAAATAGAACTCAGTCATCGTGCCCTGTGCTTTCAGGTCTGTACTGCGATCTAGGTTTATGACTTCACAGCAAGATACATGTAGGATTATCCAGAGATGAGTTAATCATCATGTCTTCCCACAAGTTGGTAAACAACCAAAAAAAAAATACACATATCTTTTCTACTCCCCAAGAGACTTGTCCTGACATAGCCAGACCCACTTTACCTGCTTAAGAAAAAGCAGGGCAGTTTTTTGTTTGTTTGTTTTTGTCAGCAAGATTATTTTATCACTGGGGTTAGTGTCTGCATGACTCCACTGTTTCCAGTGGTCATTTTCCTCCTTTCTTCCCTCCCTCCTGTGTCCCTTCCTTCCTTCCTTCCTTCCTTCCTTCCTTCCTTCCTTCCTTCCTCTTTCTTCTTTCTTTCCTTCTTTCTTTCTTTCTTTCTTTCTTTCTTTCTTTCTTTCTTTCTTTCTTTCTTTCTTTCTTCTTTCTTTCCTTTTTGATAGAGGGTGAGAGACAGAGAGGAATAAATGTGGAGGGAAAGAGAGGGTGCTAGGCTGTGGTGCACTCAGTTAAGCACACATTACCATGCACAAGGATCAGGGTTTGAGCCCCCACTTCCCATCTGCAGGGGGTCTTCTTCACAAGTAGTGAAGCAGGTATGCAGGTGATGATCTTTCTTTCTCCCTCTCTATCTATCCCTTGATCTCTTAATTTCTCTCTGTCCTGTCAAATAAAAATAAAGTAGAAAGAAAAAAATGTTAAAAATGGCCACCAGGAGCTGTGGATTCATAGTGCAGACATTGAGTTTCAGTGAAAGCCCTGGTGGCAATAAAACCCAGAGAAAGAGGGAGAGGGAGAGGGAGAGGGAGAGGGAGAGGGAGAGGGAGAGGGAGAGGGAGAGGGAGAGAGAGGAGGAGAAGAAGAAGAAGAAGAAGAAGAAGAAGAAGAAGAAGAAGAAGAAGAAGAAGAAGAAGAAGAAGAAGGGAAGAGAGGGGAGGGGAGGTGAAGAGAAGAGAAGAGAAGAGAAGAGAAGAGAAGAGAAGAGAAGAGAAGAGAAGAGAAGAGAAGAGAAGAGAAGGAGAGACCAGTAGCACTGATTCACTACTCATGAAGCTTTCTCCTACAGGTGGGGACCAGAGTTTGGAATCAGGCACTTCTACATAGTAATGTGTGTGCTCTCCTGGGTGAGATACTGCCCAACCCCAGGGCAATTTTACTTTTGCTGTGGTGGAGTGAGAAAGGGGTCCACATTAAACTTTACATAGGGTGCATTTTCCTCATTTACTTTATCAATTAATGTCCCACCTATTCGTCGAAATAGTCAGTGAGTATCCAAGGATGTGGGGCTTTTGCCAGGGGAAACCAAATGTTACTGCACCTGGACAGAGTGATCATACTCTTTCTCTCCAGACATAGAAATGTTCCTCTCACAGAGGAATAAGAAACTGGGTTTGTTCACACATTTAAAATTGTGTCTTGAGTCATTTACGCACCCTTGGGGGTCCATATCAATCCAATCAGCATCATGAAGAGAGACAGAGAGATAAAAGCAGACAGGTTTTTAAAAGTTTGTGGCCTCTGGGGAAAAAAAAAAGACTGATGGGCTCCAGGGGGAACATTCAAAGCAAGAAATCAGACTCTGACTTATAAAGCTTGAAATCGAGAGCAAGGCAATGAAAAATAATGATTTCCCCAAAGTACAAAGACTTTTGTGATGTTTCAAACCAAGTAACTGCTTAGAGCAATTCGATTTCAGTCTTGACTAGCTAAGATGTAAAGTTTACAACTGGAAATGGGAACTTTCTTTTTGGAAAAAAAATGACAGCAGGAAGCATAAAGATACCACCTATTCCTCCACACAGTAATGGTACTCCTAGGAATCTTTCTTAACAATGTAATTCAGAGAAACCAAAGGATACATAAACAAAAACAGTTGCTGCTGCATTCTTTTAAAGATAAAAAACACAAGGAAACAATTTATGTAGAAAATATTAAAGCGGGAGTCGGGCTGTAGCGCAGCGGGTTAAGCGCAGGTGGCGCAAAGCACAAGGACCGGCATAAGGATCCCGGTTCGAACCCCGGCTCCCCACCTGCAAGGGAGTTGCTTCACAGGTGGTGAAGCAGGTCTGCAGGTGTCTACCTTTCTCTCCTCCTCTCTGTCTTCCCCTCCTCTCTCCATTTCTCTCTGTCCTATCCAACAACGATGACAACAACAATAATAACTACAACAATAAAACAACAAGGGCAACAAAAGGGAATAAATAAATAAATAAATTAAAAAAAAGAAAATATTAAAGCTAGGAGGCTGTTTAATGAATTATGCAATATTGGTCACAACACAAATAAAATGAACCATTCCGAAAAAACGTTGAAATGTGGAAAGGTGCACCATGATTTAAATAAAAATAGCAGCAAACAAAATAGAAATTTACTTAAAAATATTTATTTATTTATTTAATCAGAGTGAGAAAAGAACACTGCTCAGCTCTGGCATAAGGTGGTCCCAAGGATTGAACCTGTGGTCTCTACAGTCTCAGGCATATACATTTGGTGCTCTAACAAAATAAGCTCATTTCCTGGCCCCTAAAATGTTATAACTATGTATTTTTGCAGCCTTACTGAAATGTCACTAACATAAAGATTGTATAAATCTAAGTTGCACAACATGATATCTGGATAGACATACACATATGTGTTGTAAGTAGATGGCATCAGTGCAGTTGATGAACTTATCTACCACTTCTGCATAGTTAACCATGTGTGTGTGTCTGCAGAGATGGTGCCACTCAAAGTCTCACCTCTTAGAAAATTTCAAGTATACAATAGGGCATGTCATATATATATCCACTATTTTCTTGCCCTTAGGTTCATGATTGTTAAACAATTTGTTCTGCTTTATATCTTAATGCTTTTTCAGCCACAAAGTTGCAGATGCTACTATGGTGCTAACCTGACTTCCCTAGGAAGATGACCTCACCAATATGTCCTGGAACCCCACCTCTCCAGAGCCCTGCCCCACTAGGAAAAGAGAGAGACAGGCTAGGAGTATGGATCGACCTGTCAAAGACCATGCCTAGAGGAGAAGAAATTACAGAAGCCTGGCTCCATATTCCCAGAGGGATAAAGAATAGGACATTTTTTAATGGAGGGGATGGGGTATGGAACTCTGGTGGTAGGAACTGTGTGGAATTATACCTCTCATATCCTATGGTTTTGTCAAAATTATATATAATAATATATATATTATATATATATATAATTAGGGCCCCTTGGCATACACATTCAAGGCCAAGAACTTAACTGATTCATCTTGTATAATATACCTCTCTTTTCCTCTCTCTTTCTTTCCTAGACAGAGACAGAGAGGCAGAGAGTTAGTGAAAGAGATCACAATACTGAAGTTTCTTTTAATGTGGTGGGAGGTTGGGCTCAAACTGGGTCATGTACATTGTAAAGCAGCCCACTATCCAAGTGAACTATTTTGCCAGCCCCATGGCTGACCTGTCTTCTCTCTCCTTATCTTGAGCCTTCATACTGTTTCTCTGTTGAATGTACACAAGTTGGTAAGAAAAATGCATAAACCCAGAGTTTTAAGATGTCATAAAATCCCATTATTTTTAAAACAGAAGTTAGATTCATAGGAAATTCACAATTTTTCAAGATGAATTATGCTTCCTCTCTTCTGAGTGTCATGTGGATAGAGTCCCTGCTTGTAAACGATCACTTCCGTGTTCTAAATATCTTCCTGCAAGTGGCTCTTCAAGTCTTTACCAGCTTCTTCAGCTAGTAAACATGTTTCAAAACAGCATCTTGAAGTTTCCCTTCAGTCTTGCTGTACTCCTCTTTCTCCTATAGGTCCTCTGTGCTTGGGTCCACTACTATCAATTATCACATGGCTTGATATTGTTGACTTAGTGGTAGTTTTTCTCCAGTCAACTTTAATCCTCCTGTGAGTAAAAGCCACATTTGATTTGACTTTACAGTGCTAGACATGTGGAAAGTGCTGAACAAATATTTGCTAAATAATTGATTCGATTCCTACATTACTCAGCAGGTGTGTCTCCAACTGTCTCAAAAGGGAAAGAAAAATCACTTTCACAGGGCAAATATTTGCTGTCAATGGGGTTGGTTGGACAGAGAAAGGGTTTCCATCTTCCAAGAGATGATTACAGATTCGTAAGTTGTGAAGTTACAAAATACATATGCATGTTCAGCAACCTGTAATCACCAGTCATGACATTGAATAATTCCCTAAAACCCCGAAGGACAGAGAACCGCTGTAGGCTACTGTGTTCAATAGCGTATGATGCATACTCTGAAGGCAAACCCAAAAAAGGAATCTCCAAATTATGACAGGCAGTGGTTTTATTGGAGGAAGTGATTAATCTCCTGAGATGAGTACTTTGAAAGTAACACCACCTATGGGGATGATTAAGCTCTGATCTAATTGTCTACAAAATAGAGATGGATACATGCCTTGGCATGTTTTTTTAAGTGCTAAAAATACACATGTAAGGGGTAGAGGTGGAATCCAGTGTAGGAAACCTTTGGCAAAGTAGAATTTGAGTTTTATCATGAAATAAATGGATAACTGGAAAGGGAGCTTTCTTAGCAGGGAGAGGGAAAGGCAGACGTGCTGTGGGAATAGTGGAGGCAGCTCTGGAGGAGCAGAGGCAGCTAAGGAAGGGGATAAGAGCAGGTGCAGAACAGCTGATAGGCTTCCCCAAGAATCTTTTCAATGCATCTGTGCAGTCCCAAAAGGCTAGTTTCCTAGATGCAAAGCCCCAGATAGAGAACAGGAATTGTGATTTATTAATAAAGTGATCCTGGGAAAACTATATCAGGGAGCAAGGAAAGCAGTATTAGAGAAGTCAGAGAACCCCTTGAAAAAGTTCTCAGGCAGAGAACAGGCTCAGGCTGATGCACTGGAATAGGGGTGATCCTTTCCAACACACTGTAGGATTGGAGAGATAGCTCATTGGGGAGGGTGAGTGTGTTGCTATGCCTACTACCCAGGTTAGAGCACCAGCATTGTACAGAAGATGCTCTGGCTAGTTTGGAGAGTTCTCTGAATGCTAGAAATGGACCTACCCTATTACCCAGCAATTCTTCTCTTGAGGGTGTAACCAAAGGAAGCAAATATACTCATCCAAAGATACCTATCCACATTTATGCTCATAAAAGAACAATTTATAATTGCCCAAACTTGGAAGTAACCCAGGTATACAAATGAATGTCTAAGAAAAATGTGGCGTATATACAGAATGGGATACTACCCAGCAGCTGTTAAAAATAATAAAGCAGCTTCTTCACCTCAGCTTGAATGGAACTTGATGGGATCATGGTAAGTGAGATACACCAGAAAGAGAAGGATGAATATGGGATGAACTCACTCATGGACAAAACTTAAGTAAGGACAGAAAGGGAAAGCACACAGTAAAACTTCGATTGGATTCAGTGTATTGCGACAAAGCAAAGCATTCTGGGGAAGGAGTGAAGGAGGGGTTTGGTGGGGGAAGGGCTTTGTGGTCCTGGCACATGATGTTGGAGGAGACCTAAGTTGGAGGTGAGAATGTTTTGCAGACAACTATCATGGGAACATGAGAAATTATACCCATGTGTCAATAACTACTGTAAACTAACTCCCCAATAAAATGACAAAAATACATGAAGTTAAATAAATTTGGAAAAAATATGACATTTTACATTAAAAAATAAAAAATAAATAAATAAGATGTTCTAGCACCAAAAGCACCTGTATTGTTGTGGGATCTCTCTCTCTCTCTCTCTTCTCTCTCTCTCTCCTCTCTATTCTCTATGACAAAGTGGACTGGAGTGGTAAAATTATACCTTGCAATGTCTGGGTTCCATTAGAACAACACACACATACACACACACACACACACACACACACACACACACACACACACACACACACCACACTGAGGGCAGGAGTTGGGTCTTTTGTGCCCCTGTATGTGTCAGACTCTGGCTGTCAGCCACCCTGGAGGCAGGATGTATTTGTCTCTCTGGTGAGGAGCTCTGCTTGCAAGGACAAGTCTCCAGAGACAAAGTCCTAAGAGACATGAGCACCTAAAGTCTCCACAGCTAGGTGACAGGGTTCCACCCACCAACACCAACCAAAGGGAGTCTGGGTGAGACCCCAACACTTCTCTTACATTTATGGTGATAACTGAGGCTTTCTCTTTCTCCCTAATTCCACATGCCCGAGTCTCCCCCAAGACTTAGCTCAAATACCATTCCTCCATGAGGCTGTCTGGGGCCAGTAATGGAAAATATTCTTTTTTTCTTTTCAGCCATCCTAAAATACCTCAATCAAATATCTTTTGTGCCACTTTTAACATAATGTGTCTTCACTCATCAATGTGTCTCACCATTAGGCTAGCTTACCAACTCCATGTCAGTGGTGGTGTCTCTTTTGTCCTCTCCACACTGAGTGCAGTGTGTCCTCAGCATGGTGGCTGGAATGTGCAAGGTTTTTGTTAAGTGCAGATAGAATAGATAGAAGGCCAGATAGATGGAAGGTTTATAATAAGCTCAAGAGGGTGTTGCCACTGCCCAAACTAGAAAAGAACTTTGACTATAGATACATGCATTCCCCTCCCTTCTTTCATCCTTTCTGCCTTATTTTCCAAGTTATAACGTGATGGTAATATATATATTTTTTATTTATTTTATATAGAGACAGAGAGTGCTCCATCACTTGTGAAGATCCCTTACCACAAAGGAATAAAGGAACATCTTATCTACTAAAGATACTTCAGATACATTTCCATTGTTTTCTGAAATGACTGTTATTTTTAAAATTTCTTTAATGTTTTACATTCCACAGTAAATACAGTAGTTTATACATAACGTTTCTCAGTTTTCCACATAACAATACAACCCCCATTAGATCCCCTGTCTTCCTTTTTGGATCTGTACTCTCCCCTCTACCAATCCCAGAGTCTTTTACTTTGGTGTAATACACTAATTCCAGTTCAGATTCTACTTGTATTTCCTCTTCTGATCTCTTTTTTCATCTTCTGCCTGAGAGTGAGATCTTCCCATATTCAACCTTCTGTTTCTGACTTATTTCACTTACACGATTTCTTCAAGTTTCACCCAAGATGGGCTGAAAATGATGAAATCACCATTTCTAATAACTGAGTAGTATTCCATTGTGTATATATACCATAACTTACTCAGCCACTCATCTGTTGTTGGACACCTGGGTTGCTTGCAGGTTTTGGCTATTACAAATTGTGCTGCTATGAACTTAGGTAGACACGAATCTTTTTGGATGGGTGTGTTGGGTTCCTTAGGCTATATCCCCAGGAGAGGAATTGCAGGGTCATAGGGAAGGTCCATTTCTAGGTTTTTGAGAGTTCTCCAGACTGCTTTCCACAGGGGTTGGACCAATTGACATACCCACCAGCAGTGCAGAGGGTCCCTTTGACCCCATAACTTGTCCAGCATTTGTTGCTGCTACCTTTCCTGATGTATGACATTCTCACAGGAGTGAAATGGTATCTCATTGTTGTCTTGATTTGCATTTCTCTGACAATCAAAGACTTGGAACACTTTTTACGTGTTTCTTGCCTCTTGGATCTCTTCTGTGGTGAATATTCTGTCCATGTCCTTTTCCCATATTTGGATGGGGCCATTTGTTTTCTTGTTTTTGAGCTTGGCAAGCTCTTTATATATTTTGGTTATTAGCCTCTTTTCTGATGTATGGCATTTAAAGATCTTCTCCCATTCTGTGAGGAGTCTCTTGGTTTGGGTAGTGGTTTCTTTTGCTGTGCAGAAGCTTTTTAATTTTATGTAGTCCCATAGGTTTATGCTTGCCATAGTCTTCTTTGTAATTGGATTCGTTTCATTGAAGATGTCTTTAAAATTTATGCGGAAAAAGAGTTCTGCCAATATTTTCCTATAAGTATCTGATAGTTTCTGGTCTAACATCAAGTCCTTGATCCACTTGGAATTTACTTTTATGTTTGGTGAAATACAGTGGTTCAGTTTCATTCTTCTGCATGTTTCAACCCATTTTTTCCAACACCATTTGTTGAAGAGACTCTCTTTACCCCATTTAATAGTCTGGGCACCTTTGTCAAAGATTAGATGTCCATAGATGTGGGGGCTCACTTCTGTGCTCTCAATTCTATTCCACTGGTCAGTGTGTCTATTCGTGTTCCAGTACAAAGGCATTCTGGTTACAATGGCCACATAATACAATTTTGATATCTTTGAGTGTGATGCCTCTAGTTTTGTTCTTCCTTCTCAAGATTATTTTGGCAATTCTAGGTCTTTTCTGGTTCCAGATAAACATTTGTAGTATTTGCTCTAGTCTCCTAAAAAATGTGATTGGGATCTTGATGGGGATAGTATTAAATTTGTATATGGCTCTGGGTAGTATATTCATTTTAATGATGTTAATTCTTCCAACCCATGTTTGGGAGGATGTTTTCAGAACACGTGCTATTGAGCTCTTCAGTATCCATTCAGGGTCAGAAAGTGAACCTATAGTCAACCCATATCTGTGATCTTGGGAGAACCACTGCAGTTTACGATGGAGGGAACTGTGAGGGCACAGAACTCTGGTGGTGGGAATGGTGTGGAATTATGCCCCTGTTATATTATAATTCTGCAAATAAATTTTAAATGACTAATAAAATTAAAAAAGAAAGGGAACCTGTGAACTGAACATGACATCAGGTATCTGACAGGCCTATGGATACATAGTCCTGCCGCACTGTGGTTTCCAGTCAGGCCGTAGTGTGGAACCTGCTTTTTGGGTTTGCTTTTTTTAAAAAATATTTACTTATTTATTACCTTTTGTTAACCTTGTTGTTTTATTGTTGTAGTTATTATTGTTGTTGTTGGATAGGACAGAGAGATATGGAGAGAGGAGGGGAAAGCAGAGAGGGGGGAGAGAAAGACACCTGAAGACCTGCTTCACTGCCTATGAAGGGACACCCCTGCAGGTGGGGGTCGAACTGGGATCCTTACACCAGACCTTGCGCTTTGTGTCAGGTGCACTTAACCTGCCGCGCTACCACCCGACTCCCTTGGGTTTGCTTTTTAAGAATTTTATTTACTTTTAAATTAGTGATTTACATTATTATTTTTACAAAATTATATGTGTAAGTCACCGCACCACAAAGGAACTTTTGTTACCCAGTTGGTGGGAATGCAAACTGGTGCAGTCCCTATGGGAAACAGTTTGGGGAATCCTTAAACAAATAAACATGGAAATACCCTCTGATTCAGCGAGTCTACTCTTAGGCACACTCAAAGGACATGGAAGCACAGATTCAAAAGTACATGTGCACCCTTTTGAGAAGTTCCTGTAGTCAGTAGGGCAGAATAAATAGTAAGACACTTTGGAAAGAACTCCACTGAGTCGTCTTACTTTCATCTTTCAAAAGGCTCTGGCACTGCCCTTGAATTCATGGATAGATGGAAAGGTGTGGGGGTGGTGGAACTGGGCTTCCCAAGGCAGTGTGGGGTCAGTCACAGCTGCCTACAAGTATTGGCTTGTTGGAATTTGGACTGCGAGTGGGAAGAAGGGAGGACTGGAAAGTGTCTTCCTTTGTCCTGGAAGGACAGCATTTTCTGTGTACATTCTTTTGGAAGAAAATTCAGGATGTCATGTGTTGCAAAATACTATGCAACCTGACATACCCTGGTCAGGTTGGATTCCTGACTTTCTTTAATCAAGCCCAATCTCCTCAAAAATGTTACTGGCAGAGATGGGGAATAGGTATTCTGTAGCCTCTGTTGTTAAGTTTTACAGTGCTGAACTTTTCTTAATCCATTCTATCCAGAGGTCAAGCATGTCACTTGTGCAACTTAAACAGAGTTGAGTGATCCAGAAACAAAACAAAACAAAAACCCAGCAGATTCTAATTTAGTTTCTAGACTTGAGGACTTACATGCTGTCAGGTTTTATTTTTCCCTTCAGCAAAACTAATCACAAGCCAGACAGATCATTAACCATAGTGCCCACAGTGCTCATTTGGGAGGGGGCTCTGTGTGTGGTGACAGAAATAATTAACTCTGGAAATGCTGACCAGGTCATGGTTACAGTCTTTCCTAAATTTTCAGCACCAAGCTTTTCCCAGGGCTCTCAGTGTCCATGCCTCTCAGACCTCTTATCCCAGTGACAGCAGGATATCATCAACCTTTGGCCAGAGGGACCGGATGACACCACTCCAAAGTACTGAAAGCAGACAGCATCCTCTTTTTTTCTTTTATTCCCTCCTCTCTTATGCTCTCAGCATGGTGACATTTTGTTGCCCCTCTCACATGCCAGTCCTATTTTTTTTTTAATCTCCAGACTGACTCAACTAAGAAGTGTAAAAAATAGGGAGTCAGGCTATAGCACAGTGGGTTAAGTGCAGGTGGTGCAAAGCACAAGGACCAGCATAAGGATCCCAGTTCGAGCCCCGGCTCCCCACCTGCAGAGGAGTCGCTTCACAAGCGGTGAAGCAGGTCTGCAGGTGTCTATCTTTCTCTCCCCCTCTCTGTCTTTCCCTCCTCTCTCCATTTCTCTCTGTCCTATCCAATGACAACAACAATAATAACTACAACAATAAAACAACAAGGGCAACAAAAGGGAATAAATAAATAAATAAATTTTTAAAAAGTATTTAAAAAAGAAGTGTAAAAATGTACTGGTTCTGCATTTCTCTCTTTTTTAATTATTCTATTTAAAAATAATTCATATAATTTTTAATAAGAGAGAGATACAGAGAGAAAGACCAGAGAATTGCTCAACTCTGTCATATTATTGTGTTGTGGAGTGAACCTGAGACTTTAAAGCCTCAGGCATAAAAGCCTTTTGCATCACCATGCTGTCCCAGTCTAGGATCTGTATTTCTTGACTGGTTTTTGCTATTTGTTTTTTGGGAGGGAGGGGCTTGTCTCTCCACAACAAGTGAATAAAACATTCCAGTGCCACAGTGTGATGACCACATGTGAACGTCACTGGAGAGAGGTAGTGATACGGATCAGGCCCCTGAGATGCTTCTTTCCCATAGGAAGATCCAGAAATAGCCACAGCACAATGGAAGGAAGAAACAAGTCTTCACCCAGAGGATGAAGACTTTGTTCCCGTGCTGAGTCTGCCACTAATGAGAAGCTTGATGAGACAATTGCTTCACCTTGGTGTCTTTGGAAAACAGCATGATGTACAGTCCTAGTGGGTATAATTTTGCTGTTTCTCTGGGAGAGGATTCTGTACCCTTGTCCCACAGTGCCAGGTGTGGCCATGTGATTGTTGGCACCCTTCCCTGCAGTGATAGAACTATATATCCCTGCCCTATTGACGTCAGAGACTTGCTTTAGCAGGCAAAAGGAAGTACAAGTAACTGTGTCATTATTGTATAGCTGCCTTAAGTGCCAGGGTGTGGTCTGTCCCTGTCCCCCGTCCCCCATCACTGGGCTCTGAGATGGAGAAGACATGAAGATGGTCCATAATAGTGCTCAGTGCATGTGGACCCTGAGTGAGAAATGGACCTTCATGGCAGTGAAGAATGAGATGTTGGGGCTGGATGGTGGCATAGTTGGTTGAATGCACACATTACTATGTGTGAGGACTCAGGTTCAAGTCCCCGGTCCCCATCTGTAGAAGGAAAGCTTCATGAATGGTGGAGCAGTGCTGCAAGTGTCTCTATGTCTCTCTTCCTCTGTATTTCCCCCTCCCCTCTCAATTTCTCTCTGTCTTATCAAATATAATAAAAATAAAATGGGGAGTCTGGCGGTAGTGCTGCAGGTTAAGCGCAGGTGGCACAAAGCACAAGGACCGGTGTAAGGATCCCGGTTTGAGCCCTCGGCTCCCCATCTGCAGGGGAATCACTTCAAAAGCAGTGAAGCAGGTCTGTAGGCGTCTATCTTTCTCTCCCCCTCTGTCTTCCCCTCCTCTCTCCATTTCTCTCTGTCCTATCCAACAACAATGACAATAATAATAACTACAACAATAAAATAGCAAGGGCAACAAAAGGGAATAAGTAAAATAAATAAATATTAAAAATAAATAAATAAAATTTAAAAAATAAAATGAAACATTTTTTTTAAAAAAAGACCTAAGCTTAAAAAAATAGACAGAAATGTTTGGGTTTGATGCTATTACAACCTAATTTAGTTTAAGTTAAATACAGCTGAATATAGTACATGTCCAATGGTGTGTGTGTGTGTGTGTGTGTGTGTGTGTGTGTGAGTTAAATGAGGAAGTTCATGGAAATGTGCATGTATATGCTAACAAATGCTATTTAAGCTATAAGAAATACATACTTCTACAAGGCAGCCAGCTCATTCTGCAATGAGCTAACAGTTAACAGGAAAGAGATTACCGACAATTACAATAATAACAACGTGTATCAGGCTTATGACATTTTTAGGGTTTCAACCTGGGTCATCACCATAACAGATTCTCCAATTTATAATTTTCTTTAGAAAATGCTTAAGGATCAATGAGTTAAGAACAGAAAAACTGCATCAGATCAATCCCTAGTTGAGTAATTCTATTTATTTATTTATTTATTTATTTATTTATTTATTTATTCCCAGAGCACTGTTCAGCTCTGGTTTATGGTAGTGCAGGGGACTTTGGAGCCTCAAGTATGAGGCTGTTTGCATAACATCTATGCTATCTACCCTCCGCTTCACTTCTTTTGAGAAGATAAATGGTAAGAGGCAGAAAGAGACAGGAGAGACACCACAGCAGTGTTCCATGACTCATGAAACTTTCCCCATGCAGGTGTTCCCATGTGGTGGTCTAGGGCTCAAACATTGGTTCTTGTGCATGGTAATGTGTGCAGTATGACAGGTGGAACATCTAAATGACTGGCCTAAGGTTAGAGACTGGGACTCTCCAGTAAAGTTGAGAGATACCTGCATACATTATGCACATTCAAATCACCAAATCAGAAAGGGAAACTCTGCTTAACCTAGTTAAGGAGGTCAGTTAGAAGGATGTGTGTAACTCTCTTGTGGAAATCAGAAATGGACCAACCCTATCATCTGGAGATTTCTCTCCTAGAAATTTATCTAAAGAACACAAAAGCACATATCCTAAGAGATCTACGCACACCTCCATGTTCATAGGACATTATTTGCAATAGTCCAAATTTAGAACCAGCCCAGATGCCCAATGATAGATGAATGGTTAAGAAAGTCATACCCAATGAAATACTACTCAGCCATAAGAAATGGTGAAGTCTCCTCCTTTGCCATATCTTAGACAGAACTTAGAGAAATTATATTAAGCAAGATAAGCTAGAAGGAGAAGGATGGATACCAAATGATTTTACTTATAGGTGGAACTTAAGAAATTAGGGAAGAGGGGGCTGGGTGGTGATGCACTTGGTTAAGTGTACATATTACCATGCACAAGGATCTGCGTTCAAGCCCCTGGTCCCCACCTGCAGGGGGAAAGCTTTGTGAGTGGTGAAGTAGGACTGCAGATGTGTCTTTCTCCCTCTATATCACCCTCTTCCCTCTTTGATGTATGGCTGTCTCTATCCAATAAATAAATAAAGATAATTTGAAAGATAAAAAACATATTTAAAAAATAAATTAGGAAAGAGGGCCAGCGAAATAGTTCACTGGGATAGTGTGTCTGGCCCTCATCATATTGAAGGAATATTTGGTGTCGTGGTCTCTTTTACTCTCTCTCTCTCTCTTTGTATTTTCTGTCTATCTGAAAAGAGAGAAGGAAAGAAAGAGAGAAAAGAGAGAATAAAAGGAAGGAGGAAAGGAAGAGAAATAAGGAAAACATAGTGAAATTTGGACTAGGTGCAATTTATTACAACAGAGCAAAAGACTCCAAAGGGCACATAGGCGTGGGAGTTGAGAGGGAATTGGGGACCCAGTACATGATGAAGAAGGAAGACTCAAGTTGGTGATGGGAAATGAGAAATTATATCTACAAGCCGTGAACTGGCCTGTAGATCATTATTCCCCCCCCAATAAAATGTTTTACTATAAAATAATAATAGTAACCACGACAACAACAATGTGAGGGAATCTCCTGGGACCTGGTATGCTTCATGCTGTACACTCATCCTGACTACTTGCAACAAATGTCTATTTTCCTCTTGACGCTGTCTTTCTCAGCAACCCTGATATTTCTTCTCTTGGTCTTTGCCACTGCTAACCAGAACCTTTTCTATGTGATTGTGAAGGCAAATATTAGCAACACAACTGGTTCTGGGGGTTGGGTACTGACCAAATATTTGGTCAAACTATTTTGGATTTTTGAGTACAGGAGTGTTTGTGGATGAAATGAACACTGAAATTGGAGGAGTAAAGCAGAGTGCTCTCCCTATTGAGAGCAGACCTCATTCATTAAAAAAAAACTTTTACATGACCATTATGCTATCTCCCCAGCCCAGGCTCTATGTGTCTTGACTGGGATTTGCTAATTATTTTGGCCTTGGCTTTTCATGACATGGTATGAGTAAAACATTCCAGTGTTACAGTGTGATAATTTTGTCTTTTGTCTAAAAATAACAAAATCATGGCATCTTTTGTGAGAAAGACAGTTTTTGAACAGGAACATGGAAGTTTTTATTGCTGCTGGATTTGAATTAAAACCCTGGCTCTTCCAGGGTCTCAAGTCTTTGGGCTGGAACCACATGATGCACTTTCTTTATTCTTAGGTCTTGGGGACACATTACTGGTTCTCTTACGTCTTCTGCTCTCAGATTCACTCTGAAGATCCAGAGATGTGTTGGCTGTGAGCCATTTCCTTATAGTCTTACAAGAAGTCTCTTTATCTGTACACGTTCTGTTAGCTCTGCTTTTCTATTTTTTATTTATTTATTTATTTTTAGTTATTATTGATGTCGTTGTTGTTGGATAGGACAGAGAGAAATGGAGAGAGGAGGGGAAGACAGAGAGGGGGAGAGAAAGATAGACACCTGCAGACCTGCTTCACCACCTGTGAAAAGACTCCCCTGCAAGTGGGGAGCCGGGGGCTCAAACCGGGATCCTTATGCTGGTCACGCTTTACACCACATGAGCTTAAACTGCTGCGCTACCACCCGATTCCCAGTTCTGCTTTTCTTTTTTTTTTCATTTTATTTATTTTAGTTTATTTTTATTTCTTTACTGGGGAATTAATGTTTTACATTCAAGAGTAAATATAATAGTTTGTACATACATAACATTCCTCAGTTTCCCACATAACAATACAACCCCCACTAGGTCCTCTGTCATCCTTCTTGGAGTTCTGCTTTTCTAAAGAGTCCTGACTAATACAGTGATACGTTAGCTTAGGCTCGGGGACTTAACTGTCCTCTTTAGGTCTCTATAACAGTTGTGTAGGAGAGCAACTCTGGCGTGCTTATAGCTGGATGACTCTCTCTGGTCCAATCAGCTCTGGAACAGGGTCATGGCCTGTAGGACCTCCCCATTCAGAGCATGGGCAGGGAAGGCTCTAGAATGCCCTGGGTGTGGAGAAAGAGCATTTCTTACACAGTCTTCCTCTCCAGCTAGTACAGCCAGCATACACTCTACAGATGCAAAAAGCCATCAGGAAGCCCTGTGAAGCCATCAGGAAGTTGTTCTCTGAATGCTCCACTTTGCAGAAGCCTGGAATACCATGTTGCTCTCCCCTAAGCCTCAGTGGAAGGGGGTATGAGAAATAGCAACACTGGACAGATCATTGCAAGTGTGCTTCTAGTCATTTTGGAGACAGTGTCATTGAGCATGATTGTCACTAGAATGAGGATTTATGATGGGTTCTGCTGTCTACCATGTCTACATGATATTAGATAAATCATTTCCTCTTATGGAGCCCCAGTTTAATCTTCTGTAAAATGGGTTGATACCCATTGGTGGAGATACAATGAGAGGGTGTTTATCTCTTTGGCAAAAAATAAATAAATAAATAAAGTGTAAAATGGTGTCTAGCTGTTTAATAATTCCAGGACTGCGTAACTGGAAGGTATCCTAAAAAACACCTGGCCATACCACTTAGTTGTGAAGATAATGAAACAGAGATGCAAAGGGCTGCTATTATTTCTGCAGACATAAATAATGTGTCTGACCTTTCCACCTCCACAGGAGGTGCTTGTTTTCTTAGCTGGGAGGGTCAGAATCCCCAGATTGCCTCCTGTCTTCTCCCCTCTAATTTCCTCTGGGGCACTTGTGGATCCCCCTCTGAGGCTGAATGGATCTTCCTCCCTATTGGGAAGCTCATGGCTCTGCTGGTGGTAGACTTACCAAGGGCTGGCTTCCTAGCGCTCAAGGCAAAAAAAATCCACAGGCTGTAGACCTGAGTGAGAACTAAGTTGTGTGGTAGGAAAAAAATGTCCAGCATGTGGACACTGGGCCATGTGGCCAGGTTTTCTTGAATGTGCAGTTGGGCAGACCTGGGCTTGGGGTGCCCAGCAAACTGCTTTTGATCTCACGCTGTCACAGTGATTTTTGAACTCAAGAGCACAAGGACTTTAATCGCACTTGGCTCTGATGTTCCAGGTTTAATTTCCTGACATCTAAGGAGCTTTGTTTAGTGTACAGAACTTCCTGCCTTTTATGTCAGAACCTGTGAACTCACAGACTCAGGGAGTGAGTCAGAATAACGTGGGGTAAGGGGCCAGTATTTAAGACTTCTTTCATAACTTTGTTTTCCTTAGTCATTTCAACCCCAGATATTAGCACAATAAGAGGTTATTTATTTTGGTCATTACCAGGGTTTCACTGCTCCAGGATGATTTTTGCAGATAGAGAAAGAAGAGAAAGAGGGAGAAAGGGAAATGGAGAAGGAGAGAAAGAGGAAGAGGAAAAGAGGAAAATGGAGATGGAGAGGGAGAGACACCATAGCACTGAAGAAGCTGGGCTTGAACCTGGGTTGTGCACAGGGCAAAGCAGCCCACTCTCAAAGTGAGCTATTTCACCAATCTGATCCACAATAGGAGGCTCTTATGGAAATGAGGGAGTGCTTGGAAGGGAATACTGAAGGATCTTCTCCTGCCCCAGTAAAGTGCTGAAGATGTTTCACCCAGGCTTGGTGACTTGGTAGTGCCTCCCTCATTTGGGGAAGTCATTGGTGTCCTTGGCCTGGTTCTCTTTCCCAGGTCTCTCCACACCCCTTTCTCTACCACTCAGAAAACTTTGGCAAGCAAGACAGGAAATAATAAAGCAGAGCAAGGGCCCTCTCCCTGCTTCCTAGAAGTCACAGAATCCTCTATTCACCTTTCACTCTTCACCTTCCCAAAGGGTCACCTGTCACCAGCTTTTCATTTGCATTCCATTTTTTCCTTTAACTGCAGTACTTTATTCAAGTTTCCTTGGTTGTTTGTCTCCTAGGTGGATAAGTTTCAGGATTTCTAGAAGCTTCTGGACAGCTGGACTGAGCCTCTTTGACTGAGTGCATATAGTGCCAGAGAAGACAGGAGCCTAATCAGTGTTTTTGATTGTGGCAGATGTTGCAACACTTGCTTCTCTCCAGGGGCTGTAGTGAGGCTCAATTAACATTTCAGACACCCACATTAGAAGTGCCAAGTAGTTAAGTTTGGGAACACGAATATAAACAAATAGACAATGATTCCCGGTACTTGGCAGGGGCTGAGCTCATGAACTGAGAAGACTGGGAGCCCTCTTGCCCCTAAGACTTCCTTTAGGGAATGTTAGATGGGAAGGGCATGTGGCCTCTGAGTTCCTGGACACCTGTGTCTCTGTGTCTTTGGCTTTGCTTTTTGCTTCCATAACCCAAGGCTGTTTCTGACTTTTAGCAGGTGCTCAGTGAGTGGCTGTGGGTGAATGACTACACTGTTTACACACAGCCATCTCACAAAGGAGCAAATGGAGCTCCATAGAAATGGGGGGAAGAAGGAAAATGAAAACTTGTGTCCCATCTACTTCTCAAGTCCTTTTTCCACTGAATTGCCTTGTTTATGTTATACGTCCGAGGGAGAATCTCTAAATGCTTCAGAGACCACTAAAACTGGGCCTCTTAACTGTGTCAGGAAACTCCTCTGAACCTCACAACTTTAGTGAGGAGAACCTGGGAGTATTCGAGCAGGAGACTGGCTGTCATTTTGTGGGATTTAGGAATCTCTGTTAGGATTTGGGAGTGGAGTAGTCTGGGTTCCCATCATCTGAGTGATATCTGGTAAAAGGCAAATGCTCTCAAAGTTACTGCTTTCTGGCCACACTGCCCCCCCCCCCCCAGGGTTGCCTCTCCAGGAAGTTGCTATGGGGGTGCTGTGACCTGTGGGTCTGGCTCAAGTTACCCATCAGAAAGATTTATCTTTAAAATACACTCTCCCATCATTTATAAACAATGAACTTCTTATGAAAAAAAAAACCCCAACAACAAAACATTGTTTAGGGATTTCTGTAACTTCTTCTTCTTCTTCTTCTACTTCTTCTTCTTCTTCTTCTTCTTCTTCTTCTTCTTCTTCTTCTTCTTCTTCTTCTTCTTCTTCTTCTTCTTCTTCTTCTTCTATATGCACTTATTTATTTATTCTAGATTTCTTTGTTGGGGGATTAATGTTTTACAGTTGACAGTAAATGCACTAGTTTGTACCTTTCTATAGCTTCTGTAATTCTTTGCCTGTGCTTTCTTTCTGTTTCTCTGTGCCATTAAGTTTGTCTTTACTTCTCTCTCTTTAACACACACACACACACACACACACACACACACACACACACACACACACACACACAGAGAGAGAGAGAGAGAGAGAGAGACACTTGCATTTTAGTTCTTTTTTTTTAAACTCCATTTTCACCATCAGCAACCATTATGTTCTGTTCTGTAGCACAGATAGATCATTGATGAATGGAAAAGATCCCAGAGTTAAAATTAAACTGTGACTGTGTGTTCCAAAGGACCAATTTGTTATTGTCCAGGCTCTCATGGGGGAAGTGCTGGGGAAAGGCAGAGGAACCTTTCAGATCCTCAGAGGGAACATTGTCATTGTCTCAGTGGGCAGGAGGTTGTTAGAGAGACAGTAAGATACAGGTGGCTGCTATTCCCCTCCTCTCCCTGCACCAAGGCTGGCACCTCTGCTGTGACAGCCCTTCCATGAACTGTCAACTCCTGGGGTTCTATAGCCAGTGGGCTTGGATTATATGCTTCAAACCTGTGCAAGTTAGGAACTAGGGCCAAAATAACAAAAGGATGAGAGAGAAGGGACACAATGGGAAGCTTTCCTGGCCATGTCCATGAAAAAATACCAGCTTAGGAGTCCAACTCTAAAATCTTCTTAAGCAAGAATACTTTTAAGAAGTCCTGAGGTCAGAGTTTCTTATACTGGGAGAAGACAGATTTTTTTTTATTGCAATGATTTTTCATCCAACACTTTTTTTCCCCATTCCTTCCTTCCTATTTCCTCTACCACCTAGCCATCTCCCCAGGGCCTTCATAGGAATAATGAGAACATGTGTAATTGCTGTGTGCGCCTTGAAAGGAAAGTACTATATAAATAGAGAGTATTTTTATGTGTGCACATAAAATATATCTTCTTTGGCTGGAAGTTTCTTTTTCATGGAGCTAAACGAAACAGATTTACTTGGAATAGTAGCAATCCCAAAAGGTCTGAGAAGTTTAAAAAAAATAACTTGTGCTCTGAGAAATTAGTCTATATTAGAAAAATAGTTTTAACATTAATTTCTTCCCCCATCTGTGGAGTTTTAGCTTCTACCTTTATTTTCTTAGTTTAAGCTTATTGAGACTCCCAGAGTATAATCAGACATGGGTGTCCCTGCTTAACATTTTAGGGTAGTGATGTGCTGGTGAATGCCTAATAACTGACTCTCTGGGGGCAAGGGGAACCCCAATTTATAGTTTTTGCCAATTTTCATTATGTGAATGTTACCATGGCCAAATACAAGCTAATGACATGGTTGCTGTGGAGTTGGGGAGAGATGAACACAAAACACCTTTATATATGGTTTCCCCACAAGACAGATAAAACAAATGCAGATAATCTCAAGAGTGCAGACACTTTATAGTGTAGTAAGGTAATTAAGAAGTAATACATTTGGAGAATTTGTTTAATGTATGTTTTAAGATAGTTCAGCTTTAAATATTTGTGATTCCACTTCGCCTAATGATTGCATTGATGACTGGCTTGCAAAATTTTAGAGAACTTTGCAGTTTTCTATCCCAAGTTGGGGTGAGCTAGCTTAGGCACATTTCTGCACTGAGAGATAGTTGTGCTGAGTTGGGTATGGGCTTGACCCTGGAGCTCATGAAGCTGCTGGCTCACTTTACCAGGGTTATTACTAGGGTTTGGTGCTTCCATGACTCCTTGTTTCTGGCAGCCTTTTAAAGTTTTGTTGTTGTTGAGTGGTAGGAGAAAAAGAGAGGAAGAAAGAGACATAGAGTAGGAGAGGCACTGGCAGCACTGCCCCACCGTTTATGAAGCTACTCTCCTGAAGGTGGAGATCTGGACTGGGTATATTTTATCTCCACCTGGATGTCATACTACAATAATAAAGGATTATGAAAATACATTTTGAGGGAGTTGGGTGGTAGCGCAGCGAGCGAGTTAAGCACATGTGGCACAAAGGGCAAGGACCAGCGGCGTGAGGATCGTGGTTCGAGCCCCCAGCTCCCCACCTGCACAGGGGTTGTTTCACAAGCAGTGAAGCAGATCT
Organism: Erinaceus europaeus; assembly: GCF_950295315.1. Taxonomy (NCBI): domain Eukaryota; kingdom Metazoa; phylum Chordata; class Mammalia; order Eulipotyphla; family Erinaceidae; genus Erinaceus; species Erinaceus europaeus. The sequence continues at coordinate 76,442,887 of NC_080168.1, read as the reverse complement.
GCAGGTGTCTCTCTTTCTCTCCCCCTCCTCTCTCCATTTCTCTTTGTCCTATCTAACAACGACGACATCAATAACAACAATAACTACAACAACAATAAAAAAACAAGGCAATGAAAGGGAAAATAAATTAAAAAAGAAAATGCATTTTGGGACTGGGCAGTGGCATACTCAGTTGAGCACAGATGTTACTCGGTACATGTCCTTCCTTGCATGGGGGGAAGTTTCAGAAGTGGTTAAGCAGTGCTATAGATGTCTCTCATTCTCTCTCCCTCTCTTTGCTTTTTAAAAAATTGTTATTAGTGATTTAATATTGATTTATAAAATTACATGTCAAAAGGGGAATAACATACTGTTCTCACCACTAGAGTTCTGAATCCCTAATCCTTCTTTATTAGAATTGTCACAGCAGTTCTAATAAAGTTGCAGACATAGCTGTCGTCTCTACAACTATCTGTCTATATTTGTACATATTGTCCTCTTTTTCTTCCACATCCAGTCTTCTCTTCCTCTCCAAGCCACACATAACCCTATTACTACATCCAAATGTCCCTCCCTTTTTCCTCTTCTCTCTCCGGGTCCTGATGGAGCTGTAATTCAGAGCCCTCTTATCCTCTTCCTCCTATCAATTCTCCCCCCACTGGAAATATGGATCAAAATTGTTTTGGGGGAGCAGAAGGTAGGAGTTCTGGCTTCTGTAATTGCTTCTCCACTGGACACAGGCATTGGCAGCCTGTTTCTATCATTCTCTAGTGGGGTAGAGCTCTGGAGTGGTGTCTTTCTCCCTCTCTATATCTCCCTTTCCTCTCAATTCTTCTCTATATCTTGCCAATAAATAGTAAAAAAAAAATGAGCTCAATCTATCTTCTCAGTCTTTTATGTTGTGGCCTGTTTTGGGATCTCTCTGAGCTCAGATATTACCACCATCAGTGCTTGACTGGTCAAGTTGGAAACTTCAAACTCCTTCCTCTCTTCAGTCCCCCTTCTGCCTCTTCCTCCAAATCTAATTTGCCCCCAAGCATGTTAACTCTGCTTTGTAAAGGCAAACTTTCAGCCTGCTTTCCCCTTCACCTGGAATGTCCTTCTTCTCTCTTGTCACTGAGACACTCCAACTCACCTCTTAAGGTACTGCTTAAGAAGTCACCCTCTGCAAAAACTCACTGGCAAAATTAAATTTTCTCTCTTTGTATTCTCAAAGCCCTTGACCCAAACCTTGTTCCACAGTTAACTGTGCTATCTTAGTTATTTGTTTTCATTTTTACCCTTGTTCAGTGGGGTTTTGTCATCTTAGTATTCTTACACTGGCCCCACAGTGGGGGGGGGGGAAGAGAGAGAGAGAGAGGAGTCCCACAGGTGTTTGTAGAAAAACTAGTTCATCTCCTGCCTGGTGCTGTACAGTCCTTTTATGTTCTCTGTGAGAGATATGCCAGCAGAGAGAGCCTGGCTCAGACAGTAACACTCACAAGCATCTCAAGGGCTCTGTTGTGTGCCCCCCCCAAATATTCCTCTCAAGTCCCTGGTGACAGTAGAAGGAAGGGGGCTGTGGCAGACAGATGAAAGGTGTGCCCTCTGCCTCCAGAGAGGCTGTGCTTGTAAAACCCATGTTGACTTTAACTTGACAATTAGTCACCAGCAAAATGCTGCCAGAAATCTCTCTGGGGCTGGCCCAAGTCATAGGACATGTGCAGATTGTTTTCTAAACAGAACTTTGTTAAAATAGCAATTCTCACTTTGCCTTAGGTGTAGAGTTTAAGTTCATGGTTCACTGCATACTTTAGGAAAATATGAGTGACTGTTCCAGTCCTGTTCCTCCTCTCTGCTCTAGTATATGAGATTTAGCTTATTTGTTCACATGGATCATATTTTTTTCAGAGACCAGATTGCTAATAATGGCCATTCTGCCTCCTAGCCTTCTTCCAAAAGAACCATATTCAAGTTTGTGGTAGATCTGAATGTTCACGAAACATTGCTCTTTGGAGCTAAGCTCAGGGGTTAGAGTTACAGTGTTTTAGATCTCCTCATTAACATACTTGGTCAGTTTTGGGGATTGCTAGTCAGACAGAAAGAAAGAATATGTGAGTGATCAAAGGATTCCTTCTTCATAATTTGAAAAAAGGATTTGAAAACTTAACTCTTATGGCTGGAGAAGTGGCACGGCTGATAGAGCACAGGTCTTGTATGCATGAGGTTTTGGTTCAAATCTGGCCCCATGCAGGACAGAGTGGTGCTCAGTCTCTTGCTCTTAAATATAAATATTTTTTATTAGTGATTTACAAGATTATGGGACAATTAGGGTATAATTCCATACCGTTCACACACCATAGTTTTGTGTCCCCATACCCTCCATTGGAAACTGCAGTAGTTTTCCCAAGGTCACAGATATAGGTTGACTATTATTTCTATAACTATATATATAATATATATATAATGTATATATATATTTACCCATTTTTCTATGGTCCTGCCTTCTTTTCCTTTCTAAGTCACACCTACACCTATGGTTACTGCTGAATGTCCTTTCTTTCTTCCTCTTATCTCTCTGGGTCTTGGGGTATTCATGGAATTGGAGTTCAAAGCCCACTGGTCATCTTATGGACCAGCATTATTTTGGGGGTTTAGAAGGTGGGAGTTCTGGTTTCTGTAATTGCTTCTCTGCTGGACATGGGCATTGGCAGGTTAATCCATACCTTTGGCCTGTTTCTATCTTTCCCTAGTGGGATAGGGCTCTGGAGAGGTGAGGTATTGGAGGGTCATCTGCCCAGAGAAGTCAGGATGGAATTTTAGTAATATTTTTATATTATATTATGTTAAATTATATTATATTTTTATATTTTTTATCTGCAACTTGGTGGCTGAAAGGTGGCAAGATACAAAGCAAGATAAGACAGTAAAATAAACAATAAACAGGAACCAAAAAGTAAGAATAGAGCAGATGAGAATAGGGATTTTAGAGTGGAGAGTAGCTAAGAAGTCTATTTTAGGTATATTCCTAGGGGCCCATGACTTTAGTAATTTTTGTTTGAGCTTGCTAGCTAACATCCAGGTAGACTAAAAACATTATTTGGGAAGATATAGTTAGAATTGAGAATAGGACTAAAAAACTGGATTAGGGCAAAGAGTAGTTTCCAAATTTGAAAAAAGTACGTAAGTAAAGTTAACTGTTTACCCCATCCATCTTACCCAGGGCCTATGTATATTCACATTTAGGACAGAAGCCTGTGTAACCTAGTCCTAGTCCCCGTCAGTCTGAACGCACAGCCCATGGTCACCACTGGGAACATTCTAGGCTGTTCAACTCTAGGACCAGTCTACCTCGAGTAGCAGAGCAGGATGACCCAGCCTCCTTTGGAGAGTGGGAAGTCCCCACCATTGCTGCTCTACAGTGAGGGTAAGGTCCTGGAGAGGCCTAGAAGAGAGTTTATGATGACATTCCTCATAGAAGTGCTCAGTGATGGTAAAGAGAGGGATCTATTAGAGGTCTAGGCCCATCATATCTATTTGGGGACCCAGAACAGAAGGAAAAAGCACTTCTGAAACAAAAATAAGGGGGCCAGTGAAATAGCTCACTTGGGTAGTGCACTGCATTGCCATGCTTGCAAACCAGGTTCAAGCCTCATCCCCACCTTATTTTTGAAGGAAGTTTCTGTGCTGAGGTTTCTTTTATACCTACCCTCTCTGCTTCTATGTCTCTATATAACAATAAAATAAATATATAAGTGAAACAAACTGAAGGCAAAGAAATGATGATAGTGTGTAAAACACATTTATTATCTTGATTCAAGAAAATGACACCTAGATGGGCTGTCACTCTCTGTAAAGTGGACATGAATGCTGGCATGATGCTGAGTGAGGGAGGGCTGGGTGCTGGGAGACATGCTGGCAAAGTAGTAAGGTGGTGAAAAGGGGAGCATAGTTTGGCAAAATTTTGGCAGATTCTTGCTAGAGTTCCATCAAGGGCAAAGAAATGGACCATAATCATGTCAGAGAGTTGCTCCAACTCCATGCTATCAGAACATGGCCAAGGGAGTCATGGGGGGGACAGAGGTTGCCTTATGTCTGCCCTGGGAAGGTGTTACTGAGCTCTGCTAATCAGAATCTACAGAAATTTGTGCAAATTCAACCAAATAAATATGCTTGGCAGAACAAGATGACAGAAATCAATGAACAAATGTTATATGGAACAGTGACAAGAATGCTAGGAATGAATAGCTGTGGTGTGAGGTATGCTCTCTCACTGAGGGGGACTGCCATTGCCTGTCAACCCAGTCAGGCTCTTGAGGTGTTTTTGGGTATTTTTTTTTTTTTGCACCACCAGTGTTGTTAGGGCACTACAAGTCCACCATTCCCTTCCATCCCTTTTTTAAATTTTAATTTTTATCAGGACAGATAGAAATTGAGAGGGTAGGGGGAGATAGAGAGTAAAAGAAAGAGACAGAGAGACATCTGCAGACCTGCTTCACCACTCATGAAGTTTCCCCCCTACAGGTCGGGAGTAGGGGGTTTGAACCCTGATCCTTGATCATGGTAATGTGTATATTTAATTAGGTGTGCCACTGCCCAGCCCCTTTGAGTTCAGCTTTTCATGGTCAATTTTTCCCTTTATGGAGAGGGGGCAGAATATACTAGATGCAGAATTTTACTACAAAAGTAAAATGACAGACCTGGAGAGAAAGCTTACATCAGTAAAAAACTACCGCCTCCAGAGATGCAAATCTACAAAATAAAAAGCCTATTGCTCAGATAGCTTAAAAGCAATCACAAACAATTATTTTTTAAATCATAAATTACCAGAGGAGAGAAGTTGGAAATACTTTTCCCACTTTGGGGAACAATAGCAGAGCTCAGCATATCTAGAGAACAAGGGATGAGTTTCATGTTAGAAAAACCATCTTTGTTACCATGGCAGTTCCCTTGCCAGGTTAGTATTGGTGGCATCTTGAGGAATCTCAGGGACTCATGTCATACTGTAATATTTGCTCCAAGATAGGAACTGGAAGAGTTCTTTTATTGACTATACCCAAGGATGGAGGTGGAGGTTCTCATCGGGCAGAGACTTGACCACACAAACACAGTATAGAACCAAACCAAACCAAACCTAGGGTTCAAGGGAGTGACAGTCCTTGATGCACTCACTCCTCACTGTGTCCTCCTAAGGTCAATCCACTCATTTGACATTTATTAAACAGCATCCCTTATGTCTGTGCTGGGGACTAAGAATGCACTAAGACAGACACTGGCTTCAAGATGCTCAGTAGACAGGTAGGAGAGACAGGCCTATTAACTGTGAACCATAGTGTGAACACAGCAGACTAGAGAGATATACACAGAGCAATGAGAACATACCAGAAAGAGAGTTAAGACTTAGAGAATTCAGACAGGCTGGAGTAAGTTTGTGAGAGGGAGTAAGTCAAGTCTGTAGAGAATGCAATTTGATTTCCAGAAAGTGGGGATTTATTAATAATATAGGAGAAAGACAGAGAAGTGAAAATATATGATGACTAGGAAGCCACAGGTATTTCAGACTGACTGAAGCAAAGTGGGTGAAACTCTAGCAAGAGATAAAATAGGAGGTAGGAGTCATCTCATTAAGGACCTTGCAGATAATACTAATTTATTTTTCCTATTTTTATTACAAATTCATGAACAACAACTAAATACTTCTTATGCCATGCTGGGAAATGAATCTATACTCTTGCATGTGCACAACACTTCTTAACGGCCTCTCTGGCCCAATTTTCCATTTTTTCCTTTCTTCAGAGGGGGGTGAGATAAGAGAGAGAGACAACCTTGGAAAGAGGAGAGACACCATGACAGTGTTCTAACATTCATGGTGCTCCCATGTAATACTTGGTCTTGAACTCAGGGCTTCACTTGCTATAAGGCATGCGTTTGACTGGGTGATTTCTTTCCTGGCTCCTGAATATCTTTTCTTTTTAAAATAAACTTCGTTAAGCTATATTTGACATATAATAAATTCACCCATTTTCAGTGTGCAATGTGATGAGTTTTGACAGAGCTATGTACTACATAACAGCTGCCCCAATTAAGGTATAGAACACTTACATTTCTCCCTAAAGCTCCTTCTGTCCTTTCTCAATCAACACTCTACCTGACTTCCAGCCATCACTGATCTGCTTTCAGTCAGGGTAGATGAATTCTGCCTATGCTCATATTTCATACTGACAGCATCACGCATTATGTTCTTTTAAACCTGGCGTCTTTCGCTCATTATAATGTCTTTGAGATTCATCCATGCTGTTGAGTGTATCAGAATTCTATTCCTGAGTAGCATTTCATTGGATAAGTATACCACGATTTGTTTATCCCTTTATCTCTTGATGGACACTTAAGTTTCCAGGTTTGGATTATTATTAACTGCTCTGATCATTTACATACAAATCTTTTTATAGAATGCATGCTTTCATTTTTCTTATATAGTTAGTTACACAAATGTCTAATAAGTACATGAAAGGATGTTCAGCATCATTAGTCATCAAAAATATGAATTAACACCACAATGAGATACCAATTAGAAATCTATTAGTTTGACTAAAATAAAATAAAATAATCTGATCATAACAAATATGGGTAAGGATATGTAGAAATTGGAACCCTCACACTCAGCTGGTGGGGAAGTCAAACAGTGCACCCGCTTCGGAAAGCATTGTGGCAGTGTGCTATATCCATAAACATGAGCTCAGCAATCCCTCTCCAGAGTTTCAAACACTGAATGATTTTAATCAGCACAGTAATAGGAGCAGATTTTGTGTTCTCTAGCAGCACTGAGGATACTAGATTCTGTGTTTAGAATATATATATACACATATATATATATATACATGTTCATATTTTTTCAGAGCCTTCACTATTCTAGGATGACTTTTAAGATAGAGACAGATGAGAGAGAGAGAGAGAGGCACTGAAGCTACCTCCAATGTGGTAAGGGTCGAACTTGGGTCGTTCACATGACAAAGAAGAGCACTATCCAAGTGAGCTACCTTGCTGGCTATATGTTACTTTCTATTGTTGAAAACCATGCTTTACATTTAAAAATTATACCTAGGGTATTGTTTCACTATTATGGATAGTTAAGAAACATTAAACATTTCATTATTGATTGTACTTCTAAATGAACTTCAAGCACTGAACAGTTATGTTTATGCTAATTAGTTTCTTAAAATTAACTTCAGGGATCAGGAAAACTGAATCCATGTTTTTAAAATACCTTTAGGCTCTTTTTTTTTTTTTTTGCTCTTAAGTGGAGTTTTGATTGCCTATAGAGTATACCAGTTAGCAAGAAAGTATATAATATTTGTTATCTGTTATAGAACAGGAAAAGGAGCTCAGACAGATTAAATAATTAAGCTAGCAACAGCAGAAAAAAAGATAGCAGGGTTTTTTCAAGTCAGTTTTTAGAAAGATTTTTATCTTAAAGTTTTTAAAAATCTTTATTTATTTATTGGATAGAGACAGCCAGAAATTGAGAGGGAAGGGGGAGATGAGAGAGAGAGAGAGAGAGAGAGAGAGAAAGGGAGAAAGAGAAAGAGAGAGAGACACCTACAGCATTGCTTCACCACTCACAAAGCTTTCCCCTTGCAGGTGGGAACTGGGGGACTTGAGTTCAGGTTCTTGTGCATGTAACATGTGCACTTAACCAGCTGTGCCACCACCCAGTCCCTCAAGTCATTTTTTAAAAATTTGTGATTAATAGTGGAGTACAAGATTATAAGATTAAAGGGTATAGTTCTACACCATACCCACCACCAAAGTTCTGTGCACCCACTATCCCAACAATAACCACCATCATTATCTCTCTCTACCTCCTCCCTCTTTCTCTTTTAACCTTTTAATTTATTTATTATTGGATAGAAGCAGAGAGAAATAGAGGGGGGAAGGGGAGACAGAAAGGAAATGAGTCAGTAAGACACTTGCAGCCCTGCTTTACCACTTGTAAAGCTTTCCCCCTGCAGGTGGGGATCAGGGGCTTGAACATTGTAGCACATTGTAATGTGTGTGCTTAACCAGGTGTGCCACCACCTGGCCCCTCTCTCCCTCTCTATCTCCCACTGCTCTCTCGATTTCTGACTGTCTCTATCCAATAAATAAAGATAATTTTTAAAAAATTAAAAAAAAACACTGCCATCTCTTAAAAAGAAAAGGAAAACAGAAATGAAAATGCAGAGGTGTTTCCAGAGAATATATGGTCTAGTGACATTCTTAGAGCACTCTCTCTTTCTCTTCTTCTTCTTCTTCTTTTTTTTTGTTTTGCCTCCAGGGTTATCTCTGGGGCTTGGTGCCTACACTACAAATCTACTGCTTCTGGAGGCCACTTTTCCCATTTTGTTGCCCTTGTTGCTGTTATTGTTGCCATTGCTATTGCTGTTTTTTGGACAGGACAGAGAGAAATCGAGAGAGGAGGGGAAGACAGAGGGGGAAGAGAATAGACACCTGCAGACCTCTTCATCACTTGTGAAGTGACTCCCCCTGCAGGTGGGGAGCTGGGGGCTCTAATAGGGCTCCCTATGCCAGTGCTTGCACCATGTGCGCTTAACCCACTGCAGCTACCGCCCGGCGCCCAGAGCTCCCTCTTTTTGCCTTACTAACATAGACAAAAATCTCTAGTAACCAGATAAAAAGCACAGAAAGAAAGAAGGGAAAACAGTCAAAGTTGTTTACTAGTCTATAGCCTGGGTGCTTGTCTTTGATTCAGTGCCCAGGAGATGCAGAGGGAACTGTACCTTGTGTCTGGCTGTTATGGGACTGTTACTTGGGTGGAGGCCTGGAAGTTGAAAAGCCCACATCAGTGGGGAGTGATTGCAGAGATTCAGCCTGAGCCCTTAGAATAGACAGAAGTGCCAAGCACAGAAGATGACAGGTTGGAGCAATTACTGGGGAGTCTGATGGAGGCATTCTGAACCAAGTGCATTTTACTGTGAACGACTCACACGTCTTGATGTTCTTTCTGTGTAGTTGGCATTGTTTGAGGCACTGGGAGAAATGAGGAGAATAGAGTGTCGGGGGCTGGAGATCAAAGTGTTCCAAGCAACGCCTGGCATCTATCAATGCAGGTGAAGTAGGAGGTGGAGTGTGGAGGTGGCTCATTTCTATGTGCTCCTGCTCTCTCCCTCCCTCTGGCTGCCCTTTTCTCTATTCTTTTTTTTTTTTTTAAATTCTTTTATTTTCCCTTTTGTTGCCCTTGTTGTTTTATTCTTGTTTTTGATGTCGTCGTTGTTGGATAGGACAGAGAGAAATAGAGAGACGAGGGGAAGACAGAGAGGGGGAGAGAAAGATAGACACCGCCTGTGAAGTGACTCCCCTGCAGGCGGGATCCTTACTCTTTGCACCACCTGCACTTAGCCTGCTGCACTACCCCCCGACCCCCCTCTATTCTTTTCCCCACCGTACCCTCTGGGCTTACAGATACTAAGTTAGCACTACTGGGATCTACCAGTCACTGGCAAAAGCATCTTGCTTTTTACTTTGGCATCACAAACACAGATCCTAACTTGCACTAAAGCCAAGTTATCTGGGGTAGGAAGGCAGGGAGGGAGTTGGAGTGGGAGGCAGGGGGTTGGCATCCTGGTGTGTTATGATGGGAAAAGACCTAAGTTGGGGGTGAGAGTGTTTTGCAGACACCTATCATGGGGAGATGAGAGGTTGTATCTATGTTCCAACAACTGTACTGTAAGCCATTAATCCTCCAAGAAAATGATAAAAGAAAAAAAAATCAGGCTATTGCTATATTTCAATTCTGAACTATATACATTAGTAAGGACCTGTTAAACTTTGAAAGTGATGAAAAGGATGGAATTGGAGACATACAACGAATGTGTCTATTATTTACCATTATCAAGTGGGGGAAGAAACCCGTGCATTACTGAAATTATTATCTGGACAAGAAAAAAATCCTATAGCTATCAGTCAAGTCAACTAAGTGAGCAAAGAAGGCTATTGTAGGATTGGGGTGGTGGTGCACCCAGTTAAGCACATTTAGTACAGAGCATAAGGACTTGAGCAAGGATGCCAGTTTGAGCCTCGACTCCCCACCTTCCGGGAGGGGGGTGTCGCTTCACAAGTGGTGAAACAACTCTGCAGGTGTCTCTCTCCTTTGTCTCCCCTTCCCTCTCAGTTGCTCTCTGTCCTATCCAATAAAATGGAAAAAATAGGGGGTCGGGCAATAGCCCATTGGGTTAAGCACACGTGGCGTAAAACTCAAGCAGTGAAGCAGGTCTGCAGGTGTCTATCTTTCTTTCCCCCTCTCTGTCTTCCCCTCCTCTCTTCATTTCTCTCTGTCCTATCCAACAACAACAACAACATCATCATCAACAACAATAATAGCCACAACAATGATAAAACAAAATAGAAAAAAAATGGAAAAAAAATAGCTACCATAGATTCATAGTGCTGTCATCCAGCCCTAGCGATAACCCTGGAGGCTGATGTTGATGATGATGATGATGATGATATAGGATAGAAAAAGGTTATTGGGGGGAGAGCTGCATGGTTTTTCATTCATTTCAATAAACAGCAGCTACTGGTCTGGGTGACTGATGATAGTAGTGCTAATGAACTGGGTCTTGCAAGAAGGAGGGCAAAGGCCAGTTTTTATTTGTAAATCCATAATGCTTAAATAGACAATCTTTTAATTTCAACTTTTCTTCTTTTATTTTACTTTATGTATTAACCAACTCTAAAGTACTCTACTGGGGGTCTACAATCTATGTTCCTATTCTTGGAAATGGCTCTATTTCCCTTTCTCTCAAAGTCAGATATCCTTTCATTCCTGGGATCTTCTCATTCATTCAGGAGACTGAGTGGTTAGCTAAGTAATTTCCAGGAGTAGTAATGGCTTAGTGGCGATAACTTTGCCTTTATCACCAGTGCTGGAGATACTGAGGAATATTGAGGAGCAAGTTATCATAAGTGCGCTGTTTCTTTTGGTACCAATTCTCAGGAAACCCTGTGGGCAGCTTGTAGACTCTGACCATGTCTAAGTTCAGTCTCCTTTTCAAGGGTTCAACAGCTCTAGGGATAAACAATTGCCTACGAATGGGTTCATTTGGGTCTGGGGCTTGGAATGTCTCATTAATGACTCTAGCAAGGGTGAGCAGGCCAGTAGCTCACTTTTGGTGCAGCTCTGATTTAGTGTTGTCTTCGAGGCATTGTCCAATATGGTAGCTGTCACATGTCCCCTTTAAGTTTAAATTAAGATACATGCATTCAATACCCATCTTAGAGCAGATATGGAACATTCCTATAAGCACAGAAAATTCCCTTGGACAGCTTGCTGAGTCACCAACCACTCAAGGAAACAGATGTGGGAGTCAGGAGAACTGAGTTAAGGCTCTCGCTCAGTTGCTCATTGACTTTGTAACGCTGGGCAAGTTATTTGATTCTTCTGGATCTTGTTTCTTCATTGACAAAATGGGGAGAGGGGAATGCCCAACAATATTACCTTAAGAATTTAAAGGACTTGTGTTTTCTTTTCTAATCTTGTTTTTCAACCTGTAATGGAATTGGAGTATTACACCAAAGTAAAAGACTCTGGGGTGGGTGGGTGGGTGGGGAGAATACAGGTCCATGAAAAATGATGAATGAAATAGTGGGGGTTGTATTGCTAAATGGGAATCTGGGGAATGTTATGCATGTAAAAAAAAAAGAAGTAGAAACGCAAAGCAGCAATTGATTGAGTTTGGAGTATGGCACCAAAGTAAGAAAGCAGAAGTATACTAGAGTTTGCAGTGAGTACCTCCCTAATACTTCCTCTCCACTTTTCCAAGCTTTGGGTCCATGATTGCTCAACAATTTGTTTGGCTTTGTATGTTAACTCTCTTTTCAGTCACCAGGTTCCAGGTGTCATCAGGATGCCAGCCAGACTTCCCTGGATTGAAGACACCACCAATGTGTCCTGGAGCTCAGCTTCCCCAGAGACCCATCCTACTAGGGAAAGAGAGAGGCAGACTGGGAGTATGGACCGACCAGTCAACGCCCATGTTCAGCGAGGAAGCAATTACAGAAGACAGACCTTCTACCTTCTGCAACCCTCAATGACCCTGGGTCCATGCTCCCAGAGGGATAGAGAATGGGAAAGCTATCAGGGGAGGGGGTGGGATATGGAGATTGGGCGGTGGGAATTGTGTGGAGTTGTACCCCTCCTACCCTATAGTTTTGTTAATTAATCCTTTCTTTAAAATAAATAAATAAATAAATAAATAAATAAATAAAGCAAAAAAAAAAAAAGAATTTAAAGGAAATGCAGAATCACTGGCCTTACAGTGGTGAATAGTGTAAACAAGGCCTGCAGGCTCCTTACAGAGTGTTGTCTTCCATGATGGGGAGAGCTGGGCCTCGCACTCAGAAGGAGGCTTGCTCCCTTCAATATGGTCCTCAGTCTATCTGAAGTTTTACTGTATTGATTTTACTTATTAGCATAACTTCAGTCTAAAGCCAAGAGTTAACAGAGGAAAGGAGTGGTGGGAAGCAGAATTATCTTACAAACAGGATATAATAAATACAAGGGAAGTATAGCAGCCTCTGTTTACTGGGTATCTACTATGTTCCAAGGAATCTGCATGTCAGCTCCTTTCAAATAGCCTGCTAGGTAGGTCTTAAACCCCCCTGCCCCCATTTACAGAAGAGTGAGTTATCCAAAGTTATATAACTTCAGTTGCAAAACCAAGACTTAAAGCCAAAGATCTATATCTTTTCTGTTACAACTAGCTTTCCATAATAAGTAGCACATTCATTCTGAGGAGACCTGTGTGGCCTATGTCTTTTTTAAAAAATATTTATTTATTTCCGTTTGTTGCCCTTGCTGTTTTATTGTTGTAGTTATTATTGTTGTCATTGTCATTGTTGGATAGAACAGAGAGAAATGAAGAGAGGAAGGAAAGACAGAGGGGGGAAAGAAAGATAGACACCTGCAGACCTGCTTCTCTGCTTGTGAATCGACTCTTCTGTAGTTGGGGAGCCTGGGGCTCGAACCAGAATCCTTATGCCAGCCCTTGCGCTTTGCGCCACCTGCGCTTAACTCGCTGAGCTACTGCCCGACTCCCGGCCTAAGACTTAATGCAAGAAATTGCAGAAGTTTCTAATTTTCAGACTGACTCCTGATTTGACTGACTCTGCTTTAGTTTCATAAGATTAGTCTGACTCCTTGCAGTACTGTTTACATAGGGATGTTGCAGCACTTTGCAATCAGGTCTCTTGAGCAAAAATAAAGTTGCTCTTCTCAGTTGAAAATAGAGAAACTACAGCACAAAGAAGTTGTGCGACTTGTGAGAGACTATAAATGAGTGAGTCACTGATGAAATCCGTGTGAAAATGAGGGCATTTAGGAAACAGGGGAACTGAAGTGGCTCCATGACATTTAATAGTATGTATTTATTGCTACAGTTATGGGATTGCTTAATGTTGTTTTTTGTTGTCTTCAGTGGTAGTGCTTGTAGTTGTATGTCCCAGAATGCAATGAAACAATGCCAAGAGATTTTTAGCTCACAAAGAACACTATGCCAATCATAGTAACATCAATATCCTTGTCTGTGGAGGCAGAGAATGCTTTTTGAAAATTAAATTTTGAACAGACATAATGATTTTGATATTGAGACACTTGGACAGAGAAAACCCTGGGTGGGTTTCAAAGCTTTGATTTTAATATTCATCTCCTTTCTAGGGAGCAAAATTCATAATTTCAGAATTAAATTCAAAATATATAGTACTTGGCATGCTGGAAATAATCACTACCTAACAAATATATGTAAGAAAGACATCTTGCTTTTCAATATTTTTTCTCAAATCAGGTAAATTAGATGCTTTTCATTCATTAACTTGAATGTCACTAGGAGATCCTTAACTATATATCCTATTTAGTAAAAGGACACAAAATCTCCTAAAGTCTGCTTACTTTGAGACATTTTTTTTTGCCCTTCAAACAAAGATGAGAAACACAGCTTCAAGGTATATGAATTTCCAAACCATGTCCTCAAGCCAGATAAACTGCAAAATGAATCACTCAGGCCCTCAGACCAAGAGAAAGAAAAAAACAAAGAACAATCACTTGAGGTTTCCTTTCCCAAGGCTGAGATGTGAAGTGCAGGGTTGGAGAAGGAGATTGTGGGGGTAGATAGCATAACAGTTATGCAAAAAAGACTCTCATGCCTGAGGCTCTAAAGTCCCAGGTTCAGTCCCCTGCACCACCATATGCCAGAGCTGAGCAGTGTTCTGGTTAAAAAAAAAGAAAGAAAGAAAAAAGAAAGAAAGAAAAGGTGGGAAGAATGAGAGAGAAAGAGAGGGGGAGAGAAAGAGAGGGGAGACAGAGAGAGAGAGAGAGAGAGCATTTTCTGGGACAGGTCATGGTCAGGACATACTAGAGTGGAATTCTGCTAACCTACTATTGATGAGACTCTCCCATCTGGAATATCACTCGTGCCCATTGAATTCTAGGATTTCACCGTGCCAGTGATACGAGAATCCGGCATGAAGCCCAGCCAGTCTATCTTGGCGTTACTCTCGATTGCACTCTGTCATTTCACGAACATCTCATAAAAACTGCAGCAAAGGTGGGCGCGAGGATAACATCATTGCAAACCTGGCCAGCTCCTCATGGGGCGCGAGCGCTTCCACACTATGATCATCATCTCTGGCATTATGCTATTCCACTGCAGAATACTGTGCCCCAGTATGGTTCCGTAGCCTCCATGTCCACTTGGTCGATTCCAAATTATATTCCTCCATGAGGATAATTTCTGGAACCATCTGTTCCACCCCGGTTCCATGGCTGCCAGTTCTTAGCAACATCGCCCCGCCAGATATTCGTCGGGATGCGGCATCATCTAAGTTCATTTCCCACGTCTACGCTCGACCGGACTTGCCAATATACGCGGATATCTTCGCCCACCCTGTCCAACGCTTGACGTCTCATCACCCAATCTGGTCCCCTACGCCTACACTGAACTTCTCTGTTCCAGACTCTTGGAAACAGAGTTGGCAGTCAGCTGAGGTAAAGAACAAACACCTCATCACAGACCCCTGCAAGCGTCAACCCGGCTTTGACCTAGCACGTTATGATTGGGCCCTCCTCAATCGCTATGGAACAGGCCATGGCCGGTGCGCCGCTATGTTCCATCGCTGGGGAGCCAGAGACGACCCGAACTGCCCCTGCAGCTACAGACAGACTATGACCCACATAGTCAACGACTGCCACCTCTCCAGATTCAAAGGAGGTCTCGAAACTTTACATCAGGCTCAACCTGACACTGTTGACTGGCTATGGAAGAAGGACAAACGCTAGAAGAAGAAGACAGTGCCAGTACTAATGGAATTAAGTCAGAGAAAGTAGTCAAGAAGGGACATGAGAGGAAGTATTTTCAGAAGAGATTTTAAATGAACTCATGAGTTGATGAGGTGAGGACATGCAGAATGACTGTTCCAGATGACAAACACTACACAAGGGACCAGGAGATGGTTCACTTGGTAGGAGAGCGCACACACTGTACTATGCATAAAGGTCCAGGTTCAAGTTTCTGGCCACCACATGGGAGTAAGAGGGGAAGCTTCACTAGAGTGGTAGAGTTGTACTGTCTCTCCTTTTCCTTCTCTTCCCTCTCAGCCCCTCACCCCCTTATTTGAAGAAAAAAGAAATAAAGGCTTGCTGGGAGTTATGGAATCATGCAGGTACCAAGCCTCAGCAAAGCCCTGGCAGCAAAGAAGCTGCAGATGTTAAAAAACACTGCTCCCTTTAGGAAAAGAGAAAATCTTAAAGGGATAGGAATGCCAGATATTAGAAATATTGCTTATAACACAAAACATGTTCTAAAATCTGAAAATGCTATAAGAACACAGATTTCATTGTGTATGCTTTTGCTAAACATAGTTTTCAAATGTAAAGTAAATCTATCAGTACTTGATATGGTGGTAGAACTGTAAACCCCAAAAGGATTTGTCCACGTCCTTCTGCGGAGTCTGTGAACATGATTTCACTTGGAAAAAAAATTAAAAAAAAAAACTTTGCAGAAGTAAGGTTACTATCTTTAGATGAAATCCAAAGTGAACTTTAAATCTAAGACAAGTTTTTTTTTTCTCTCTCTCTTTAGAGAGAGACCTGATTGGAATCACTGCTCAAGCTTTTGCTAATCCCCTGATGAGCAAGGCTCCTGTGAAGGTGTCAGGGTTCCAATGGGAAGTGGCCCCCCAGAATGAACTCAGAATCAGAAAGACTTGAGTTTGCATACTGGCTGCTTCAATTTCTGGCTAAGAGAGGTTGACCAAAATATCTGGCTTCTTTGAGAGTCCAATTTTCTTACTTGTGAGATGGAATGAATAATATTTATCTTGTATGGTTAGATGTAGTTGAATGAGATAATATCTACAAAGTGACAGATGTTTCAGAGATGTTGACTCTCCTTTCACATGTGAGAAGCCTGTGCATCTATCTGTCTTTCTTTTGCAGTTTTGTCTTGCTTTTGACTTGAGTTCATGAGCTCCTCTGGGCATGTCTGAACTCTCTTATTTCTACTCTCCTGTCTCATTAAGGGTGTTTGTTTGCTTTATGAGAAGACTATCTTTCTGTTGTATTAACAACTTTGACCCTTCCCCCCCCCCCCCACAGCTGATTTAAGAATGAGGAAGTGATAGTTCTGAGAGTGAAAGAAGAGTGAAACAAGACTCCCATTGGGAAGCACCACTGGGGCACTTTTGATGGGCATGTGCTTATCACCTTTCACATATCACTCTTTTTCAGGCAGCTGTAGGTTCTTAAGAACACCTACAGAAAGAGACTTTGATATCTTTTTGTGTCATGGAATATGTAAAAAATACAACTTGATGGAGATGACCAGTGACAATGGAGAGAGGGATCTGTTAGAGGTCTAGGCCCATCATGTCTGTGTGAGAATCCCAGGATTCCCTGACTAGGGCACTAGGAGATAAGGTGGCCTGGTAGTGATCAAAAGAGTCATCAGAAATGTATGCTGGTCTCTTGCCTAAGGGATAAGTTCAGCTTTTGTAGTCCTTACTTTGTCTGATAAGGTTGGCCTAGGAGTGATTGAGGGACATGAAACAGGCTCCCCACCTGCAGGAGAGTTGCTTCACAAGCGGTGAAGCAGGTCTGCAGGTATCTATCTTTTTCTCCCTCTCTCTATCTTCCCCTCCTCTCTCCATTTCTCTCTATCTTATCCAACAATGATGACATCAATAGCAACAACAATAATAATTTCAACAACAATTTTAAAAAGGGCAACATAAAGGAAATAAATATTTTTTAAAAATTATCTTTATTTTTTTTATTAGAGATAGCCAGAAATCGAGAGGGTATGGAGTGATAGAGAGACAGAGAGATACCTGCAACACTGCTTCACCACTTTCAAAGTTTTCCACCTGTAGATGGAAACCTTGAACTTTGGTTCTTATGCATTGCCATATATATGTGCACTCTACTAGGTACACCACCACCTGGCCCCTCCTCTGGTGTTTTCCAGATTTACTTCCCTTTCATTGGTGGTATAAAAACAAGATTCTTGGTGACAAACGCTTCAGATCCTTGTGGAATAGGGGTATAGAGCCTTCTGGTTTGCTTTCCCTATAATTTTACCCCTCTGGGAATATGGACCAAAATTCTTTTTGTAGTACAGAGGATGGAGTTCTGGCTTCAGTAATGGACATGAGTGTTGGTAGTTTGATCCATACCCCTGGCCACAAGACACCCTTTGTAGGAGAGAAATCTTAAGATTTTGTAAAAGTGGCTAGTTAAAAAACCTATTTTTCTAAATTAAAAAAAAAATCTTATGATTTTGTGAAATTCTATTACATCACTAATAAAAACAAAAAAAAAATATCTAAATTATCTGATTGTCCCCTTTTAGCAAATAAAAAAAAACACTTAGTAACCAAAAGGAGGGAATATTCACTGCTCCACAGAGCTGGTCGGCTCTAGGGGACTTGAAAGACAGATCCAGTCTTGATTTCTGGATTGTAGAGCCTTTTGATCTTAAAGCAGCCTTTTGATCCCAGATGCCATCCAGACCAGGGGTGCGGGGTGTGTGTAGCTGCTGGTTTATGTAATACTTTGCTCACTCCTAACACCCAAATCTTACCTTGAGGGCATTAAAATGTGAACACTATGTTTCAAAGCAGAAAATTACTTTTTACCCAGTTTTTAAATATATTCTACAAAGCAGTTGTGACTTCCTCTTGTATTTCACCATTTACAAAATAGTTTTTCCCACATAATGTTTGGCCTTTATGATAGTGTCACGATGTAGGTAAAGGGGGGAAGCAGCCCATTCTGAACTATTAATACTAAGGCTCTCAGCCTGGTGTTCAGTTCTCAATCTTTTGATTCTCTCTTTTGGCTGGTGGGTGCTATTAAAAATGTTTGTTAAGAGGACTGACTCATTCACTACTTTCCTATGAGTTCTCCCTTCCACGCAGTACCAGGTTTTCATGGCGAGAAGGTCAGTTGGCACTAGGAAAAAAACCTGTCTCTCCCTGGGCAGCTGTTGATTCAGAAAGAAGATTCCTCTGAGGTTCCTATCTTACACACACACACACCCTCTTGTGAGGTGGAAAATCACTTCATCTTCTTGTGAAACTATTTAGAAGGACCAACATGCCCTGTAGAAATTATTTTCTTCAACCAGGAAGTAGCTAACCCAGTAGACCACACATTTTCCTATATGTGCGGCCCTGGTTCTGATCCCCTGCACCGCATGGGAGCACCATGAATGGCACCAAGGGGGCTTTGTAGATGATGGGCTAGTGGTGTTCTGGTATCTCTCCTCTCCTCTCTCTCCTCTCCTCTCCTCTCCTCTCCTCTCCTCTCCTCTCCTCTCCTCTCCTCTCCTCTCCTCTCCTCTCCTCTCCTCTCCTCTCCTGTCAGTCTATCTTTCCCTCACTTCCTTTCTTTCTCTATTTTTTATGTTTCTTTTTTCTGTTTTATATTTCTATATTACAGAATTACATGTCGACAGGGGTTTGACTCCACACCATTCCCACCACCAAAGTTCTGAATCTTCACTCTCCCCACTACAATATACCACTGTTCCCCTAAAGTTGTAGACATGGGCCAACCATCTTCTTTACAACTATCTGTCCATATTTATACATAGTTGCCCCTTCTTTTTCTGATTCACTCCTCTCTTTCCCTCTAAGCCACTCATGACATCATAACTACCTCCATATGTCCCTCTCCTTTCCCTTCTCTCTTTCTGGGTGCAGATGGAGCTGAAGTGCAGAGTCTCCTTATCTTCATCCTATCATGTCTCCACTGCTGGGAGTATGGATCAAGGTTGTTTATACAGAAGGTAGGAGTTCTGGCTTCTGTAGGTGCTTCTCCACTGAGGATGAGCATTGACAGGATGATCCATACTCCCAGCCTATTTCTATCTTTCCCTAGTGGACCAGAGCTCTGGAGAGGTGACAGTCCAGGACACATTGATGAGGACATCTTCCCAGAGATGACCTCAAAAAAAGGAAGAAAGAAAGGAAGGAAGAAAAAGAAAAGAAAAGCATAAGAAAATCAGGCTAGACACCACTCAGTGGTGTCACATTTTTATGAAGTTCTTTTCATGAGGCATATTAAAAAAAGAAAATAAAAAAAGATTCATGTTAAGATGAGCCTCTGATAGCCTAAAAGGTGGCTTGGTGGGCGGAGCACATGTAAGGTCCTGGGTTGAATCTCTGGCAGTGGACATGGTGGACCAATGCTCTGGTCTCTCTACTCCCATTTGATAAAAAGAGATAATCTTTTTTTAAATTAAAAAAAAATTTAAGCTCCTGCATGGTCCCTGAATCTGGCAGATAGATTTCAGATCAGTTGGCTATAGACAGATATCCTCACTTCCCCACCCCCCAAACCACCTCCCCTCTCTGTACTCAGCCAGTTCTTATGTGGCAGTGCTCTGACTGATCATCCTCATACTACACTTGCTGTGTCACTCACAGGAAAGACGTCGCTATGGAACGCCAGCCTCCACCTACAACTGCAGCTAACTTTGGGTTGCCTTTGCCACTTATAAGGAAAGCAGCTTCCATGGAAGAATTTACGAGAGTTCCAAAACAAGGTGCTATGAAGGAAGCAGCTCTCCAAAGCTCCTTTTGAGGGCACACGGGATCTTTCCACACTGGGGGAGATCCAATAGCTGGCACTGAAGCTGAAGCCTTAGGACTCAGCCCTCCTGTTCTCCTCCTCTGGGAGGGGACATCAAACATCACTGACTGAACACATATTTGCATGTTTCTATAGGATGTGCTGGAACCCAGCCCACTGTGACCTATCATCTCAAGCTTTGTGTCCATGCCTGGAGGCAGAAAGAGTATGAAATTACTGGAGGAAAGCAAAGCACTCAATCTCAGAGGCTAGCTTTCCCACAATGGAAGAAGACTGGAAAAATTTAGACCATCCAGAGATAACTGTGATGAAAACCAAGTAAAAAAAAAAAAAGTAAGATACACTTGTATGCATGGAAGGACTATTCACAATAGCCAAAGGTTTAGAAGGAACCCAAATATCCATGGGTAGGATGGATAAACAGAATGTAATACAGAAATGTGGTGAAATACTATTCAGCCACTAAAAGAAAGGGGATCCTGATGCACGTTACAAGGATGAACCTTGAAGACATCATGCTAAGTAAAACAGGCCAGTCACAAAAGAACAAACACTGAAGGATTCCATTTATATGAAGTACCCAGAGTAGTCGAACTCACAGAGACAGAAAGTATAAGAATGGCCTCTAGAAAAGCTCTGGAGAGTGGTTGCAGTTAGCATAACTGAATTGCGTACAGCACGATGTTTAAGATGATCGGTTTTATTTGTGCTTTGCCACAATCAGAAAGCAACTACAAAACAAATAAGAATTTGTTTTGCCAGACAAGTCAGTCAACAATGTTTTGGTAGGGTTGCCATTTGGACTTTCTGGAGTCAGGCTTCACATATAACCACCCCAGAGTAGGGTCAGGGGAGGTGAGCTGAGCTGGGGGAGAAGCTGCTCTGGGGACCGAGGGTTTGTTGAACAGGGAGATAGGTCATCCTCTGCCCTTTGCCTTCCTGAGCCTTTCTTCCTCTAGCTATAATTTCCAGAGGAAAATTCATTGTGGAAGTATAGATCTAGGGGCCAGACAGTGGCACACCTGGTAGAGGGCACATGCTATGCTCCAGGACCCAGAATTTAAGCCCTCAGTCCCCACCTGCAGGGGAAAGCTTCATGTGCAGTGAAGCAGTGCTGCAGGCATCTCTCTTGCTCTCCTTCTGTATCTCCCACTACCCTTTCAGTTAATTAATTTATTTAGATTGAGGTAGAGAAGTCAGAAAGGCAGACAGAGAGTGAGAGACCATAGCATTGAAGTTTCTCTCAATGCAGTGGGGGCCAGGCTTGAACTTGGGTCACATACATGGAAAAGCAGAGCACGATCCAAGTGAACTTTTTCACTGACCAGATCTCTGTCTCTATTGAGAGAGAGAAGGGGGAGGAAGACGGGGAGAGGGAAAGAGAGGTGGAAGGGGAAGGGGGGAGAGGGAGAAAGGGGGAGAGGGGGAGAAAGAGGAGGGGGAAAGGGGGAGGGGAGAGAGAGAAGGTGTGAGAGGGAGAGGAAGAGAGAGAGAGAGGAGATAAATTTAAAACATGGACACCAGTGGCGCAAAGATCAGGGACCTGTGTAAGCATCACGGCTTCAAGCTTCCGGCTCCCCACCTGCAGGGGAGTCGCTTCACAAGCGGTGAAGCAAGTCTGCAGGTGTCTATCTTTCTCTCCTCCTCCCTGTCTTCCCTTCCTCTCTCGATTTCTCTCTGTCCTATCCAACAACAACAATAACAATGACAAAAATAACAATGAAAACAATAACAACTATACAAGCACAACAACAGGAGCAACAAAAATGGGAAAAATGGCCTCCAGGAGCAGTGGATTCATAGTACACGCACAGATAACCATGGAGGGAAAAAAAAAAAAACACACCAAGGGTGCCAGGAGGTAGCGCAGCAGGTTAAGTGCAGGCACCATGAACCATGGTGTAAGAATCTTGGCTCTAGCACCCGACCTGCGGGGGGTAGGGGTGGGGGAGGGTCGCTTCACAAATAGTGAAGCAGGTCTTTCCCTCTCCTTCTCTGTCTTCCCCTCCTCTCTAGATTTCTCTCTGTCTTATCCAACAACAACAACAAAAGCAATGACAACAATAACAACAAAAAACAACAAGGGCAACAGTGGCAACAAAAATGGGAAAAAATGGCCTCCAGGAGCAGTGGATTCATAGTGCAGGCACCGAGCCCCAGCAATAACTCTGGAGGCAAAGAAAAACAAAAAATAGGCAACAAGAGTGGGGGATTCATTGAGCAGGCAATAAGCCCCAGTGGTAACCCTGACAGTAATAAAAAAGAAAGAAAGAAGGACTCAGGTGGTGGTGCACCTGGTTAAGCACACACACTAAAGTGCACAAGAAGCTGGGTTCAAGTCCCTGGTCTCCACTGGCAGGGAGAAAGCTTCGTGATTGGTGAAGCAGTGCTGCAGCTGTCTCTGTCTCTCTCCCTTCCTATCTCCCCTTCACCTCTCAATTTCTATCTAATAATAAATAAATAAAATTAAAAAATAAAAATAAGAAAGAGAAAGAAAGGAAGGAAGGAAGGAAGGAAAGAAGAAAGGAAGAGAGAAAGAAAGAAAGAAAAACAAAGAAAGAAAGGAAGGAAGAATAAGGAGTTGTTGAGTACATAAGTTACAATGTGCAAGGACCTGGGTTTGAGCCCCTGGTCCCCACCTGCAGGAGGAAAGCTTTGTGAGTGGTGAAGCAGGGCTGCAGATGTCTCTCTGTTTCTGTCTCTGTCTCTCTCTTTATCATTCCTTACCTTTTGATTTCTGGCTATCTCTACCCAATAAATAAAAAAAATAATTAAAAATATAAATAAAAAATAAAGAGGAAAGTATAGATCTCTGTGCTTTACCAGAAACATGACAAGTG
Source organism: Erinaceus europaeus (assembly GCF_950295315.1). NCBI lineage: Eukaryota > Metazoa > Chordata > Mammalia > Eulipotyphla > Erinaceidae > Erinaceus > Erinaceus europaeus. The sequence continues at coordinate 76,419,946 of NC_080168.1, read as the reverse complement.
TCCTGGGCAGAGCTGCTTTGCATATCTACAGACTATATTGATTCACTTTTCCTTGGGCACAGAGTGGTCAGATAAAAAGGAGAGCTGGACACATAAGAGGACACTATTACTACTGGGGGCTAATCTAACAGAGTATTTCCCAAACTGAACTCACATGTTCTCTTTGCCACATTTTTTAAAATGTATAGTAGTGTGATCTTTATAATAAAATTAGATTTACACTATACTATTAAATATCAAAGTTAGCGTCACTAGATGATCTGATTATCACTAGTATACTGGTATAATTCCAGCACCCACATTGATGATTTTATTCATTCCAGAGATGGGCAAATGACATCTTGAAGCTTTGTATGAATGGAGGTATAGCACCAAATTAAACTGAGGAGCGTGGTGGGAGAACTGAGTCATCCTAAGGCCTGAATCATCCTAAGGCCTGCCACACTTGAAAATGCCAGCACTATCACAGATGCTGGGATTGCATCTGTGCTCTGAGTTAGTTTCAACACGACATCATCCTTGGTGCCATTCGTTGAGTGTGGTTATTTTGAATGTTATTTACTGGTGAAGCTTTGTTTCTGTCTAATTGTGAACATATGTCATTGTTTAAATTATGTCTGAATGATAATCATGAAGCATTTTTACTAATGTTGGATATTTTTAAGATAGAGGAAGGGAAAGAGAGAGAGAGAGAGAGAGAGAGAGAGAACCATAGCACCATAATGTGCTGGGGACTGGACAGCAAGACCCTATTTCACTGGCCCTACGCTACTATATATTTTTTAAAATAGAAGTTTAGTAAGGCTAATACTAAGGTTCAGGATACTTGCTTTCTTTCAGATGCACACTGGGTTAAGTGGACATATTACCATGTACAAGGACCCAGGTTCAAGTCCCCAGTCCCCAATTATAGGGGAAAATCTTAACAAGCGATGAAGCAGGGCTGCAGGTGTTCCTGTCTCTCTCCCTCCTTATCTCCCCCACTTCTCAATTTCTCTCTGTTGTATCAAATAAAAATAAAGTCAAAAAATTTTTTTAAAAATCAACTAATGTGAATAATTTTGGGTTGTTGAAAAGTCATATGCATTTTTGCATAGAAAAATACAGAAAAAATACATCATGATTTCTGACAACCCAATAGCTTCCTGTTGTTAGTATTCATGAAGAAAATGACTCTCCTGAGTCTTTTCTCTCAAACCCAGTCCATCTTCTTCTCTACCCTGTGTCCTTCTTGTCCTCTCTTGTTAGTTTATAAGCAGCTGATTCTTTTGTCTGGGATGCCTGTTTTATGTGCATAAACTTCTAGATTTGACATCAGCAAGCACTCAGATTTTACTTGAATACAATTCTGATTAAGCCATTTGAAAGGAGCTTAAGAGCATGCTGCAAATGGATGCTTTCTTACCGTACTGTTACCCCCCACATTTGCTTTGCTTTCTGTTTACTTTAACAGCTCCTTCTGTCACCTTCTAATCTGCACACACTCTTCTCTGTAATTTCCACTGGCTTGTGAATCCTGACTTATAGTAGAAGGGACCCTTGGAACTCTCTAGTCAGGAAATTACTTTCTGAGTATAAGTCAAGTTGAAAATGGATTCCCACTAGGATAGAGACTTAGGTATATTAACTTTCCTTGGAAACTATTAATATTTCTGCTATTAATAAGAATAGGGGTTACCCCACCAATGTGTCCTGATTCCCCAGAACCCCACCCCACTAGGGAAAGAGAGAGGCAGGCTGGGAGTATGGATCGACCTGTCAATGCCCATGTTCAGTGGGGAAGCCATTACAGAAGCCAGACCTTCCACCTTCTGCACCCCACAATGACCTTGGGACCATACTCCCAGAGGGTTAAAGATCAGGAAAGCTATCAAGGGAGGGGATGGAATACAGAGTTCTGGAGGTGGGAATTGTTGTACACCTCTTATCCTATGGTTTTGTCAGTGTTCCCTTTTTATAAATAAAAGAAAAGAAAAGAAAAGAAAAGAAAAGAAAAGAACAGGGGTTACTTCTGGCTAACTTTCTGTGAACTGCATCACAAAGGTATCACATCTCCATGTTATTAATTCCTTTGGCCATATTTACTAGATACTATCTATATGATGGCCAATGTCCCAGCTTTTGTCAATACCAAGATGAGTAAAATATAGTATTTCATTTTCCTGAGTTTGTGTTCCCAGTGGGGATGCCATGTTCATCTAGATATGTGGCCGTCCTTGTGTACTTGTGACAAATGCACCTCCATGTAGTCCTGATGCCATAATGTATAATAAAATACTCTCAGAGTAAAGAGGGCCCCCCTACATACTTGTGGAGACTGGGGGGGCATACTGAAGGGCAGGACATTTGAAACTCACTTGAAAAATTAATGGGAACTCTTCCAGTGGGAAATGGGGGTAGGCAGGAAAGGTTGAGGAAAGTTGTGCAGAAGCTCGAGAGATTAGAATCTCATGAAATATAGGTGAAAATGTAAATTGCTTGAAATGATAGGCACAGGTTTTAGTGTGTGTTGGTACAGATTATGTGTATGTGGATAGAAAACGGTAGTAGATGCTGAAAAAGATTACTGAAAAAGCAGGATGAAGATTTGGAAAAGGTTTAGAGGTTGGATGAAGCACAACTAACTATATACTATTCCTTAAGTCACTCCACAACTCATTCCAATGTATTCTTCCTCACAGTGTATATATACCATCCCTACCTTTGGGTTGCTGTGTTTTCTTTTTTACATTTGCTCTCTCTTTCACTCCTATATTTTTTTCCCTCCGTCTCTTCTTTCCTTCTCCCTTCATCCTTCCCTTCTATCCTTCCTTTCCTTAAACAACATTATTACTCACTTATCATACAACCCACCCATTAAAAATGCATACTTCAGTAATTTTCAGTATATTCAGAGTTGTGCGGCCATTGCACTATTAATTTTCATTACTTCAAAAATAAAATCCACACATTTTTAACTATTTCTTTTATTTACTTATTTATCCTTATATTGTCCTTGTTTTATTATTGTAGTTATTGTTGTTGTTGTTACTGATGTCATCGTTGTTGGATAGGACAAAGAGAAATGGAGAGAGGAGGGGAAGATAGAGAGGGGGAGAGAAAGATAGACACCTGCAGACCTGCTTCACCGCCTGTGAAGTGACTCCCCTGCAGGTGAGGAGCCAGGGGCTCAAACCAGGATCCTTACTCTGGTCCTTGCACTTTGCGCCATGTGCGCTTAAACTGCTGCGCTACCACCCAACTCCCCCTCTTTTGACTATTTCTATCCAAGCCTATCATCCTCTCCACTTCAGCTCTAATCAGTCAGTCCTCTATTTCTGGTCTCCATGGCCTTGTTTATTCTAGACATTCCATATAGATATTATATGTGACATTTTGTGATGAGTTTCTTTTACTTGGCATGGTGCATTTTCTGTAGCAGCTGCAGAATGCGCAGAATTCTATTTCTCTCAAATTTTCAAAGGAATAGTGAATATAAGGGAAAGAGAAAGCAGTTCTATAACATATGGGGATTCTGAAAAGGCAAAGTTAAAATATAATGAAGTTTGACTTAAGATCCGCTGTGCCCCCTCCCCATCAAGGATACCCAGGGAGAAAAATTTTCTCTCATAAAAGGCTACTTCTTGTTTTGCACAAGTGTAACTTATCTAGAACTCTATGGTCTACAGAGTATGTTTTTGTATCCCAAGTTGGTAAAGATAATACCTTTCCTTCCTACTCTTGTTTCACCACTGTCTTCATGAAGACACTATGGAATAACTTGCTTCCTTTTAGGCTTTCATGTTTGATATTGGGGAAACATGAAACTGCTTCTTTTCCTGGACAAACATTGCTGTGCAGAACTGTTGGGCTCTGAAACGGTGTGTGTGTGTGTGTGTGTGTATGTGTGTGTGTGTGTGTGTGTGTGTGTGTGTGTGTGTGTTCCCTTCTTCTCTCTCCCAGTCTTGCTGGTACATTTTCAAATACTACACTCGTCAGCGTGTGAAGCCCTGGTTCATTTCCATCCAGCTGCTTCAGGGTTTTAGCGCTCCTGAGGTGGAAACTCACAAAGATTGACTGCCATTTTGAATCACAGTGCTGTCTGCCATCTTGGGGTACAATCTTGTCTGCTATTTTGGAATGCAGACTAGTGATTCTCCCTCTTTTGTGACATGTAGTTTTTATTTTAAGTCTGTTTGGAGAGTTAGATGGTTAGTGTGAATAATCTTACGCTCCAGTGTTAAAATAGAAAGAGATATGCAGTATTTAACTCATGTGAAATCACAGTTAAGTTATTCGTCACTGGTTTAATCAATAATTGCATAAGGTATCTCAAACCCTGAGAGAATCTTTCATATTTTATTTTTAGATGTGTGTTACTACTATGACCTCTAACATACAGTGTATTCTTAAAGCCTATTATGTATAAATCTGCTTCCTACCCTCAGATACTCCTGTAACCTTTTAAAGTAGGAATATTTTGTTGTGTGATAGTCTGAAGGTGCTGAATGAGCATAAGAAGTGCAGAAGCAGTGTTGGGATAGCAGGTAGAAGAAACACTCAGTTATTAACAGAAGTTAAGCCGAAGAACATGCTGGTCAAGAGACAGACAGAGAACCAGCTCTGTGTGCCCAGTACCCAGTGATTTTCTCCATTCTATCCTGACTGGTGTCTCCAGCTCTCAGTTATACCAAGGATGTCACCATCACCCAAACTAGGTGTCCAAAATTAGGATGCTTAAGCTTTTCTCACATTGAGAAAACTTACATTTCCCCTCCCTCTCTTTCTATGTAATCCTGCTCTGAAGTGAAAACAAACAAAAAATGATATTGTGTCCTTTGGGACAAATTGGATGGAACTGGAGGTGATTATGCTTAGTGAATTAAGAGGTAAAAGACAACTTCTGGATGGTTTCGCTCATATGTGGAGTCTAGAGAATTGGAACACATAAACTTGAAAAAAAAAAGAGGAAGGAAGAAAGAAAAAAAATGTTTCTAAGACTTTGTAAAAACTATGGTGGTTAGGCTGTTATCTTTGGGAGGTGTGAGGTAGAGACATAGAACCTTGTTGATAGGTGCAGTGTGGAACTATAAATTATAAGTTTGCAATCTTACAATCTTGAAGCTCACTATTAATCATAAATAAAAATGATAATAAATAAAAAGAATAAAATGGGAGATAAAGCTAAAATTATATATATAATTTTTAACCCCCCCCCACTAGAACATTGCTCAGCTCTGGTTTTTGCTGGTGCTGAGGACTGACCTGAGACCTTTGATGTCTTTTTAAAAAATATTTATTTATTTATTCCCTTTTGTTGCCCTTGTTTTGTTGTTGTAGTTATTATTGTTGTTATTGATGTCATCGTTGTTGGATAGAACAGAGAGACATGGAGAGAGGAGGGGAAGACAGAGAGGGGGAGAGAAAGATAGACACCTGCAGACCTGCTTCACCACTTGTGAAGTGACTCTCCTGCAGGTGGGGAGCCTAGGGCTCGAACCGGGATCCTTACACCAGTCCTTGCGCTTTGTGCCACATGCGCTTAACGCGCTGCGTTACCGCTCTACTCCCGATGTCTCTTTTCATAATCATTATGCTATCTCCCCAGCCCTGAAATACAGGTTAAAACAAACAAACAAAAAATCAATCAAATTGAATGGGAGTTATATGTATTAAGATAGTGCTATTAACAGTGATTTTAATTCAACAATAAAATATAGAAAAACAAGGTGGGGGAAGAGATAGCTCACCAAGTAGAATATGAAATTTACCATACTTAAGGCCATGGGTTTGAGCCTCAGTATCACATGAGAGCACCACAGTGACACGGGGAAGGGGTGCTCCATGGATGGTGGGATAGTGCTGAGATCTCGCTAAGTGAAATAGACAGAGACAGGCAGACAAAGAACTGGGTCCAGGCAGCTACTAAGTGGAATTGTACATATGTGAGGCTCAGAGTTCATTCTGGATATAAGAAATAAAGGAAGGAAGGAAGGAAGGAAGGAAGGAAGGAAGGAAGGAAGGAAAGAAGGAAGGAAGGGAGAGGGCAGTAGTGCAGGGGGTTAAGTGCACATGTCACAAAGTGCAAGGATTCTGGTTCAAGCCCCCAGCTCCCCACCTGCAGGGGGGTCGCTTCACGGGTGGTGAAGCAGGTCTGCATGTGTCTATCTTTCTCTGCCTCTCTTTGTCTTCCCCTTCTCTCTTGATTTCTCTCTGTCCTTTCCAACAACAACATCTATAACAAGGGCAACAAAAATGGGGGAAAATTGTCTCCAGGAACAGTGAGTTCGTAGTGCAGGTACTGAGCCCCCAGCAATAACCCTGGAAGAAAAAAAAAAAAAGAAGAAAGAAAGGAAAAAGAAAGAGAAAAACAACAAGAGAGGGAGGAAGGGGGAGGGGCATGAGGAGGAGGGAGGGTGATAAGAGGAGGGGGAGGGAGAATGGCTTCTGTGTCCTGGTTTGGGGTCCTCTGAAGTGCAATACACCAAATTCTGGTTTTGACCTTCTGAGACTGAATCGAATCCACAGACCAGCTCTGCTTTGCCATCTGTACTTGTATTTGAACCACTGGGTTGACAAGACTCTCTCTATAGTGTTTCCATGGTTCCACCACCTCTGCAGTTCAACCCCTGAACCACTTCCTCAAATAGATAACTAGCTTTGCCCATACTGAATGAGATTCTCACTGCTCTCACTGTTTCTGTCTGATTCATCAGTGGCTTGTGTTACTCCAGATATAAAATCAAGGGTGACAGCTGATGTAGGTGTTTGGGGACTACCTCATCATTTTCACCAAAGAATCCTCTCTTTCTCTCTCTCTCTCTCCATATATATATATCCCTACCTCCAGTATTTCTTACTTGGCCCTGTTGGAGAGTTCTTTTCTAGTGCAATCAAGTCTGGCTCAGCTAAAGCATAGGGGATGTGTGCGCTGGGTGCTTTCTGCTAGGGTACACGTGTTAACAAAGCACATGGTGGTCACAGTCTGGGCACAAAATTGTGAAGGAGGTCAAGTCAAGGGACAACTTCAGGAGGTCAGGTCAAGTAGTGGCCCTGCTGAGGTGGAATCTATAGGAACAGGAAAGAGGGATACCTGAGTCATCTTGGGGAAGAGGCAGAGGCCTGAGGGACCAGAAGCAGTTATCTGAGACTGATGTGGGGTCTCCCAGGCACAGAGTGAAACAGGAAAAAAGAGGCACTTGAGATTCTGCAGTACTGAGTCAGTGACTCTGAGCAGAGAGAGACAGAGAGAGAGAAAGACAGAGAGAGACAGAGAAGGGGGGAAGTGGAGATGTTGAGAGCTGAGGCAGCCTGCTGTCTCTGAGGCTAGCAGGGTAGTATTTAGCACCCCTGAGCTGAGATAGGCGCTGACTCTTGTCCTGTGGGAAGCCTGTGTTTTTCTTTAGAGGAAAGAGTCTCAGGAGAGTAGAGGGGCTGAGTCTGCACTGGTAGGAAAAGTGGATTTAAAAGCAGCCCAAAAATAGCTTCTGGGGGTTGCCCAGATGGAAATTAGATCACTGGCCTGTAATGGGTGTAACTATGGGGAGGCTAGCATACTAGTGAGGAAAGAGTGAGCCTTTCCAGAGGGTGAGGAAGACATGATTGCTGCCTGGGTCCTAGTTCAGCAGTGATGGGATTAAAATGTTAACCCCATACCTTTAAAACATATTCAAAATGGAAAGTATTTTTAGTAAAGCAGGAAAAAATGCTTTAAATGCATGAGTATACAATTATTGGTCCTGATGCCTAAATTTTAATATCTGTCCTTCTTTGGAAAATAAATTGAAGTCAGCTTTTTTGACATGTTGTTATTAGTGATTTATAAGCATATAAGATAGTAGGGATGTAGTTCCATACCACTATCACCACTAAAGTTTTGTGTCCCACCCCCTCTAGTAGTTACTGCCATAGTTCTCCCAAGGTCATAGATATGGGATATATATTTTTGTTTTTATTCACTTCTATGGCTTTGCCTTCATTTCCTTTCTAAGCTACACCTACACCCATTACAGCATCTGGGTGTCCTTCCTTTTTACTCTTCCCTCTCAGATAAGTAAAACAATATCTGATGTCCTCAAGTATATTCCAGATTCTTTTTCCTCTCTGTGGTGGTATAAAAACAAATGCTCCTGGTCACAAAAAATTATGGATCCTGGTGGAACTAGGGTTCAGAGCTCTCTGTCCATTTTCCCCTAGTATTTTCCCCTTCTGGAAGAATGGACCAAAATCCTATATGGGGTGCATAAGGTAGGAGTTCTGGCTTCTGTAATTGCTTCTCTGCTAGCCATGGGAGTTAGCAGGTTGATGCACACCCCCAGCCAGTTTCTATTTTTCCCTGTTGGGGTTGGGCTCTTGAGAAGTGAGGTTCTGGGACATGTTGGCAAGGTCATTGAGAGGCAGCTTCTTTATGTGCCTCTCAAAGCTGGAAGATGCTGGCTCTTCATCGTGGGGGTGCTGGCATTAGGCATGTGTTGTTCCATTAGGAAATGCACCTGCTTGGAGAGAGAGGCTAGTCTGATCTCCTCTGGCACCAGGCGCTGGTTCTTCCAGGAAAACTGCCTGCTTTAAGGAGTCCCAGAGCCAGGGTGCTGTGTAAACATGTGATGTCTATGCCATTTGGTTCTTGTCTCTTATCACTATGTTGTTTTGGGAACTTGGTTCAGGGAAATGATGATGCCAGTCCTCCAGATCGCCCTGGGCTACCTGGCCTCCCCACAGGCATCCCAGAGGCAGGCGGCTCTGATGTCCTCATTTTTAAGCTGCAGGAAGAAGCAGCCATAAGATGAAAACACACCTTGGCCTCTTGAGAATGCCAGGCTTTGGGAAGGGAGATTTAGATTTGGAGTAAACAAGAGAAGGGATTTCATAAGCTTCTCGGAAATGCCTGGACGTGTCACTTGTCATCTGTGACTAAATTTGGCTTTTTTGTTTTCCCTGAATGGGATATAATGGCAACCAGGGCACAAATTCCAGCATGGATTTAGGTAAACAACGTAGATACTGAGGTGTTTTTTTTTTTAACCTGTTATGGCTGCAAGAAATCTCATGGGTTGTAAAAATCTGGCTCAGGATCAATTCAAGTGTTAAGAATAGGAAATCAGCGTCAGCACTGATCCCTCCCCCCTTTTTTTCTCTCAACAAATTATTCCCTGTAGTCGTCATTGCAGTCAATAAACTGCTGAAAATAAGATTTTTTTTTTCCTTTGGTCCTTTCAGTTTGCATGTGTGTCTCAGCTGAGTCCTGTGTCTGGATAGTAAAGTAAAAAGTTTCAGTGTCATCTCTACTCTCTTCCTGGGCAGCCAGACTACAGCTCCCACACACACACCTCCAAGACTTTGGAGGCTCAAGCATGAGAGAGAGAGAGAGAGGGTCTTTGCATAACCATTACACTACTCACCCACCCTCACTGACTTGTTGTTGTTGTTGTTGGATAGGACAGAGAGAAACTGAGAGAAAGGGGAAGACAGAGAGGGGGAGAGAAAGATAGACACCTGCAGATCTGCTTCACTGCTTGTGAAGCAACCCCACTGCAGGTGGGGCCTTCACTGACTTTTAAAAAGTATACTGATTTATTTCCTCAGAGCAGGGGGAAAAGGGACACAGCTCTGACATATGCAATGTTAAGGACTGAACTCAGGACTTATGCTCTACCCACTGTGCACCCCCTCTGGTTGCTGTCATTCATTTTTATTCTCCATGTGAGTACAGTGCCTAGTGTACAGCTAGTGCCAAATAATCATCCCATTTTGGGGAGATGGTGTTTTTGTCTGCCAACTGTCAAAGGAATAGAGTAGGGGGGTTATGGGAAAATAGGTAGGAGCTAGGGGAAGGAGTAAAGGGTTTAAACACCAAAGTTTATCATCATTATTATTTACTATTTCTGTTACCTTGGGCAAGTTTTCAATTTCAACTTTTGTGATTAAAGAAGTGACCATGTTGCTTTCCTCCTGGCTTTTGGGGAGAGCATTAAATGATGCAACAGTAGGGGGTAAGTGGTAGTACACCTGACAGAGTGCATAAGTACCATAGCTGAGGACCTGGGTTCAAGCCCCAGTCCCCACCTGCAGTGGGGGTGATGCTTCATGAGTGATGGAGCAGTGCTGCAGGTATTTCTTTCTTTTTCCCCCTCTTCCCTTCTCTTTTTCTCTATGTTCTCACTATATCAGAATATAATTAATGAATAAATGAATAAATATGGTAATGCTTTCTTGACTGTGAGGAGTTTTATGCCATTAATGGAAAGAGGCAACTCTATCTGTGAACCAAGTGAGTGATGTGCCCACATAGTTTCCTCTCAGGCTCTCTGCATGACCCTGAGCAAGCTGACTACGAGGCCTTTGGTGGACACCTCCTCAGTAAGAAACCCACCAGCTCTACTTCTAAGGGTGATTAAGAGGATTCAGAGAGACAGTACATCACAGTATGTTTGGAATTTTTTTATATGGGTTTATTGGATAAAGACAAAGAGAAATCAAGAGGGAAGGGGAAGATCAGAGAGACAGAAAGAGACACTGTAGCATTAGCACTGCTTTACCATGTGGGAAGCTTCTCCCATACGTGTGACTAGATGCATGCTCTACCAGGTGTGCTGCCACCTGGCTCATTTTGAGTATTCTCCCCTTTTTTATTGGGGGATTAATGGTTTATATTAAATACAGTTGTTGTCACATGAGTAAAATTTCTCAGATTTCTTTTTTTAAATATTTACTTTATTTTTTATTGAGGGGGTTAATGCTTTATTATTATTATCTGCCTCCAGGGTTATTGCTGGGCCTTGGTGCCTGCACTATAAATCCATTGCTTCTGGGTGCCATTTTTCATTTTTTATTGGAGAGGACAGAGAGAAATTGAGAGGGAAGGGTAAGATAGAGAGGGAGAGAGACAGAGAGACACCTGCAGACCTGTTTTACCTGCAGGTGAGCTGGGGGCTCGAAACAGGATCCCTGAGCTGGTCCTTGTGCTTTATAATATGTACTTTTAACCTGGTACAACACCACCCACCCAATCCCCTAAAATTTCTCAGTTTTGTGCAAATACTTTCACCCCCAGCCTAGGTCTTCCTCCACCAGGACCTGAAAGTGACCCTCCAGCTCCGTACCCCACTAGAGTCCTTTACATTGGTGCAATACACTGAACCCAGTCCAGGTTGTTTAGAAGATTTTTAAGATTTGTGAACGTGAGCCATATGATCAGCTAGGGAGGGATGAAGAGCCCCTCTGGCACTGAGTGTGGACAGCTGTGGCCCCATCTTTGCTGAGCAGTAACTGCAGTGAGCTGGCTTCTTGGCTATCTGCACCGAGGACAGGATGAACAGGGCAGAAGAAGGTGCCTCTGCTGAGCTCTCCCATTTCAGGGAGATGAATCCAGATGTACAAACAGGCCATACACTACTGATGTGTTTGTGGCCAAGCCAGATATGGATACCTGCCATTCTTTAATGAAGAAAATCAGCCCACCAGCCAGACAACATGGGAAACAAATCACTTGAAAGCATGCTGAGCAGAACCTCAATTCTTCTTCTTCTAGCGTTTGCCCTTCTTCCGTAGCCAGTCAATAGCGTCAGGTTGAAAGCTCTCAGGAGCTGCTCGTTGCTGGCTTTGAAAGTGACTGGGATCCACGTGGATTCAATTGGCTAGGAAGGATCGTCAGTTTCCCCAGTGAATGGGTACTCACAGGATGCACCACGAGAAGGTCGATCCAATGCATCCCCAATAATTAGTGTTCACGAGAAAGATTAATAAACAACAGGCAAAACTGGTGTGACAGCTTAATGTAGTAAGGTATTCATTTGTGGGGCCTGATGGTGGGGCACCTGGTAGAGAGCACACATTACCGTGTGCAAGGACCTGGGTTCAAGTCCATGGTCCCTATCTGCAGAGGGCATGCTTCATGATTGGTGAAACAGTGCTATAGGACTCGCTCTCACCCTTCTCCTTCCTTTTTAATTCTCTCTGTATCAAAGGAAGAAAAAAGAAATCAGGAGCCAGGCGCTAGTGCATCTAGTTAAGCGCACATAGTACTTAGCACAAGGACAGCATAAGGGTCCTGGTTCGAGCCCCCAGCTCTGCCACCTACAAATGGCAAAGCAGGTATCTTTTCTCTTTCATCTCTATCTCCCCCTCCTCTCTCAATTTCTCTCTGTCCTATGGAAAAATGGCTGCCAGGAGCAGCAGATTATAGTGCTGGCACCAAGCCAACCTGGAGGCAAAACAGCAATAACAACAACAACAAATGGCTTCCAGGAGCAGTGGATTTATTGTGCAGACTCAGAGACCCAACAATATCCCTGGTAGCAATAAAAATAAATAAATAAGGTTAGGGGTGCATAGCAAAATGGTTATGCAAAGAGACGCTCATGCCTGAAGCTCCAAGGTCCCAGGTTCAATCCCCAGCCCCACCATAAACCAGAGTTGAGCAGTGCTCTGGTAAAAAAATAAAATGAAATAAAATAAAATAAATAAAAATACAAGTAACAAAAAAAGATACTCATTAGGGATTTGTGCTATGATGGAAGAATGCAAATGAATGAGACATTGTTGCATTTTATTTACTTTATCCTACCTTTCTCATTCTAAGAAGTCTAGTAGTATTACTTGACTGTGAACTCACAGGGCAGAAGAGAGAGGTAAGGATGGGGGTCTTTGGAATGTGTGAGTGGAACCTGAGAAGGATAGGATGTGATACAGAGGCTAGGGGGTGGGGCTGGTATTGACTGGCAGCACTGCTGAGTCATGACACTTTCACCCCTTCTCTGTCAACAACCCAGGTTAGCAATAAAAGCTGGGACAGAATAGTTATAACAGAGTTCCTAGGGGTGATGAAGCCAAGCAAATGGAGTTCTTGGCCCAGCAACAACTGGCTTGCTCTGCCCCAAATATAACTTAGGAAATATCTGGCCTGGGACTTCAAGAAACATTTTGACTCTTTGTATGACTCAAGTTAGTTAGGAAACCCCAATTATAATTACAAAGATTGAATTTCAAGAATGATTGCATGAAAAAACAGTCAATGTGGTATTTCTTAATGTGGAAAGCTAACCTGAGATCACACATTTACCCTTACTTGGTCAGTGGGATTTATTTTAGAAATGTATTTCCCAGGGGTCTTACGAGGCCAACTGATACCAGTTCAGTTTCTAGCATCTACATCTTTAGGACCACAGGGATCTGGACAGTTAGGGTGGAGTGAGAAGGAAGCTAACAATGAGTTTCAGAACTCAGGCTGATAGGGCATGGACATGACTGATTTCACTGGAGCCAGGGGCAGGATGTATCTGTTATTTCTACATCCATGAGGAATCTCTGAAACAATGGCAACCGAGGTAACCAGGTACTGTGGTAAAAACACTATAGGCATCAACTTATTTAATTTTCATAGCAGCCTTTGGAGGTGGGCTTGGCCTTGGGTTTTAGAGACAAAGAAACCGAGTTGCAGAGATACACCAGACCACACAGCTAGGAAGAGGGGCGAAGTCAGATGTGAACCAAGCAGTTTGGCTTTCAAATTCATATTCTGAGGAACTACATTTTTCTGCCAGATAATCTGTTATCTAAGCAGTGTTCGTACTAATGCAAGCAAGATTTTAAATCAAGGAAAGGTTATATATACATATACATGTATATATATTGCAGTTACTAAGAAATAAGATAGTATTTTATGTTTTAATTTTTAGGTTTCTCTCTCTCTCTCTCTCTCTCTCTCTTTTTTCCCTCCAGGGTTATTGCTGGGCTCCGTGCCTGCACCATGAATCCACAGCTCCTGGAGGCCATTTTCCCCTCCTTTTGTTGCCCTTGTTGTTGTAGCCTCGTTGTGGTTATTATTATTGCCATTGTTGATGTTGTTCGTTGTTGGATAGGACAGAGAGAAATGGAGAGAGGAGGGGAAGACAGAGAGGGGGAGAGAAAGACAGACACCTGCAGACCAGTCGCTTCACCGCCTGTGAAGCGACTCCTCTGCAGGTGGGGAGCCTGGGGCTCTAACCAGGATCCTTAAGCCGGTCCTTGCGCTTTGTGCCACATGCGCTTAACCCACTGTGCCACCATCCGACTCCTGCCCTCCCCCCCTTACTCTCTTTCTCTTTAACTAGAGCACTGCTCAGCTCTGGCTTATGGTGGTGAGGGAGACTGAACCTAGTTACATGACATGAAAGTATTTTTTGCATGGCCATTATGCTATCTCCCCCACTGTTTGTGGCAACTTTACAGGTGCTAAAATTCAAAAGGATTTCTGGACACCCTACAGTTATTTCCTGTCAGAAGCATGAAGCAATTCTCTCCCCCAGCACATTTTGGCTAACCTTTATTTTGCTTCAAGAAATAACTTCCAGTAATAGTTGATCTTAACATGAATGAGAGCAAAGTGCTCCTATGCTATAAGTTTACCACTCAGCCAGATCTAGGCTGGTCTGTGGGCTCTCTCTTTCTTAGGAGCACTGAAATATGAGGAGTGGCATGACAGCCTCAGAATTAAAGCACAGAAACAATGTATTTACTTTCTGGCAAGAACATGTAACTCTGACAGGGGAGTATAGGGAAAACACAGAGGGGAAGGTTCCATCTGGACAATTCCACTGAAATGAAATTTGACTAGGGATTTGGAGAGCATTATTACTACCCTTTGGGGGATTCCTGTGTAGATGTAAATAGAGCTTAGTGTTTGTTTTTAGGTAAACACCTGAAAGGCCATAACAGGTGAGGGTTTAGAGGATAAAGCAACAATATTACAACAACAAAACAAAAAACAAAATGAAAAACAAAAACAAACAAACAAACACATGGACTTTGTACTATGATTGTATACATGTTCCACTACTTTCTGAACTCAAAGATGACAATTCTCATGGTAATCTCAACTCATGGTTACATGATAGGAGAGTAATATAAAGACTGTGGCTTTGAAGTCTTCCCTAAGAGAGACTAACAATCAAGTGACTAGAAGTGTTTTTTTTTTTTTTTTTCAGAAACCTTGAGGCTGGGCTCAGAGAAGATTCATCTAGCAAGTTACCTTGCATAAGGACCCAGGTTCCACCTCCAGGCTGCCCCATAGGAGTGCC
The DNA here is from genome assembly GCF_950295315.1 of Erinaceus europaeus. Classification (NCBI taxonomy): domain Eukaryota; kingdom Metazoa; phylum Chordata; class Mammalia; order Eulipotyphla; family Erinaceidae; genus Erinaceus; species Erinaceus europaeus. Next base: position 76,404,914 of record NC_080168.1, on the reverse strand, counting down.
TGCAGGGTTGAGGGAAGCTTCATGAGTGACGAAGGAGTGCTATGATGTTTTTTGCTTCTGTTTCCCTCTCTATCTCCTTCTGTCTCACACCCTCTGTCTAAAAGAAAAAAGAAAAAAATGTCTGCCAAGAGATGCGGAATCATGCAGGAACATAGCCCTAGTGATAACCCTGGTAGCCAAAACAAAAACTTGACCACCCTCATTCCACTCCTCCCAAGGGAGCTACTACACAGCCATCTGCACAATAAAATCAGGTCTCAGCAGTGAGTTTATTGCTTATTTCTGAGCAGGATCATCTGGATATTCTTTAGTGACTATCTTCTTTTTTTTTCTCTATTGAGGGATTAGTGGCTTACAGTTTACTGTAAAATGCAATAGTTTGTACATGCATAACATTTCCTATTTTTCCACATAACAATTCAGCCCACACTAGGTCCTCCTCTGCCAGGACCTGACACACACCACCCCCACCCCCATCCACCCAAGAGTCTTACTTTGGTGCAATACACCAACTCCAGTCCAAGTTCTGCTTAGTGTTTTCCCTTCTGATCGTGTTTTTCACCTTCTGTCTATGAGTGAGATCATCCCATATTCATCCTTTTGGTTCTGACTTATCTTACTTAACATTATTTTTTTCAAGCTCCATACAAGATGGGTAAAGAAGGCGAATTCACCATTTTTAACAGCTGAGTAGTATTTCATTGTGTATATAGACCACAAATTACTCAACCACTCATTTGTTGTTGGGCATCTGGATTGCTTCCAGGTTTTGGATATTACAAATTGTGCTATTTTATCCTTAGTATCCTGCTATTAGCTTTCATTTCTGATCTGATTTCTCTTTCAAATTGGGTTTCTGTCTCTGGTGCAAAGCCATCAGTCCATCTTTCTGTCCTCCAATCATCTATCCATCTAACGGTTCACTCATTTTTTAAAATTTATTATTTATTTTTATTTATTTTCCCTTTTGTTGCCCTTGTTTTATTGTTGTAGTTGTTGTTGTTGAGGATGATGTCATCATTGTTGGATAGAACAGAGAGAAATGGAGAGAGGAGGGGAAGACAGAGAGGGGGGAGAGAATGATAGACACCTGCACACCTGCTTCACTGCCTGTGAAACGACCCCCCTGCAGATGGGGAGCGGCTTGAACCAGTATCCTTATGGCAGTCCTTGTGCTTCATGCCACTTGCACTTAACCTGCTGAGTTACTGCCTGACCCCCTGTTCACTCATTTTTCTATTCCAGCATTTATTCATACCTGTCTTCTCTTACTCAGCATCTGACCTCTCTCAAAGTCCCAAATCTGCTTTCCACAGGGGCCCAAAGCTTCCTAGTGGTCCCTTCTCTCACTGTCCAGGCTACTGTAGCAAGGCCACCCTCACACTTTGAACACTGGAGTGGCCACTATGAGTCCACTGTAGTGCCAGGTTGACTGGCCAGCAGTTTCTAACCATCAATTCTGACATGATTCTGATCTGAGAGTTGGAGTGAGAAGGAAATCTTTCGGAAGGGGGAACCACAGTTCCAGCTTGACTCCATTTCCTCCTTGGAGTGAGAATAGGGAATACTTGGAAAACTGGAGGGGAAAAAAAAAGGTTTAGGGTTTTTATATGCTAAAAAAATTTTTTTTGAGGCTCCTGATAAAACTTCTTCCCTTATCAGTCATAGAAAGCTCTGATATGAGGGCCAGTTGGTGGCATACTTGGTTGAGCACACGTTTCCTTGTGCAAGGACCTGGATTTAAGCTTCTGGTCCCCACCTGCAGGGGGAAGCTTAATGATTGGTGAAGTTGCACTGCAGGTGTCTCTATTTCTCCTTCCCTCTTTATTTCCCATTTCCCTTCCAATTTCTGTCTCTATCCGGTAAATGAATGAATACAATATAAAAATTGAGAGAAAAGGAAGGTCTGTTGCCTTAAGAATGTATTATTACAATCTGCAATTCACAGCAGAGGCAATGGAATCTTTTTCTCTCATTAACATATGCCCTTTCTAGCGCAGTGGGTTAAGTGCAAGGAGCGGTGTAAGGATCCTGGTTTGAGCCCCCAGATCCCCACCTGCCTGGCGAGTCGCTTCACAGTGGTGAAACAGGTCTGCAGATGTCTTTCTCTCCCCCTCTCTGTCTTCCCCTCCTCTCTCCATTTCTCTCTGTCCTATCTAACAACAACAACATCAATAACAACAACAATAACTACAGCAATAAAAAAACCAACAAGGGCAACAAAAGGGGAAATAAATAAATACATAAATAAAATGCTAAAAAAACATATGACCTTTCTGATGGTGTCTGCCTCAGTAGCAGGGTCCAGTTTTAATGACTGATAAGCTTTAGTAGAGCACAACAGGTAGTTGGGGAAATACAGTGATTGATGCACTGTGTCCCTGGACCCACGAACCATCAAGAGGCTCACACCTTCTGCTGGCCTTGCCCTTGAGGGTGCTCTCTGATGTGACATAGAGAAACTGCCTCCCTTCTTATATTGAGCTTGGACTTTTGTGACTGTTCTGAAGATTGAGACTAGAACTAAAGCTCCAGAGCTAAAATCTCCTTCTGTGTATGTGAGGCTTCTGTGCTAGACTCAGCTGTCACACCACATCATCTTTGTCCCACCATCCCCAGGCAATTTGGGATCATGTCCAGAAGCTGCAGCCCCAGTGTGTTGCCATCTGCCAAAGCAGCAAACCAAAGGTGGCTGTTTTTCAGTATTGAATCTTTGGGTTTTGCATGGTGCCAAATACATATGCCCTCACAAATGTAGGTAGGTTAAAGGCTGCATTTATTTTCTTTTAAAAATATTTTATTTATTTAATAAGAGAGAGATACAGAGAAAAAAGATACAGAGAAAGATCAGAACACTGCTCAGCTCTGGCTTATAGTGGTGCTGTGGATTGAATGAAGTCAGCATTTCAAGGGTGGTGAAGCTACCAGAGCACAATTCCTGGTCCTGATTTGGGGCTAGAGCCTGCTATACCTATCTGATATCATGACAGCCCCCAGACATCCTAGGGAGATGGCCTTAATAAGTTTCCCATCACCATGGCCTGAGTACTAAAGCATTTCATGTTCTGTCATGCCTCTGTGTCTTTGTATATTTCAGTTCTTAGACTGCTTTCTACTTGAAGTCCTTGGTTCAATAAGGATTCACTTAACTAGTTGGGCAATTTTCTGGACCTAAGTTCCCTCTGCCATCAGGCCTTGGCCCAACATAGATTTCCATCTCTTGGGGGACTACCTTGATTCTATCTCTTGGGGGGCTGTTTTCCACCCTGTACCTCTCTTTCATTTGGGGGTCCCTCAAAGTTCTTCCTCTGAGAACTAGTAGCACATTCCTCTCACAGTACTTATCATTTATGGAATTGCCTTATAGATCAACCTCTTTTTGGGCTTTATTAATTCCTGAAAGAACAAAGACTGAGTTTTTATTTCAATACCTACCACACCATTTACACTAGAAACCCTCAAATTTACAAAATGTGTGGGTAAATAAATGATTTTCTTTGGTGATTTCTGAAATCACATCCCATGAAGGGCTGACTAGGAAAGTATTCCTGAAACTGGGGAAAACAAACAGAAACCCAGAACCAGTTATTGTGGTTATAATTTTAACCAGACCATGAGGCTCTAAGCTGAGTAAGCAGAAGATAAAAGAGACAATGCAAGATTTTTAGAATTTATAATTTTATCAACACTGAATGCTTTAAAAATGTCACACGGGAGGGGCAAAGAAGTGTCTCTGTGGTAGAGCTGTGATTTCTATCTTATCTCTGGCAGAAAAAAGTTGAATAATTTTAAAAGAAGGGAGGTGATACACTGAGACAGTCTCTTTGAGTGAATTCAACTGTTCTAACCAGATGTTATGAAAAACGACTTTCCCTAAACAAAAGCCTAGGAGTCAAAACCAGAATAAAAGCAAGTGAGGCAGATTGCTTATACATAATGCTGTGCTGGTGGATGCCAAGAAGGATATGGGGAAATAATGGAAATTTTATGAGTGTTCTACACTGAGGCCTATCAGGGCAGTCTTTCTGACATGTACAGCAAGGAAGAAATATCAAGTCGGAACTGTATCTGTAAACTGTCTTCCTAGGCTAACTCAGAAACATGATCACCCTGGAGAGGTGTTTGAAGAAACACAGTGACAGGATTTCCCTGCAAAGGGCTGGCAGGGGAACAGAGCTGCTCTGAAGGATCTTCCCTGATCTTGTTATACTTTCCTGTCTGGGGCATTCTTGCTGTGGCTCCATCAGGAGTGAATTTCAGGTCTGTTTCAGACATGGTTATTTGCCTTCTAGTTCTAGTGTTCTGCAAATCATTTGTTGTCATGGAGACAAGCATTTGGATCATTCATCTGAACAGGGTCTTGTGGAGTGGGGGAGTAGGACACAGTGTAAGAAGGCTTCTACTTGGTAATGCTTAGGTGGTGGGGGGCTGGAGTGACTGTGGGAGTGGGTTGTCATAAGACTTCCCAGAGGCTTCTCAGTTCACCCCTTATCTCTCCAGGATAGAGGTTTAAGAGGTCTTCGTGTGGAATCATATGATCAAGGGGCTAAGCAAGGCCTGTAAGGTCAAGTCACCAATGACCTTTTGGTACCATTGGACAGGACAACCTAAAGTAGGATGTCATTTTAGCATTGAATAGCATCTGCTGGTGGCCCTCTGGAGTTGATATTCAAGAGTTACCAAGGAGGTTCAGTGTCCTTAGTGTTGTTGGCCTAGACCTGTGGTCCTGTGCTGCTGAGGTTGACACCTCGACACTCATGCTGGCACTTCTTAGAGCTCTGATCTGCAGTTGCTGCTGGATTCTTGGCCCACACATTACTCAGTACCACAGGAAGGAGTGGGGTATGTGGTAGGATATGTATGGATTAGTATGGGGATATTTGTCTTTGCCAGTATGCATGCAGTATATCAGATTTGGATGATATGTCAACTAGGGTGTAGTCTTGGCATCTTTCTAGGTTACTTAGATAAGTGACTTCATCTTCCCAAGCTCCAGCTTCTTCACCTACAGAGTATAATGACCACATTGCAGGCTATTATCTGGATTAATTTAAGGTGGCTTCCTCTTAGGAAGGACTCAGCAAATGCTAGGGTTATTTTCCTTCTCAGATGGTGCAGATTGTGGTTTTCTTTTTCACAATTCTACTAGAGTTTAAACAACATCACATTTTAATCAGTAGGTTTGTTTGCCTTTACCCATGAATCTTTTTGTAACTAAAATGCTCTCGTGCATTTTGGCAGAAGTTAAACTGCCGAATGATTTAAGGGTAGTCATAGAGCACTGAGGACCAGCCATGGCACAGAAAAGCAATAATAATGGTTAATTAAAAAAAAAAAGAGAGAGTTGGGGTGGGTCAGTGGGTGGTAGCTCACTCAGCTGAGTACACACATAGGTTCAAGCTTCTGTTCCCCACCTGTATGAGGGAAGCTTCACGAGTGGTAAAGCAGTGCTGCAGGTATTTCTTACTCTCTTCTGTTCTCCCCCTCTCAAATTCTCTCTATCCTATCAAAATAAATACAAATTAATGAAAAATTTGAGGGAAAAGAAGAATAAGGACAAAGGGAGAAGAAGACTCACAAACTCAGTACAATATTTCCAACCAGCTTCTGTTGGAATCAATACTTCCAACACACCTGCCCTTAATCAGGGCTTGTCACCTAATCAAACTAAAGCTGGTTAGCAGGAGTGACAGTTTAAGAGTTAACAAATTACTGCTGACTCTTCTTCCCTGCAGTTCTTTGTTTTTAAAAGTGATTTTCTTGTGAGCACTCTAATGGGGCACAGTTGATAGTGAGCTATGCTGTTCCTCTCCTGTGGGAACATGCACTTTGTGGGCACAGAAACACAGAGAGAAAAATAACAAGCCATTCAAGTGAAATGGATGAGGATAAAGGAATCGTGATTGTCCAAGAAAGAAGGTTAGGAAGTTACGTGGGGAGATGAAGCACAAGTTTAGTTTAATATCGATTTCGTTTCAGGAGGAAGCCCTTGGCCTTGCAGCTGAGCAAGCTGTCATGCAGAAATCTCTGTTTTCTCATGCTGGCCAGGACCCTCCTCTCTTCCAGTGTCTCCCCTCACTTCCATCCCCCTCCCCTCCCCTCTGCCTCCCCCAAGCACATTTCTTGCACTGAGGGTTTTTTAAAGGACCATTCATTCCAAGGCAGTCAGGGAACAATGAATAAAGTGCATTCAATTGAAGGCACTTCTGTACAGTGATGGGGATGAATGTTCAGAGTAAGATGCTTTTATTTTTTGCATCATCAGGGTCTTCTCTAAACAAATCAAAGCCTAGCCATACACATGACTTGTTAAGAATCAATTACCCTGGTTTTGTCTCCTTGACATGCTTTTTTTTTTTTTTTTTTTAAGCAACTGATGTTACCATCAGACACACTAGGCTAGCTATTTTGGGTGAGTGTTTTTTATCCTTTTTTTTTCAAGTCATGAGGAAAATGGCATCCTTCAGGGCCATAACGTGGCATCTTCTTGCATTTCTGTCAGCACAAACACTTACCCATTCATTGCCTCGCTGCTGGGCCACTTGCAAACAATGTGACTGACACATAAATTGCACCAGGCTGGGGACAGGTGGGTTAGCTGAGCTTGGGGCCTTGCCAGCCCTCCCATCATGTAATAAGAAAGCTCTCAAATAAACACAGTATGATTTAATTGAATCTGAGCTCAGAGATATGGCTTTTACAGAAACTAATTATGGCAGGCAGCCTGGCATATTAGTGCAGTAAATCTTGCTGGTGTCAAGCCCTTGAACTGCTGCTGTGTGGTTTATTTTCTCTCTTCTCCTTCTCCCCCTGCTTTGCAGTTTCTCTTATCCAGTTTCTCCCTGGTTTACTCTCATCTCTTCCTTTTCCTTCTGCATGCTTATGTCTTGAATAGGGTGTCAGCACTCACAGTTTACTAATTCCTACTAGAAGAAGAATTGGATACATATATGAATTTGTGTGTGAGTATGGGTGTGCACACATGTATGTGTGTTGGCCTTTCTGTCTACCATGGACATAGCAATTCAGTCTAGAAATAGTAAAGTAAGTCCCAGTGACAGACAGGAGGGGATTTGTGGCTGAGAATAGTGACTACATAAATAATTTAGACAAACTTTTTGTTTTTGAATGGTTTCTCATAGGTGATATCGGGGGTGGTAGTTATGAAAAGGAACATTATATAAACAACTAAGTTTGGAAACATTAAGCTGAGGTACAGACCATGTGTCAGGAAAAGTTTATAATTTGGATTACATTAAACTTTAGCTTCTTTATCTCTAGGCTACCCTCTGCTTCAGTTAGGAACAGAATACTTGACTAAGTATTATAAGTAAATGAACTCAGAATTACATAACTTATTATTTCTGAAAAGTGGATCTATAAGGTCCTAGAATTTGTTCAGTTGGTTATTCTTCCATGTCCCTCCCCCATCTTTCTTTACCATCCTGTTACTGACTTTTTGTTTTGATGTTTCATTGTTATAAGATGGCTGCAGAAGTTTCAGACATTACATCAAAACTCAAGTTTAAGGAAGAGAAAAAGGCAAACACTTTCTTTTGATTAACCTCTTTCTTTCTCCCTTCTTTTCTCTTCTCTCTTTTTTCTACCAGGATTATCATGAGTCTCAGCACCATTCCTAGTGGTTTCTTATTCTCCTTTATTTTATTCTTGGATAATAATCCAAGAAGGTGAGAAAGAAAGAAAGAAAGAAAGAAAGAAAGAAAGAAAGAAAGAAAGAAAGAGAGAGAGAGTTATTCCACCACTTAGGAAGCTTCTTCTCTGAAGGTGGGGACTGGGGACTTGAATTAGCTCCTCCTTCACAATACCTTCAAGAGAGATAAAAGTAAGATTGTTTAATACCTCAGAGTTGGTGAGAGGAAGAATTAAAACTGAATCAAAGTTGTGGAGATAGTGTAGCAGGTACCAGGTTTGACCCGTGGTACCACTAATAACCAGAGCTGGATGATACTCTTGTAAATGGGAAATAGGTGAACAAAGCTGTGACACCTGGGGGTGCAGGAAGACACAGTTTTTTTGTTTGTTTGTTTGTTTTTTTAATTGGTGCATCAGACCCAGATGGGCTCATGCCATGACTTTATGGACCCTGAATCTCAGTAAAGTTTCTCATGAACTCAGGAGCTAAATGCTTTTGGTCCAATATCTTAGAATACTAAGAGAGAGAGAAGAGTTATGAACAGAACCTGATTATTGCTCTGCTGGAAATCTTGAATTTAAGTAATTTCAGTATGATTTGGCATGGTGACACTTCTTTCCTAAGGGAATTACAGATCCAAATATCAGTGTCTGAATTTATATTCCACTCAAAGAATCAGATGAATCACCAGCCATGTCAGAAAAGCCTTTAACAAGGCCACACCATTTTCCATTAGTCTATGAGGTTGTGTGAAGGATAGTGGGTTGGGGAACACAGAGGTGTTCAATAACTGTGCTCTGGGGAGGTAAATTCCTCTGCACATTGCCTTACCTCATTGTTTATTGTTTTTATTTGCTTTTAAGTTTTGTTTGTCAATAATACAAAATGGGGTGTCACAAAAAGATTTGGTCTTAATTAAGTAAAGATGGAACACCCATAATCATGAGCTAGAAGGCTGAGAAACCTAGGTGGCATAGATTTACCCTGAAAGGAGTCTATGAAACCCCACCAATGTGTCCTGGAGCTCCACCCCAGTAGGGAAAGAGAGAGGCAGGCTGGGAGTATGGCGCTACCAGTCAATGCCCATTTTCAGCGGGGAAGCAATTACAGAAGCCAGACCTTCCACCTTCTGCATCCCACAATGACCTTGGGCCCATACTCCCAGAGGGTTAAAGAATAGGAAAGCTATCAGGGGAGGGGATGGGATACAGAGTTCTGGTATTGGGAATTGTGTGGAGTTGTATCCCTCTTATCCTATGGTTTTGTCAGTGTTTCCGTTTTATAAATAATAAATAAATAAACAAAACAAAACAAAAAAGAAGTCTGTGTTGCATGTATGAATGGCATGTGCAGTTTCTATGTGCCAACCATTGAGTCATTTGGTTACTGAGGATTATGTGAGCATTGCCGAACTCCTGGATACATTTAGCACTTAAAAAGTGACTTCCGGGTATCTCCTCTTGCATGATTACACAGTGACCTTGGCTAGAACTAAGACTTTAAAACCAAGAATTCCTGGATACCACCTGGATGCCCTACAATTCAACTCACTTCTAATACTATCTACCTGGGAATCTACCAGGCACATCTATCTCCTTCGGTCCTCTACATCTCTTGCCCTTTGTAGCTTTCTGCTCTGACTGTTGACAAATTAGATTTTTTTTTCTTCTAATACTTCTAATACATAGCATCAGTTCCCAAGGGGTGAGGAAGCATCAGCCACAAGACTTGCGACTCATGTGCCAATAACAAGTTCAGGTTGTCACCCGTGCTTCTGACCACCTGAGTATAGACTGCAAGTTTCAATGACCCACTTTCTCTGGATTCAGCTCCTTGGCTGGGATGCCTCACAGGGGTCAGAAAACCACTCTACTTACTAGAACTATTGGCTAAATAGAAAAAAAAAAACTAATTTGTCAACAGTCAGAGCAGAAAGCTACAAAGGGCAAGAGATGTAGAGGACCGAAGGAGATAGATGTGACTGGCACCATAGAGGTGCCAGGCTTTCTCCTAGCACCTCTATGTGCTCACCAAACTGGAAGATCTCCAAGCCCCATTCTTTTGTGTTTGAATGGAAGTTTTACTGCATACAGTGTACAGTGGTGACTAAATCATTGTGACTGATGGATCTTTGGTGATTGAGCTCAATCTTCAGAACTTCTCCCCTCCAGAAGGTTATGAGGGTGCAGATAGGACCCAGAGTTCCAATCCTCTAATCACATGGTGGACTCCAATAATCCCCAGCAATCAATCCCCACCCCTCATTCACCTAATAAGAGACACTATTATTATTCCTTTCACTTAGGAAATTCTAAGGGATTTTGTTGGTTTGGCTGTTTTGTGTTTTAATTTGCTTTGCTTTGTTTTAGGAGCTCTGTGCCAGGAACTAGACTCAAAGTAAGCAATAGATTTCATATTACAAATCACAGAGACTCAGAGAGGTGAAGTGACTAACAGAGTCATAGGGCCATTACAAAGCACGCCCTGGAACTCAGTTCTCTCTTCAGGTACCCAGTGCACTTTCCTTTGCTTCTCTTTCACTGCCTAGCAGTGAAATCTGCTGACTCAGATTTCCGGGTCAAAGTGCTTAAAAGGAGTCAGTAGGACATCATTTGAGCATCACCGGGTTGAAAGTGTCTGTATTCCTTCAAATGGCATGTTCCAGGCAGGAAGAAAGGGAATGACAGAGGTGGGTCATCCAAGACTCACTCACACTCACTCACTCACTCAGTCACTCATTCACTCACTCTCTCTCTCTCTTCCCCTTTAAATTTATTTTTATTTTCCTTTTTTGTAGGACAGAGAGAAATTGAAAGGGAGGGGAGAGAGATACAGAGAGACACCTGCAGCCATGCTTCACTGCTAGTGAAGCTTCCCCCTACAGATAGGACTGGAGACTTGAATCTGGGTCCTTATACTTGGTAACATGTGTGCTTAACTAGGTACATCACCATCCAGCCCCTGACTTTCCCTTTCTCTCAGGAAAGGAATAGTTATCTAGTAGCTGCACCTAAGACTATTTGTATTATTTTTAAAAAAATTTAAGTTAACTTTTAAGTTTTACCACCTGTGAAGCAACTCCCCTGCAGTTGGGGAGCCAGGGATACTTGCACTGGTCCTTGAACTTTGTACTATGTGTGCTTAACTTGGTGCACTACCATCCAGCTTCCACAACTTCAAGCTTTTTTTAGAGATAAAATGAGGCTGTGAAGCACTTCTGTGAAATACAAAAATGTTCCAGAATATAAAGTTATCTGAAGTAGGGGAGGAAGGTTCTTTCTCCATAATAAGCAGATAAAATTGATTCAAGACTCCATTCCTTGCTGTTCCCATAGATGCTTGCAGGGTGTGTTCCTAACTGAAGGCAGTTTAAGTTCTCATGGTCACCTCTGGCACACAGCTGTGTCACTTCCACTGAGGACCATCTTACTGCTTGCTGACACTGTCCCTGTTTCTCTCCATTTGACCAAGATATTGTTCTCATTTTTTTCTCTTCTTTCCATACTTCCCCAAGCACCAGGTGTTTGTATTTGACTGTGTGGTGATCCACTGGGGTTGGATCCGCAGACACCAAAGTCAAGGAAAATTCAGAAAAGAAACTGATTGCAACACTACTTCTACAGTAGTTGAGTCAGAATGCATCCTTTCAATTGCCTCTGGTCCTTTTCAGCAGGCTGTGTCTGTTTTAGAAAGAGCTGCCAGGGCCATTGTTTGTGAGATGCTGTGTTCCCAGAGCAGGGTGGATGTTTAGTGAATTAGTTAAATGAAAGCAGGGAGCACAGTCCAGAGTCAGAGTCAGGAAACAACCACTCATATCTGGGAACTTCTGCTAAAGTCTGGAGAATAGAATGACTTCTTTTAGTGAACCAGAGCTTTAAGAAGGCATTTTCTTCTTGAACCTTTTTTTTTTTCTTCTTCACATGAACATTTTTTTTTCTTGGTGGATGGAGTAGTTTGAATGCGAAACCCTGGACATTTTCTATGGCAGGATGTGTGTGTGTGTGTGTGTGTGTGTGTATGTGTTGGTGTGTGTGTGTATGTGTGTGTTTTCCTCTCTCCCTGCCACCTACACAAGTTGCACACTATATGTGCTGCATTCCAGAGTTTGGCTAGGAGAAAGATATTCTAAGACAGGCCATAAATCAAGAGCAAGAAACATTTTCTCTCCCACTGTGGAGAGCTCTGGGGCTTGAAACACACTCATGTATTTTCTGTGGCTCAGTTTTCATGAGAAGAATAGAAGCAGCAGTGCTCAAATTCCTCAAGTGCCCTGAAAACTTCCTGATGGGCAGTTTCTTCCCAGGTATCATGTATAGGAAAGTACCTAGCCAAGCCTTCGAAAAGTTAAGCTGTGATTTCAGAACGTTCATCAGTAAGAGTGGGCATGAGAGAATTTCAGCACTGATGGAATAGACAAAATGTCTTCCCAGGACCGGAATGAAAAAAGAAGTTGCTAGAATCTGTCCACTGTAGTTGACAGGACAGATGATTGAATAGTTTTTTATTTGTTTATTTTTCCCTTTTGTTGCCCTTGTTTTTTATTGTTGTAGTTATTATTGTTGTTGATACTGATGTTGTCATTGTTAGATAGGAAAGAGAAATAGAGAGAGGAGGGGAAGACAGAGAGGGGGAGAGAAAGACCTGAAGACCTGCTTCACTGCCTGTGAAGCGATTCCCCTGCAGGTGGGGAGCCCGGGTCTCAAACTGGGATCCTTATGCCGGTCCTTGCGCTTCGCACCACGTGTGCTTAATCCGCCGCACTACCGCTCAACTCCCAATTGAATAGTTTTATCAGTTTTTTTTAAAGGGCTTGATAGATTTCATCTATCCTCCCTCCCTCCAACCCCTATTCCTTTTTCCCTCTCTCCTTCCCTATCATTCCTTTTTTTCCTTCCCTTTTTCATTCCTCTCTTCCTTCTTCCCTCCCTCCTTTTTTCCATCTTTCTTTCCCTCCCTCCCTCCCTTCCTTCCTTCTTTCCATCCTTGTGGTGGGTAGGGGAGAGGACTAGGAAGGATGACTGAGAAGAAGTTAGCGCTTTTACACCACTGGAGTTATCTCCCACAAGCTGAACCATGAGCTCCCTTCTCAAAAGACCTCAAACTCAATGATTTGTAAGAGAGAAGCAAACCATGACATAGGAAAAATCATAAAGGTGCAAATTGGTGTAATCATTATGGAGAACAGTATGGAGAAGGCTTAAATAGATACAAATGGAAATACCTTATCATCCAGCAATTCTAATCCTAGGATTTATCCAAAAGACATAACTGTGATTCAAAGGGCTATATGCATCCAATTGTTCATAGTGCCTTTATTCACAGTAGGAAAAACTTGGAAATAATCAAAATGCCCTTCAATAGATGAATAGATTTTTTAAAAAAAAAACAACCTCATAACTTTTTCTGCTTCTATGGCTGTGGTTAATGGTGAATGGCATTGCCAGTAGGTCATTTTAAAAAATTTCCTTGAGAGGCCAGAACTTACAGTCTGATTTTTCTAGATGAATTACCTGCCCATGCCCATTGTATTCTAGACACTGAGAATGTTTTTATCATGCTTCAAACATGACATTTCCTTTGCTGTTTTTCTCCATAGAATGCCTTTCCTTATTCTGTCTTCTGGGCAAGCCCCTGCTCATTCCCCTTCTCCCTGGTCACTCCTTCTAGGAAGCCATCATTGATAACTGAAGCCCTTTAAAATCTCTCTACTCCCCCACCAAACACAGGTATACCCAGGTATACCTCTACCAGGTAGAGAATTGGAGGGCAGTGGCGTGGGCCTGTGTATTTCTGTCAACATACACCAATAGCACTGGACACTTATAATATATTTCAAATTAATTAATTGTTCAATCAATCCTGGAACTCTAAAAGCTAAAAAAGTGACACAACAGCTCTCATGAAAACACATACTAGTTCACTCTCATGATGTCAGACCCCTGAAGGCTCAGAGCTCCCTGACACAAGCCCTGAACCCCCAAGCCAACCAGCACTGTGTATTCAGATTCTACTCTTAACCTCAACATACGCCAGGTCTTTGCTGTCCATCTTCTTATTGAACCTTCACAACAGCACTGAATGTAGGTGTTAATGCCCTTGCTTTATGTAGAACCTGGGGCAAGGAGAGTTTATATTCCTGGCTCATCCTCATAAAATTCAAGATTTGGTCCAAGATTTGAACCTTCATTGAGCAGAGGTGAAAGCTGGTGCTCATCCTTAATCTCTAAGTTGTGTTGCATTTTTACAAATATTCATTTATTGGCACTGTATGTCTGATAGTGCACACATGCTACAATGTGCAAGGATCTGCAGGGAGGAAGCTTCACAATTGGTGAAGTAGTGCTACATACATTGTAGCATCTTTATCTTCTCTCTCAATTTCTCTCTGTCTCTCTTCAAAAGAAATTCATTTACTGAGAGAGAGAGAGAGAGAGAGAATCACACTCTTTTGCTCTGGCATAAGTGATGCTGGGGGTTGAACCCAGGGTCCCACACATGTAAGTTTTGTGCTCTGCCCTTTGAGTTGTGCCTTTAATTACCCACCATATCATATTTTCAAGTGATCCAATGATGGCAGGAGTTGGAGAGGAATGGGAAGGGGGTTCTGCCTGGCTGAACATTTTCTCCACCACCAGGCTTTGAGTAAAAGTCCTAAAGGGGGTCAGACCTGCAGGCTTGAACTGATGCTGACTACTGCTCATGTATTTGGAAGGTTTCCCAGGAGCCTCCTGAAATTGGGGCATCAACACACCTGCAGCATCTCCCACTAGCAGTGTCACTGTTGAAGACAGAATCTGAAGGGTTCACACAAAAGCATATGTGGGTATACACTGGCACACACACACCTGCTTGTTATAGACCAGACCATAGAGGATTCAGAATCTTTCACAGTCAGTGCCAAGGGGAAAGGTCTCAAGAGACAGCTACAAAACAACACCAGCAAGGGCAAGCCCCAAAGAGTCAAATGCTCAGCTCCTGTGCTTTGTTTTCTGAGAGCTCTGGGCAGGAGTTTGAAATGGAAGGGGAGAGGGTTATAGTTATTCTACCCCAGCACAAGGCAATGGTCGGGTTGGCACTGGAGGCCTTGCTGTTTACTGCAGCTGTCAGGAGGCCCCAGAAAATGGTTGAGAACAAAGAGGCAATAAACATAGTTTGAACCCTTTTACCATCTGGCTTCACCCCAAACCCAAGTGAGAAAGGAATTGCTGGAGTAAATATGTGTGTGTGTGTGTGTGTGTGTGTGTGTGTGTGTGTGTGTGCACGTACACACACTAAGCTGATAGGAAAGAAACATTTTGCTTTAGATAGAAATATTAAGAATATTCAGTTTGCACCAATTAAAGTTATGGTCAAATGCATACAGCAAATTAAATTTCTATGAATTGGCACCCTGTATTTACTGCTGACTGTAACCATTAATTCCCCTCTCCAATAAAAAAGTAAATAGTTTATAAACTAGGCAGTTGGCTGGAAGCTTATGGATATTATCAATCATCTTTCTAACAGCACAGCCTGGTTGCTAATCTTGATCCCATTTTGCAGAGAACAAAATAGATATTCAGATCACAGTAAATAATTTGTTCAAGATCACACTGCTGATCTTTGAACTGAAATCTTTCAGACTCCCAAGCTATTTTCCCTGTATTTTTCTCTCCCTCTCCCTCTCGCTCTCTCTTTCTCCCTCTTATCTTCCAGGGTTATTGCTGGGGCTTAGTGCCTGCACTATGAATCCACTGCTCCTGAAGACATTGATTGATTGATTGATTGATAGGACAGAGAGAAATTGAGAAGGGTGGAGGAGATAGAGAGGAAGAGAGAAAAACAGATACCTGCAGTCCTGTTCCACCCGCAGGTGGGGGTTTGAACCAGGATCCTTTCGGGTTCTTGCACTTTGTGTTATGTGCACTTAACCCAGGGCAGCACTGCCCACCCCCCCCCATTTCTCTTTGTGCAAATATTTATCATTACAGATAGAATATTCCAGACCATATCAATACTTAGCAGTATGATACTGGAGGGACTAGCTTACTTAATGTTTTATAGTCTACCAGATGAGCTATTTCCCTGATTTCCATTTCCCAATTTTGTCGGGAGGGAAGCAACTCAAGAAAAGTATCTAAATGTAACTTGGTTCTTTTGGTGTCAAAGGTGAGTCTGAATGCCAAAATAAGTAAATAAAATAGTTATACTGCATATAAAGTAATAGAGATAAAACTCAACAAAGCAAATGTATAAACAAAAACCAAACACCAGCACTCAAAGGTCCTTTCAGAACTTTTTCTGATTTGCTTATTTGGCTGTAACAATTTTTATAATTATCAGTTAAACTGCTAAATACCTTTCAATTCTTTCTGAGAACATTAAAAACCACAACCTGTGTGAAAACTGATGCTCAAAAATATTTAATGCTATTCAACACTGTTTCCAAGAGATTTACACACCTAAAACAATAATCAACAGCAACAATTCCATATCCTTTTCAAGATGAAGAATTTGGGCTCTGAACAGGGAACTCTCCCAACTAGATGGTTCTTTGACTACATTGTCAATACTTAATTCATTTATTCACTTAAAAAATAGTTTTTGGTTAGTGTATGACTCAGGTTCAAACGCACCCCCACCCCTCTGGCACTGAAGAAGCTTCAGTGCTGTGGTTTCTTTTAGCCTCTTTGCCTTCTCCTATCTTAAAAGAAAATTTTTTGTTTGTTTGTTTCTATGCCTGGGTACACAGGAGGAGCAAGTAAACAAACCCCACAAGTGTTCAGGAGTTTGCATTGGATTTGAAGGTGATATCCAAACTACAAATGTCATATTTAACACAATGCTGATAACTACTGAAGTTCTGGACTTGCAGAGTAATGCCTCTATAGCAGTGTTCTGGGCTGGGTCTGTGTGACAGGTGTGTTTTGTTTTGTTTTGTTTCTTTGAAGAGACAGAGGGGCAAGGAGAGAGTGAAAGAGACCACAGCACCGAAGATTCCTTTAGTGTGGTGGGGTCAGGCTTGAACCTGGCTTGTGCACATGTGAACTTTTTTGCAGGCCCAGACACATGTTTGTTTTTTTAGTATTGTTTCTACCCTGTGAGTCCCAGAGTACCAGATGTTAAAGTTTCCCTTTTGTTTTTCCTCATGTGGATATGGGTGAAAGGGTATATGAGAGATATTGGCTGTTTCTTAAGATAATGAAAATAGTCACTCCTTGCTAATTAAGAACTATTGCCTAATGGACTAAAAAACTGTCTCAAGTTTTAATCACTGACACAGAGGGCCACAAAGAAGGGAAGAAAGCTGAGCTGCACTCTCAGTGGAGAAGTCTGGGTTCAGTCCCGTGAATAATGCAGGGTTTTGCAGATTTGGTCTAAGTTGTATTGGCAAAGGATGGAACCTGAGGGGAATACCTCTTTAAGAATCGGGAGGCCTTGTGAGCTCAAATCTACAGGGATACAGAGGTCACATAGGCTCCTAAGCTGAATATGCTCCCCAGACCAAATCAAATTGATGGGGCTTACAGCCAATAATATTTATATCTCTCTCCCATATTAGGGAGCTACTCTATTCCCTGATCCAGCTTTCTGTTCCTTTTCCAGGCATGACATCATCTCCCCAGACAATAACTTGGATCCACCTGCATATCAGATTTCAGGCTCAGGGGAAAAAAAAAAGAAAAAAAAAAAAACCCTAGTATAGCCACAGGCCCTTTGGAATATAACTAAAATATGCCTACTAGCTATCTACAAAATGGAGTACCACCCAACTCTTCATCTGCACCATTCCAGTCTTTAGGTTCATGATTGTTCAACAATTTTTTTGGCTTTGTATGCTAAGTCTCTTTTCAGCCACCAGGTTCCAATGCTAGATGATGCCGACCAGACTTCCCTGGACCAATGTGTCCCAGAGCTCTGCTTCCCCAGAATCCCACCCCACTAGGGAAAGAGAGAGGCAGGCTGGGAGTATGGATTGACCTGTCAACGCCCATGTTCAGTGGGGAAGCAATTACAGAAGCCAGACCTTCCACCTTCTACATCCCACAATGACCTTGGGTCCATATTCCCAGAGGGTTAAAGAACAGGAAAGCAGGGGAGGGGATGGGATATAGAGTTTTGGTGGTGGGAATTGTGCGAAGTTGTATCCCTCTTATCCTATGGTTTTGTCAATGTTTCATATATATATATATATATATATGAATCTGGAGGCCTCTTTCTATTTGATTTAGTTCCCAAATACCTCCTGCAATCACAGCAACAAAAACCACAGGCTCCCGAAGGCAGAGATTCTTTTTCTTTTTTTTTTTTTTAATTTTTTATTTAAGAAAGGATTAATGAACAAAAACATAAGGTAGGAGGGGTACAACTCCACACAATTCCCACCACCCAATCTCCATAACCCACCCCCTCCCATGATAGCTTTCCCATTCTCTAGCCCTCTGGGAGCATGGACCCAGGGTCGTTGAGGGTTGCAGAAGGTAGAAGGTCTGGCTTCTGTAATTGCTTCCCTGCTGAACATGGGCATTGACTGGTCGGTCCATACTCCCAGTCTGCCTCTCTCTTTCCCTAGTAAGGTGTGTCTCTGGGGAAGCAGAGCTCCAGGACACATTGGTGGGGTCTTCAATCCAGGGAAGCCTGACCAGTATCCTGGTGGCATCTGGAACCTGGTGATTGAAAAGAGAGTTAACATATGAAGCCAAACAATTTGTTGAGCAATCATGGATCCCAAGCTTGGAATAGTGGAGAGGAAGTGTTATGGAGGTACTCACTGCAAACTCTAATGTACTTCTGCTTACAGGTATATATTTTGCAGTAGTTTATGGATACGTGTGAACATAAGCTCTCTCTCACAGAAACTGGTGTATATCTAGGTTTTGGGACTTTGTTAGAAAGTGAACTACCTGATATGAAATTAGAGTGTACTATAAAAGGAAAGGTCTCACCCTAGTAATGAAGCCGAAGGGTTGTCATTCCACATGTGAAGTCTCTGGACACAGTCTGAGGTGAAGCATGTTGAGGTGGCAATCGTTGCGCTGGTTAGGTTGTGATCGGCGGATGCAATATTATTTGGTTTGGATTGGGAGACACATACGGGAAAGTGGGCCCTGTCCAAGGGTTCCAGGACTGGGGGAAGTAGGGGCTCTATAGTGGAGATGTGAGGTTCCTGCTGTCTTAGGGTTCAAAAAGACAATCGATAGTTAGTTATCATCACATTATTTGGTAATTGGGTTAACTTTGAAAAGTCCTTTTGTTAGGGTTTGCTGTACAGTATCCAGTATCTTGTATATAGCTGTGCTATTGGATGTTTCTAATCTACTTGGTCTAGGCTTTTGAGAGAGTCCGCATATCAAATACACAGCCTATGTATTAAAAAGATTCAGTTTGTGTTTTGAGAAACTTTGAGACATACAACTGATTTTCCCCCTCTCATATTAAGTAACTAGTGATTTATGTGTCTACATTTTGCTAGGAGTGTACATAAACACCATTCCCACCACCAAAAGACTGTGACCCATCCCTCGCACCCAGTCCCACCCCCCACTGGCCCAGAAAGATGCATGTCTACCCCTCACCACAGGGTTTTTACTTTGGTGCCCTACTTACAATTTGATCAGGTCCTGCTTTTAGTTTCTCTTTCAGATCTTCTTACTCAACTTCTGTTGATGAGTGGGATCATCCCATACTCATCTTTATCTTTCTGACTTAGTTCACTTAACATAATTCCTTCTAGCTCTGTCCAAGATGGGTCAGAGAAGGTGGGTTCATTGTTCTTGATAGCTGCATAGTATTCCATTGTGTATATATACCACAGCTTTCTAAGCCACTCATCTGTTGTTGGGCACCTGGGTTGCTTCCAGGTTTTAGCTATTACGAATTGTGCTGCTATGAACATAGGAGTACACACCTCTTTTTGGTTGGGTGTTATGGAGTCCTTGGGGTATAACCCCAGGAGAGGAACTACTGGATCATATGGAAGGTCCATGGCTAGCCTTCTGAGAGTTTTCCCAACTGCTCTCCACAGAGGCTGTACCAATTTACATTCCCACCAGCAATGTAAAAGGGTTCCTCTGTCCCCACATCCTCTCCAGCATTTGTTGCTGCTGTCCTTTTTGATGTATGCCATTCTTACAGGAGTGAGGTGGTATCTTAGTGTTGTCTTAATTTGCATTTCTCTGACAATCAGTGACCTAGAGCAGTATTTCATATGTTTGTGAGCCTTTTGGATCTCCTCTGAGGTGAATGTTTTGTTCATATCCTCTGCCCATTTTTGGATGGAGTCATTTGCTTTTTTGGTGCTCTTTATACATTTTGGTGATTAGTTTCTTGTCTGATGTATGGCATGTGAAGATCTTCTCCCATTCTGTGAGGGTCTCTCTGTTTGTTTAATAGTTTCTTTGGATGTGCAGAAGCTTTTCAATTTGATGTAGTCCCATTGGTTTGTTTCTGCTTTAGTCTTCCTTGCAATTGGGTTTGATTCATCAAAGATGTCCTTGAAGTGTAGGTGGGAAAGTGTTTTACCAATGTTTTCCTCTAAGTATTTGATTGTTTCTCGTCTGACATCTAGGTCTTTGATCCATTTGGAGTTGATTTTTGTTTCTGGTGAGAGAAAGTGGTTCAATTTCATTCTTCTGGATGTTACAACCCACTTTTCCCAGCACCATTTATTGAAGAGAGCCTCCTTTTTCCATTTAATCCTTTGGGCCCCCTTATCAAAGATTAGATGCCCATAGGTGTTGGGATTTACTTCTGGGCTTTCAATTCTGTTCCACTGGTCTGTGTGCCTATTTTTGTTCTAGTACCATGCTGTTTTGATGATGATGGCTTTATAATATAGTTTAAGGTCTGGGAGTGTGATGCCTCCATTTCTGTTTCTTTTCCTCAAGATGGTTTTGGCAATTCTAGGTGTTTTCATGTTCCAGATAAATGATTGTAGTATTTGTTCTATTCTCCTTAAGAAGCTTGGTGGAATTTTGATGGGTATTGCATTAAATTTGTATATGGCTCTGGGGAGAATATTCATTTTGATGATGTTTATTCTTCCAATCCATGAGCATGGGATATCTTTCCATTTCTTGGTATCAGTTTCTATTATCTTGAGTAGCGACTCATAGTTTTCAGCATACAAGTCTTTCACTTCTTTGGTCAACTTTATTCCTTGGTATTTGATTGATTTTGCTGAAACAGTAAAGGGGAGTGATTTCTGGATGTCTTCTTCTTCAGATTTAGTGTTTGCATAAAGAAATGCGACTGATTTTTGTACATTGATGTTGTAGCCTGATACCTTGCTATATTGCCTAATAACTTCCAGTAATTTTCTACTGGATTCTTTGGGTCTTTCTATGTATACTATCATATCATCTGCAAATAGTGAGAGCTTGACTTCTTCCCTTCCAATCTGTATTCCTTTGATTTCTTTCTCTTGCCTGATTCCTATGGCAAGAACTTCCAATACTATGTTGAAGAGTAATGGTGACAGTGGACAGCCCTGTCTAGTCCCCGATCTGAGCGGGAATGCTTTCAGCTTCTGTCCATTGAGTATGATGTTGGCTGTAGGTTTGCTATATATAGACTCCACTATCTTGAGGAATGTCCCATGTATTCCCATTTTTTGTAGAGTTTTGAGCATGAATGGGTGTTGGATTTTGTCAAAGGCTTTCTCTGCATCTATTGAGATAATCGTGTGGTTTTTGGCTTTGCTTTTATTGATGTGGTGAATGACATTGATTGACTTAAGGATGTTGAACCAGCCTTGCATTCCTGGGATGAATCCACTTGGTCGTGATGAACAATCTTTTTGATGTGTTGCTGTATCCGGTTGGCCAAGATCTTGTTTAATATTTTGGCATCTATTTTCATCAGAGATATTGGTCTGTAGTTTTCCTTTTTTGTTCTGTTCCTATCAGCTTTTGGTATCAGGGTGATGTTGGCTTCATAAAAAGTGGAAGGGAGTATTCCTGTTTCTTCAGTCTTATGGAATAGCTTAAGAAGTATGGGTATTAACTGTTTCCTGAAAGTTTTGTAGAATTCATTTGTGAAGCCATCTGGTCCAGGACTTTTGTTGTTGGGGAGATTCTTAATAACAGTTTCAATTTCTTTGTCTGTGATTTTTGCATTTAGATTTTGTAATTCTTCTTGGTTCAGTTTTGGAAGTGCATAGGTTTCTAGGAATTGTTCCATTTCTTCCAGATTCTCTAGCTTGGTGGCGTATAGTTCTTTATAGAAGTTTTGCAGGATTCTCTGGATTTCTGTGGTGTCAGTTGTGATATCTCCTGCATCGTTTACAATTCTATTAATTTGAGTCTTCTCTCTTTTTTGTTTGGTGAGTCTGGCTAGGCGTTTGTCAATTTTGTTTAATCTTTCAAAGAACCAACATTTGGCTTCATTGATCTTTTGTATGGTTCTCTTATTTTCGATGTTGTTTATTTCTGCTCTAACTTTAGTGATTTCTGTCCTTCTGGTTGCTTTAGGGTTCCTTTGTTCCTCTTTCTCTAAGTCCTTGAGGTGTGCAGTAAGGTCGTTCATTTTAGCTTCTTCTTGGTGTTTAATATGTGATTGTAAGGCTATAAGTTTCCCTCTCAGTACTGCTTTAGCTGTGTCCCAAATATTTTTGATAGGTTGTGTCTTCATTTTCATTAGTTTCCAGGAACATTTGAATTTCCTGCTTGAGTGAGTCTCTGACCCAGTGGTTCTTAAGGAGCATGTTGTTTAGTTTCCAAATTCTGTGACTTTTAATAATTTTTTGTTTGTTGTTAAATGTTAGTTTTACTCCACTGTGGTCTGAGAAGATACTTGGGATGATTTCAGTGCTCTTGAATTTCTCGATGCTGTCTTTGTGGCCTAACATGTGGTATATCCTTGAGTATGTGTTATGTGGATTTGAAAAGAAGGTGTATTCCAGTTTTTTGGGGTGAAGGAGTCTGAAAATGTCCAAGAGGTCTAGTCTGTCGATCTCTTCATTCAATTCTCTTGTATCTTTATTGGTTCTCTGCTTTGTTGATCTGTCTAAGTGTGAGAGTGTGCTATTGAAGTCTCCCACTATTATTGTATTACTATTGATGTATTTTTGAAATTCTTTCAGTAGATGCTTAATGTATTTAGATGGTCCCTTGTTGGGTGCATAGATGTTAATAATTGTTAATTCTTCTTGGCTGATTGATCCTCTAATCATTATGTAATGTCCTTGTCTATCTTTTATTACTTTATTTAATTTAAAATCTATCGTGTCTGAGATGAGAATGGCTGTTCCTACCCTTTTTTGTGGTCCGTTAGCCTGTATGATAGTTTTCCATCCTTTCATTTTAAGTCTGTGTTTATCTTGTTGTGACAGATGGGATTCTTGCAAGCAGCATATGGTTGGGTTATGTTTTCTGATCCATCCCCCCACCCTGTGCCTTTTGATGGGTGAGTTTAAGCCATTGACATTTATTGATATTATGGATTTAATGTATTGTAGTGCCATTGTTCTAAAAAAACATTGTTTGCTTTGATATATTGCAAGTATTATAGTGATGTTCTTGTTTATAAGAGGTCTTATATATATTAGCACTGATATATTGCAAGTATTATAGTGATGTTCTTGTTTATAAGAGGTCTTCTAGAACCTCTTTCAGGGCCGGCTTGGTGATAGTTGCCTCCTTTAACTGTTGTTTGTCTAAGAAGGTTTTGATCCCTCCATCTAGTTTGAATGAAAGTCTAGCAGGATATATTATCCTTGGTTGAAACCCTTTTTCATTTAGGGCTTGATAGATATCTTGCCACTCTCTTCTGGCTTTTAGAGTTTGAGTGGAGAAGTCTGCAGATAATCTTATGGGTTTTCCCTTGTATGTGACTTTTTGTTTCTCTCTTGCAGCCTTTAGGATACTTTCCAAAGGTCTCACCTTTGAATGCCATCCTCTCTAGGAGTCAGAATGCAACATATAGATCTTGAGAGGTCACATTCAGACCATAGCACCTATTGCTACTTATAAATGTCCTTACTCAAACCAAACTAAGCCAACCTATGAGAGTAACTAGACATTTTAGTCAAAGAGAAAAATAAAGAACAAGTCAGAGACCAGACTTCTTTAGCATTATATGGTCAGAGACATCAGAGATCGACATATAAAAACTTAAAATGATGCCCAGACAGGAGATTAGGACTGGTGAAACTTATGAAAGCTTCAGTGCTACTAAGTATAGTTGCCAAAATGCCTATTCATTAAAAACAAAGCTTGTGCAGGGTGGTGGTACATTCAGTTAAGCACACACATTACCATGTTAAGGTCCCAGGCTCAAGCCCCCAGTCCCCACCTACAGAGGGGAAGCTTCATGAGCAGTGAAGCACTGACGCAGGTGTCTCTCTTTCTCTCCCCTTTTCTGTCTCCCCCTTCCATCTCAGTTTCTCTCTGTCTCTATTCAATAGATGAACATTACTTATTTAAAAAAACTACATACAAAAAAAGATAATTTGGGGTCAGGAAGACAGCACAATGTATCAGAACACAGAGGTCCCAGAAGTCCTAGGTTTGGTCCTTGGCACCACCATAAGCCAGTTCAATCTCTCTCTCTCTCTCTCAATCTCTCTCTCTCTCAATCTCTCTCTCTCAATCTCTCTCTCTCTCATAAAACAAATAAATAAATCTTATTAAAAAGACAATTTACCTAACTCTTTAGTCCTAAGGTTATAACCATTCTCATTCCAGAGGAGGAAACTCCAAACATCCATGAATCATGCACTTCAAATTAGTCTTACTTTCTTTACCAACAAACCACCACTGATGGGCACCAGGGGCACTAAAACCCAGAAAAAACTACTGTCAAGGGAAATTAATCAAATGACAATCACTTAGAGAGATGGGATCCACGTTAGGGCACATTAACATGCCTTCTTACGGTATGCCTAGGATTTCATTACAGACTGCCTATCCCATCTTGTGTAGAGACTCATCTATGCAGCTCTCACACACACTCATATGCACAAAGTTGCCTTTGCTGGTGGGACAATCTTTCTTGGACAATGGGTTTTCTGTGTTTACAGAAGAAAGACCATGAACCAAAGAATTAATGTATGTGTCCTAGTCTGATGGTTGTACACCTTGGTGAAGAACACCTAATACATTCAGAAAGGTGAATCCTACTGTGTTTGTTGAAGCACAGACCACCTCCCAGTCACACTACGTGCTGTCACAATACACCTTTATCCCTGGTTTTCATCAAGCTTTGTCTATCCTTGATGTTGGGTATGCAGTGGAGCACTGGCATCTTCTATTTGCCTCATTTTTCTTCTTTCTTCTGAGCACAGTACAAACCCTAGTCAGCCTCTGTAGGTCTCTCTGAACCTGTGTGAAGGGATCAGAGAGTTTGCTTTCTGACTTTACAAAGACTCAGAGCCCAGACAAGTTGAATATCTGGTAAAGGTTCTAAGTAGTTATTCTCAGAGCCAAAATCAGAAACAAACTATCATGAATCTTGGTCTTGGTATCTAGTCACTTACCCATCCAAATTCTGACAAGCACTTAATTTGATTATTTGAGGAACTAAGAATAGGGACACAAAAAAGACTGGGGTCTTCTATCTTGAGGTGACCTTAATTTTGGTTGCAATGATTGCAGGAAGTTCAAGGAGCAACCACAACTAAAAAGAGCTAACATACTCAGAAAGCTTGGTTCCCATTCTCTACTGAAAGCAACTCAAACCAAATCAGTACAAACCCAGGACGTGCAAATGAAACCACCAGAAAACAAGGTCAAAATGACCCAGGCAAAGAGAACTAACACAGCTGTCTTCTTATTCCTACCCAGAGACCAGCTGAAGTGCAGCCCCAAGGAACAACTGCAGGACTCTGTGGCTGAGTTATACCCGCCACACACACTCCCACACCCCCAGCTGAGCTGCCTGGACTGAATCACACACCAGAGAACAACAGGACTATTTCTCTTGAGTCATTTGTCAAGTTGACATCCCTGCCTAGAGTTATTTAGAGCTTTCTACAGACACTTCTTTCCCTCCCTGTTGCCGGAAGCACCTGTGTGGCTGTTGAGTGGTGGTTTTGCTCAATAGAATTTTGATATCCCTTAAGGACACCAATTACTCTTCTGTCCCTGCCTTCATGAACTTTGGATGATACAAAGAAAGGGAAGTTTAGTGAGAAAGATAGACAGAAGAGGATGATGAGCTCCTCTAAGATTTGAGGCCAAGGACTGTCTCAAGGTGGGAGATTCTCAAACAAGGGTAACAGGAAGTGTTTCTCCAGATGGACCCAGAAAAAAAATCTGCAATAGTTTCAAAGGTTAGGTCTCTATCCCAAAGCAGTATTATGCTCCTTGCCAACTATGTAGAGAAAAAGCAGGTTCATCATATGAGTGTGACTGAAGGAAAATGGGTCTTTTGCTTCAGCTACATGAGTACAGGGAGAGGGAAGGGCCAGAGGAGAAAAATATAAATAAATAAAAGATTTGATGACTAGGCCTCTGTAAGCAGCTAGAGGACTCTGAGGTACTGAGTTTGGAGAAGGCAACGGTGAACTAAGAGCCAGTTTGGATTATTAGGAGAATAATTGTGCAGTGATTAGTGGACATTTCCCTGAAAACATCATGTGGCTTAGAGATGTTTAAATTGCTATCTGAGGATTTGCTTCAGTGTGTGCTGGCCTAAGTATATTTATTTGTTTATTTAGTTCTTATTCACAGGGTGGTAGAGCTCCTTCCTTGATGATTTGCATGAATGAAAATGACATCCTCCCAGCTGGAATGGGTTAGGGGAAGTCTAAACACCACATGGGTTGCTTCCTTTTAGTTCATATCACCCAGCTTGACCCTTATGCTTAAAACAGTTTGGCACATTCTGGATGGATACCCAGACACTCTGTCTCTACCTTCTCCAATATATTTGGCTACTGACATCCCTTGTATCTTCCTTAAATTCATTTAGTCATACAAAGGGTCTGGTGGGGAGTTGGGCGGTAGTGCAGCAGGTTAAGCGCATGTGGCGCAAAGCACAAGGACCAGCGTAAGGATCCCGGTTCGAGCCCCTGGCTCCCCATCTGCAGAGGAGTTGCTTCACAAGCGGTGAAGCAGGTTTGCAGATGTCTGTCTTTCTCTTCCCCATCACTGTCTTCCCCTCCTCTCTCCATTTCTCTCTCTCCTACCCAACAGCAATAATAACTACAAGAATAAAAACAAAGGCAACAAAAGGGAATAAATAAACAAATAAATAAATAATAATAAAAAAAGAAAAAAGGAAAGAAAAAAGAAAGGGTCTGGTTTCGGCACACCCAGTTGAGAGCACACATTACCACACACAAGGACTCAGGTTCAAAGTGTGGGTGGAAGGTTGAGGGGATGGAAGCTTCATGAGCAGTGAAGCAGTGCTATAGGTGTTTCTCTTTCTCCTATGTTCCCCTCCAATCTCAATTTCTCTGTCCTATCAAATGAAAGAAAGGGAAAAATGATCACCAAGAGTGGTGAATTTATTGTGCAGGCACCAAGCCCCAGTGATAATCCTGCTGGTAAAAAGATATCACAAACATAGATACCTTATTTATTCAACAGATATCGAGTACCTACTAATTGTGTAATAGACACAAGATGCCTCCAAGAGATCACTAGAATGGCCTCATAGAAATGACTTAGTCTTACTTGTCTGAAGCTTGGCAAAACTTCTCCCTACCCCTGGCTCTGGTTTTAATATATCTGACATATCCATGAGCCTTCTCTTCTACCAGTCCAGTCTACTTATCATGCCTAGCCTACATTGGTTCTCACCTCTACTTCTACATAGAATATCCTCATTCAAAGTTCACTTCCATTAATTTATTTGACAGAGACAGAGTGAAATCTATAGAGAAGGGGGAAATAGAGAGGGAAAAAGAGAGATAAATACCTGAAATACTTCTTTACCACTATTAAGCTTCTCCCTGCAGGTGGGGGCTGAGGGCTTGAACCTGAGTACTTGTGCATTATAATATGTATGCTCTACTGAGTGTGCCACCATGTGATCCCATCACCTCTCCTCTTAACCCTGGTGTAGCAGGCATGTCTAGATGCTGTGTATTAATCTGCCTAACACTCCTCACCAAGTTCTGGCAACAGACTCTATCCTACCTATTGCCCACAGGGCACATGACCCAGGAGAGTTAACAAGATACTTTATAGGTTCAATCATATTGAATGGGCCAATAAGCATCCTCCCATGGGCATTTATTTTTACAAACCAAGAAGGAGAGTGGAAGAAACTCTTACTGCTCATGTTAGAACTATGAAGAGGTAAGCTTTGCCCAGGATTACAACCCTCTATTACGAAACAGCTGGTAGAGAAAAATGGCATCAGACAGAAGCAAAACGAGAGAGGGAGAAAGGGGGGGGGGAGTCTTGAGAATATTTTCAGTCACTCCTCCCCCCAGCCCCCCACTTCCCAGCAATCTAGTCATCTTTATACTGTTTGATTATATGAAAAAAAAAAACACCAATTTCTCTTTTAGGCTTAAGTTAGTTCAAGATGCTCTTTTTTTTCTTTCTCCCATTTGTAACTCATGATTCCTGAATTAAATACAGGGTCTATATCAGTTTTCTTGTTTTCTACTGAAGTCCCGGATACCTTCCTTAAACTCATTTAGATACATGGCAATGACTTTTTTTTTTTTTGGCCCCCAGGGTTATCACTGGGACTCGGTGCCTGCACTACAATTCCACTACTCCTGGAGATCATTTTTTTCCATTTTATTGGCTAGGACAGAAAGAAGTTGAGAGAGGAGGGGGAGAAAGGGAGAAAGAGAGGGAGAGAGAAAGACATCTGCAGACCTGCTTCTCAGCTTGTGAAGTGCCCCCCCTGCAGGTGGGGAGCTGGGAGCTAGAACCAGTATCCTTGCCTGAGTCCTTGTGCTTGGTACTATGTGCACATAACTGAGTATACCACCATCTGCCTCCCCATGGCAATGTCCTATTCACAAACACAGGTGCCTCTTTTATTCAACAGACACTGAGCACCTATTTTTGGGGGGCCAAGGGGAGGCATACAATGTGGCACAGGATGCCTTAGGGAGCTCACTCAGTCACTAGAAAGGTTGCTATAGGTTCTGTAAATTAAACTGAATGTCAGAAATAAAGTTTTGGTGTTTATCCTATCTATAATGGTGTGGGGGAGAATTAGGAGGAAGAAAGGGTGGGAAATGCAGGTGAAATAGTACTTTAAAAATTCATAATTTTTTCGGGAGTTGGGTGGTGGTGCAGTGGGTTAAGCGCACGTGGCACAAAGTGCAAGTAGGAGTAAGGATCCCAGTTTGAGCCCCGGCTCCCCACCTGCAGGGGAGTTGCTTCATAGGCGGTGAAGCAGGTCTGCAGGTGTCTATCTTTCTCACCCTCTCTCTCTTCCCCTCCTCTCTCCATTTCTCTCTGTTTTATCCAACAACAACAACATCATCAATAACTATAATAACTACAACAATAGAACAACAAGGGCAAGAAAAAGAATAAATAAATAAATAAATAAAATTTTAAAAATTCATAATTTTTTATAGAAACAGAGAGAAATTGAGAGGGAAATGAGAGAATGAGACACCTACAGAAATGCTTCACCACTTGTGAAGCTTCCTCCTTGCAGGTGGAGACTGGGAGCTTGAATCCAGGTCTTTGTACATGGTAGTGTGTATGCTCAACCAGGTGTGCCACTACCCAGTCCTTTTTTTTTTTTTTTTAATGTGGGAGGTTCAGTGGGATGGTATCAATAAATTAACTATAGGGCCTCATTACTTGGCTCCTATAGGGACCTCAGTTTGACAAAAGTAAATTATGGCCTCATAGTCACACAGATTCAGGTCAGCCTTGAGATCCCAAAGTGAACATTTTTCTATAATGTGAATGTGGTGATACTTGTTTGGTATAAATCAGAGGTTTTAGAGAGTATGCAGTAGAGTCACTGGTAAGCACAATGTTTTGACAATGAGTAGGGAAGAAAAAAAGGGAGGGATAGGGGAGGGAAGCTAAAAAAAACAGAAAAGAGATACATGATTCTATCCACAAAATGGTAATGGAATAACTTCTTGGTGTGAATGGCAACGCTAGTTTTAATGTGTCATTCCCAAGGAACAAGCAGAGGCCTTCTTTGTGATGACAATGCTAAGTGTTAGGTGTGTCTGGTGTAAGAAAAAAAGACACACACACACACACACACACACACACCCAGGCACAAACAGCAAGCACCAGACTAAATGGACAATTACTCACGAAGGCTGTGAAGAAAGAAACATGGGTGACTTTAGGGCTCGTGTTTAAACTGAAAGTTAAATTAAAACATATGGGAAATATTATATGTGGTCTCCATTTAAAGCCTTCACCAGTCTCCACAAAGAGAGAGGTTGTGGCGCCTCCCTCACAGGGAGACTGTTGAGAATAGCTCAGACAGTCTTGTGGCTGTTTTATAAACCTGATTACAGGCTTCATCTCTGCTTGCCACATCTGCTTTTCAGCAACACCACAGGAAGAAGCAGGTCATCTCTTTGGACTCTTAAACATGATCTGTCTAAAGCTTTTATATATTTTTTTAATTTCCTGGTAGAGTTAGCTTTTCATGTATGTCTTGTGAAGAAAGGGATCTCATCTCGCTCTACTTTTTTCTCTGTATATACATATGTATCCACATACACATAACACATACATTTACCTTTATAGTTTGTGTATGTGTGTGTGTGTGTGTGTGTGTGTGTGTGTGTGGTAAACAGTTGAATGAAACATACACAGTTTTGTCCACACTTCCAGAACTTTCCAAGATTTGGACAAAGTATTTTTGTAGCTTCTAGAAAGGCAGAAAGGGTCGGATGGCTCGGAAAACAGCTGACCTTTTGACTCTGTCCTGCAGTTTGTACACTGTCTTGTGTGCATTGTTTTATCTTCAAAGTGGGAAAGTGGGGAGCCATTCTTCAGCCCTATCTTGCTCACAGAGAGCCTTTCCCCTCCTGCAGACTGCCACCCGCCAGTTTGAAAACAGCGCCAACCCCCCAGCCGCACCCCTCCACACCTATTGTGAAGGGACTAATCGCCACACACCACTTGGTTTTCCTTCCTGGACCATGTCACAGGTCATAGCCCTGTGGTTCCCACATTGTTTCTGCCACCATCCCAAGGAGCATAACTCTTGATCCTGAGTCTGGGCAGGATAGCGTGTCTCAGCGTGAGTGCTTATGTAAGAGGCTGTGGGGAGAGCTGGTGATAAACACACATTTTTCCAGCCCTTGTTTTCTCTGCAGCCTTGACAATTTTTTCCCTCCGAGGTTGCTGCTGTACTTCTGCAACATGATGGCAAATTCCCAGTTTGGAAATATGCTGTACTTCTAGTTTCTCAAATCAGAACAAAGTAAACCAAAGTGTTCAGAGAAATGGGATTATTGCAAATGGGGGTACTTAGGCAGGGGGATTTGAGGCAACACTTCAGAAAACTTGTCCACACATTTGTGCTGTTGGTGACAACAGTTGACAATGACAGAGCCATAGATAGGGGAAAGAGAAGATAATAGAAGCTAACCTGGGAATGGAACAGTGATTTCAGGCTGTCTTGCTTTCCAGCATCAAAGTCAAACTCACCATATGAACAAAATATCTAAAGTGAGAACAATGGAAATTTCAGTTGAATCCATTTTTTCCCGAGTCATCCCTTCTTAGAAACTTAGAGAGAGAATAATTTATTTTTTTTTAACTTTTTTCATATTTTATTTATTTTCCCCTTTTTTTCTGTTGTTGTTGTAGTTGTTATTGTTGTTGTTGATGTCATCATTGTTGGATAGGACAGAGAGAAATGGAGAGAGGAGGGGAAGACAGAGAGGGGGAGAGAAAGACAGACACCTGCAGACTTGCTTCATCACCTGTGAAGCGACTCCCCTGCAGGTGGGGAGGTAGGGACTGGAACCTTATGCTGGTCCTTGTGCTTTACACCGTGTGCGCTTAACCCACTGTGCTACTGCCCGACTCCTGAGAGAGAACAATTTATAACAGTAGTCTGAAAACACTTGACCTCCAATTTACACCACTGAAATCAGTGGTAATTCAACCACAGTTTGTTCCACCCTAGCAGGTAGTTCCAAGATAACCAGGGGTATCTTGTGGGGACACTCAGCAGACAAGACAGGCACAGTTTCACTGGGGGCCACCTGCTCCTGTGGTGGACAAGGCTGTCACCTGTGATCCTTCCTGGTATCTTGCCTGAAGCAATCTTTTAAAATTATTCCTTTTTTTGTTTTATTTTGTTTTAAATAGAAACAGAGAGAAATTGGGAGAGAAAGGGAGACAGAAAGGTAAAGAGAAAGAGAGACACTTGCAGCATTGCTTCACTGTTCCTGAAATATCTGCCCTACGGGTAGGGACCAGAGGCTTGAACCCAGGTCCTCACACATGGTAACATAGGTGCTCTACCTAGTGTATCACTGCCTGGATGGCCTGGAGGAGTCTTTCCTCTCCTGAGAGTGTTTAACTGAGAAGCTCCAGTCAGCAACCTTTGAGTTCTCAGTTTCCCAGAAATGGCCCCCTGCTCAGGTAGGCATTCCCTGTGCTAATGTCTCTGCATCTCTGAGTAATCCAGATAATTTCACAGTGAATTATCAAGTGTGCTTGTTATTTTGGGGGGTGGTCGAGATGGGAAGCATATTAGAGTTTTTGTTTTCCTTGATTCTCCTGAGACTCCCACGAGGGAACTGACTGCCATGTCAGTCCAGACATGTTAATGTTCTAGAAGCTCACTGGAAAGCCAGTCTGGTGGCTATATTCATCCCACCTCTCCCATCATTATCTTCACAATATCCACAGAACCAGAAGAGAGAGCCACCTGGAGAGGAAGTGGCTGACCCTTAACCTCCTGGCAAGTCCTTGGCCACATGTAGTTAGAACTGACTATGTAATTTGCAGGGGCAAGTGCAAAAAAAAAAAAAAAATTAGAGACCTTTTTCAAAACCACTATGGAGAATTACAAGATGACAATAGTGTTGCACTAAACCTAAGCCCAATCCGTATACAAGTGCTTAGTTCATATACCCACAAAGTCCCCTGAAGTGGAGTTTTTGTTGTTTTTGCTTGTATCTCTTTTAGCAGAGCACTGCTCAGCTCTGGCTACAAGTGGTATAGGGGATTGAACCTGGGACTTCAGAGTCTCAGGCATAAAATCTTTTGCATGGGGGCCAGATGGTAGCATACCCTGTTAAGCATACATAGTGCAAAGTGCAAGGACCAGCACAAGGATCCCAGTTGAAGCCCCTGGGTCCCCACCTGCCAGGGGGTTGTTTCACAAGCGGTGAAGCAGGTCTGCAGGTGTCTTTCTCTCCCCCTCTTTGTCTTCCCCTCCTCTCTCCATTTCTCTGTTCTACCCAACAACAACAATAACAGCAACAACGACAATGGGGAAAAGATGGCCACTAGGAGCAAGGGATTTGTAATGCAGGCACCAAGCCCCAGTGATAACCATGGAGGCAAAAAAAAAAAAAAAAACCTTTTGCATAACCAGTATGCTATCTTTTCTGCCCATTGAGTACAGCTTTTATTGGAAGTCTTTAGTTTGTAGCATGCCAGTAGATACTATCAGGGTCATGTGAGAAAGTTTTTGCAAGAGAGACATTTAGATGGCTGCCTGTAGCAATGAACTCCAGCTGAGCACTGCCACATAGGGTCACTATGAACAATAAGCACAATTGCTAATACTCCCATATGTTTAATCATTTTTATACATATGCACATATAAATTATATGTCTATATAATTTATATCTGTGGAACCACGAATACTTACAACAATCATACAGAACAGGCTCTGTATTTTTTCCTCTGTTTTATAGTTGAGGCGCTGAAGCATAACAGAATTTAAGAAAACATTACTTCAGAGTTTGGTTCTTGCCTTCTGACATAGAGTCTGTATTTTGCATATTTAGTGGAACTTACTAGACCTTGAGGGATTGGCTCATACCAGGCTCATGGATAACTGATTTTTATGATGTAATCAAATGTATTCCTATATAATAACAGGTATGACTATTCCAGTAACTGACACAGTCTCTTCAATGATCCAGGGCACCTCTCTGGGGTATTAAAAGTGCCTGATGTAAGACTCAGAAGGATTCTTGGTGAGCACAGAGTCAAAACAAAGCTAATTGCATAATCTCGGGGGAGATGTTGACTAGACTAACATACAATCTAGGCACTCCTGTTCCTGGTAGCACAAAAGCGCCTGTCTGCTGAGCATGGTGATTTTCTCCTATGCCGGTTGTCATTCTCACAAGTGCTACTGTCCAGTATCATGACAAGCCACCTTGAACATTGAGTCCCTTCCTCCAGGTTGTTGCCTTTCCTCCAGGGATTTGATCTCAAATATTGTGATCCTTATTTATAAACCAACTCTGAGAATGCTCCATTCCCAAAAGGCCTGTTTATTTTGGCCAGTTTCTACTCCCAAGGGCAAAGTGGACCTGGCACTGCTTAAGCTTGGTGCTTAAGTGCCTCTACAGAGGAGTAAATGTTACAGTGTTAAAACGAGACTGTGATGGTGTCATCGAAAATTTAGGGTAACCATGCCAAGTTGACGCCTTGGAGGTAAATTAACTTCCCAAAAGCTCCTACCCAAGTGATACTGAAGTAAGTAGAGAAAGCTACATTTGGATAGGCTTTTAGTGGCATTGAGGAAGTAGTTGTAAAATAAATGACTTGCATCATTGGGGAATTAGCTTTCTGTTTTTGCTTGAGACTTTACACTTGAAAATTGTCTTCTCTTTGCCAAAAGGCCAAGTGAGTCATGAACTCACCTTCTGATGGAAAGAGAAACTGTTAGAAATTATTTTGAGAGGCAGTTTCTTCAAACCAATATGAAGAGTAACATAACCAGATTATACAGATGGTGATGAAGATATGATGCAGATAATGATAGCTAACACAGCAACTTTTACTACATAGGTGGTAGGTGTACTAACCAAATCAACTTTTTAAAAAATAGCCTTGTGTGATTATTCTCATTTTACTGAGAGCAGATGCATTTTGTACTAGCAATGGTTATGGAGATAAAGGCATACATTAAGAATGGGCTATAGGGGAAATACACTGAATATTTCAAGTTCCATAACTGCCTATATTTTAGTCTGTACATATATATTAGTCTAAGCATTTAATATATCAAATTTGTAAACTGATTGAATTTTGACTTTGGGCTTAAATTGTTTAAGCAGTTTCAAATAAAAATTATTTTCTTTGTTGTAGTTGTTTTAATACTGTTACCTACAACCTTAACCAGATAGATCGGGATCATTTGGTCCTGTCAGTATATAAGATGTTGTTATTAGTAGATATCACTAAATGAAAGAAACCATGGTGAGGTCAAGTATAAGAAGGTAAATCCCAAACATGGCATTTTATTTTATTTTTATTTTTTTCAAGCATGGCATTTTCAAAGAAAAACAATCTCCCAACTAACTTCGCTATAATAATAATAATTACCTATTGCCTTTTCAAACCCTGAGGCTCCAAGGAAGCTTTACATTCTCTATAAAATCTGTATTTCTCCCAGTTCTGGAATCTCTGGGACTTTGCTTGTATTTCTTGATGCTTCTCCTCTCGATCCCCTACCCTGTTATACTGCCTCAGCTGACCTCAACTAAATCAGTGCAACAAGTAAGTACCCTATGCCACATTATGATGATACTGTCTTTTCCTTTAGATTGTATCCAGAGACATCAAGCCTGAAATGTCAATTTCTAACCCCAATAATCTGGTGAGACCTTTCCTAACACATGGGACTACCTAGTTCCACTTCAGATGGTGCTTTCTCTAGCAAATTTACAGATCCTAGATATAGGTTAGGACCTAGGGGACTAGTTAGATGCATACATGTATCCATAAATTAGGGGTAACTATATACCTCAAAATAAAAGTGCTCAATTGTCCTCTGTGATTAGTATAGAACTATTTAGCTCAGCATTCTAGTAGAAAAGCCTAAAGAAGGCACCATAAGTTTTCTAATTAAATATTTATTACTTAGTCTTAGATATACTCCTCTCCTACCCCCTACTTCACTTACCTCAATCACTTTATATATGCAACTATTTATACAAAAGAATGTAAGATACACTTCTTGGGAGTTGGGCGTAGTGCAGTGGGTTAAGCGCACGTGGCACAAAGCACAAGGACCAGTGTAAGGATCCTGGTTCGAGCCCCCGGCTCCCCACCTGCAGGGGAGTTGCTTCACAGGCAGTGAAGCAGGTCTGCAGATGTCTGTCTTTCTCTTCCCCTCTCTGTCTTCCCCTCCTCTCTCTATCTTATCTAACAACAATGACATCAATAACAAGAACAATAATAACTACTACAATAATAAAAAAACAAGGGCAACAAAATGGGAAAATAAATAAATATAATAAAATTTTTTTAAAAGATACACCTCTTAATCTTTTCTGAGAATATCTGTATTATTGTCACCCCAGTCTTCAAAAGAAACACTGTATACAATTGGCCAAGAGATAAACTGGCAAAAATATATATCTACTAAAGGACAATTATTGTCTCTATGACCACCTTTATTAGAGTCACCAAACAAGTAAATCAGTAAAACCCAAAGTTAACTTGGACCCCAGTAAGATAATAGGTGTATTTCCTCCCTAACTTGAGGCCAGACCTCAAAAACCTAATACCGTTTGAATACAATACTTTAACATAGTTATTTAATATAAATACAACACTTTAACATCTGAGAGAAATCCCAAACTTGTCAGGTAAAGATGGGACTACAAAAGCTGCTTAAGGGCAAGAGAAAGGCTTACTTAATAAAGGCATTTTTGTGGGGGTATGGATTGACCTGTCAACGCCTATGTCCAGTGGAGAGGCAATTACAGAAGCCAGACCTCCCACCTTCTGCACCCTATAGAAATCTTTGGTCCATACTCCCAGAAATAAAGATTAGGGACCATTCCAATGGAGGGAAGGGTATATAGAACTCTGGTGGTGGGAATTGTATGGAATTGTACTCCTCTTATTCCACAATCTTGTCAATCTAATTAAATCACTAACAAAATTAAAATTATTTTTAAAAGGAGGTAAAGGTGGGGCTTAGATGTTTATAAGCTACACATATGGGCATAGCTGTGCTCTCTCTCTTTCTCTCTCTCTCTCTTACCTCCAGGATTACTGTTGGGGTTCGGTGCCACCACTATGAATCCACTGCTCCTGGAGGCCACTTTTTTCCATTTTATTGGATAAGACAGAGAAAATTGAGAGGGTAGGGGGAGACAGAAAGGGAGAGAGAAAGAGAGGCACCTGCAGACCCTGAAGACCTGCTTCACCACTTGTGAAATGTCCCCCCTGCAGGTGGGGAGCTGGGGGCTCAAACCCAGATCCTTAAGCTGGTCCTTGTGCTTAGCACTATGTGCTCTTAACCTGGTGTCCCCCACTCCTCTCTCTCTCTTGGCCCACTTGTGCTCCAACATGTGGGTGTTCTCAATTTTCCTGAATAAAGTTTTTAATTCCTAGGGAAAAAATAATGGCTTTTTTGGACACTGCCAGGCTACCCCATCACCTGGGGCCCTAGTAAGGGAATCCTTGGATTCCCCCCATAATGTCAGTGGGCCTAGGTCTCTAATAGATCCCTCTCTTTACCATCACTGATCACTTCTACCAGGCCAGACGGTACCCTCACTATGAAGTAGCAATGGTAAGGACTGCCCCACTTTCTGAAGGAAAAATAGTGCCACCCTACTCTTCCATTCATGGAAAACTGGTTCTGAAATGAGTGCAGCCTAGAATGTTCCTAGCTGTAACTATAGACTGTAAACACAGACTGACAGGGACTTAGAGGTTACACAGACTCCTGTGCTAAATATGAATATACCTGGGAGATACTCTCTCCCCTGTATATTCTAGCTTTCTAGTCCTACTCTCAATTCTGACACCATCTTCCCAGACAATATTTCTAGTCCACTTCCATAATAGCTATCAAGCTCCAGCAGAAATTATCAAAGTCATGGGACCTTAGGCATATATCTAAAATAGACTTACTAGCTTCTTTTAACCCTAAAATCCCTATTCCCATATGCTGCACTCCTATTTTTTCTGTTCCTGTTTAGTAAACATTTTGTCATGCTTTATATCTTACTGCCTTTTAGCTACCAAGTTGCGGATGCTACTATGATTTCATCCTGAACTCTCTGGGCAAATGACCTCACCATTTTGTCCCAGAAACTCACCTCCCCAGAGTCCTACCCCACTAGGAAAAGACAGAAATAGACTAGGGGTATGGATTGACCTGCCAATGCCCATGTCCAACAGAGAACCAATTATAGATGCCAGAACTCCCACCTTCTGCACCCCATAAATAATTTTGGTTCATACTCCCAGAGGGGAATAAATGTTAATGGAAAATGACCAGAGGGCTCTGAACTCCAATTCTCTCAGGACCTAGAAAGAGAAGAGGGAAAAAAAGGGGGGGGGGTGGAGTGGAGGGTGGGAGGTGTGGATGGGGGTGGGGAAAGAATAGTCAGAAGTAGTAGGTCTGACTTAGAAAGACAAGTCAGGGGCATAGAAGAAAAAATATATATAATAGTCAACCCATACCTGTGAACTTGGGAGAACTACTGCAGTTTCCAATGGAGGAAATGGGGACACAGAACTCTGGTGGTGGGAAAGGTGTGGAATTATACCCCTGTTATCTTATTATTTTGTAAATCAATATTACAATACTAATAAAAATTAAGAAAAGAAAAAAAGAGAATAGGCTACAACTGGAAATGAGTCCTAATGAAAAGGATGGTTCCAGCAAAATCAACAGAGGATGGACACTGAGAATGTACCAGAAACCATAAGCCAAGAGATGACAGTGGCAGAGCATCCTAACAGGGCGAGGACAGGCATTCCTGTGGACAATTCTGAGATCCTTCACTGAAGATGGACTGAAAAGATCCCCAGAGTCATCCTCTCTTTAGTAACAGGGTATATTTGTTTGTTTATGCTCCAATGAACTGTGAATAGGTTGATGGGGTGGGGTGTTCATCTCTCTTCTTTAATTCCTTTTGCTTCTTTTAAAACTTCAGTTAATAGATCCCTTCAGCTATTTTAAGATGCAAGGATGATCAGTAAAGTCACTTAAGTTTTCTCTTCCCAGGAAGTAGTTTAATCATACTTATTTGTAAAAGAGGCTCAGAGATAGGTTACTCAGTAATCTCCACAGCAAGGAAACTCACAGGTGAGGGGTTCAGGTCTGGATCTCATCTCATCTTTGTCTCTGTCTCTCTTTACTCTTTACTACTGAGGCTTCACTGCTCTAGGCTGACTTTTTTCACATAGAAAGAAAGAGAAAGGAGCAGAGAGACAGAGAGAAAGACAACAAGCGCCAGCACTTCCCCCAGTGCGGTGTGGGCTGGGCTTGTACACAGGCGAACATGAAAGGCAGGCAAACTTCCAAGTGAATTATCTTGGGGGTCCTTCTCATGTTCTTTTCCCTAAAGTACCCACAGCTAACAAATAGCAATTCTTTTTTTTATATTTATTTTATTTATTTATTCCCTTTTGTTGCCCTTGTTGTTTTAGTGTTGTAGTTATTATTGTTGTTGTTGTTGTTGGATAGGACAGAGAGAAATGGAGAGGAAGGGAAGACAGAGAGGGGGAGAGAAAGATAGACACCTGCAGACCTGCATCACCGCCTGTGAAGCGACTCCCCTGCAGGTGGGGAGCCAGGGTTCGAACCAGGATCCTTATGAGGGTCCTTGTGCTTTGCGCCACCTGTGCTTAGCCCACTGCACTACAGCCCAACTCCCACAAATAGTAATTCTTAACTACAACCACACAGCTAGACTTGATTTTGCTTTCTGTATGCCTCCTGCTGTCTAGTCTGCTTGCAACTGACCCCTGGCATCTAACATCAGGTACACAGTCTCCTTTAGCTCATTGTTTTGCCTATTTTCATGTGGTGACTAAGAAGAGCAGGATTAGGACTTGTGATTTCCTCACCTACTTTTATTTTCTTTTTTTTCTTTCTTTTT
Organism: Erinaceus europaeus; assembly: GCF_950295315.1. Lineage (NCBI taxonomy): Eukaryota > Metazoa > Chordata > Mammalia > Eulipotyphla > Erinaceidae > Erinaceus > Erinaceus europaeus. Next base: position 76,365,323 of record NC_080168.1, on the reverse strand, counting down.
TATTTAAGAAAGGATTAATTAACAAAACCATAGAGTAGGAGAGGTACAACTCCACATAATTCCCACCACTCAATCTCCATATCCCACCCCCTCCCCTGATAGCTTTCCCATTCTCTAGCCCTCTGGGAGCATGGACCCAGGGTCATTGTGGGTTGCAGAAGGTAGAAGGTCTGGCTTCTGTAATTGCTTCCCCGCTGAACATGGGTGTTGACTGGTCGGTCCACACTCCCTGTCTGCCTCTCTCTTTCCCTAGTAGGATGGGTCTCTGAGGAAGCGGAGCTCCAGGAGACATTGGTGGGGTCTTCAGTCCAGGGAAGCCTGGCCGGCATCCTGATGACATCTGGAACCTGGTGACTGAAAAGAGAGTTAACATACAAAGCCAAACATATTGTTGAGCAATCATGGACCCAAAGCTTGGAGTAGTAGAGAGGAAGTGTTAGGGGGATACTCACTGCAAACTCTAGTGTACTTCTGCTTTCAGGTATATATTTTGCAGTAGTTTATGGATACGTGTGAACATATGCTCTCTCTCACAGAAACTGGTGTATATCTAGGTTTTGGGACTTTGTTAGAAAGTGAACCACCTGAGATGGAACTAGAGTATACTATGAAAGGAAAGGTCTCACTTGAGTAATGAAGCTAAAGGGTTGTCATTCCACATGTGAAGTCTCTGAACACAGTCTGAAGTGAAGCATGTTGAGGTGTCAATCGTTGTGTTGGTTAGGTTGTAATCGGCAGATGCAATATTATTTGATATGGATTGGGAGAGGCATACGAGAAACTGGGCCCTATCCAAGGGTTCCAGGACTGGGGGAAGTAGAGGCTCTATAGTGGAGATGTGAGGTTCCTGCTGTCTTAGGGTTCAAAAAGACAATCGATAGCTAATGTTATCATCACATTATTTGGTAATTGGGTTAACTCTGAAAAGTCCTTTAGTTAGGGTTTGCTGTACAGTACCCAGTATCTTGTATATAGCTTTGCTATTGGATGCTTCTGATCTATTTGGTCTAGGCTTTTGAGAGAGTCTGCATATCAAACACACAGCCTATATATTAAAAAGATTCAGTTTGTGTTTTGAAAAACTTTGAGACATACAATTGATTTTCCCCCTCTCGTATTAATTAACTGGTGATGTATATGACTACATTTTACTAGGATTGTACATAAACACCATTCCCACCACCAAAAGACTATGACCCATCCCTCCCACCCACTCCCACCCCCCACTGGCCCTGGAAGATGCATGTCTGCCCCTCACCACAGGGTTTTTACTTTGGTGCCCTACTTACAGTTTGGTCAGGTCCTGCTTTTAGTTTCCCTTTCAGATCTTCTTACTCAACTTCTGTTGATGAGTGGGATTATTCCATACTCATCTTTATCTTTCTGACTTAGCTCACTTAACATAATACCTTCTAGCTCTGTCCAAGATGGGTCAGAGAAGGTGGGTTCATTGTTCTTGATAGCTGCATAGTATTTCCATTGTGTATATATACCACAGCTTTCTCAGCCACTCATCTGTTGTTGGGCACCTGGGTTGCTTCCAGGTTTTAGCTATTATGAATTGTGCTGCTATGAACATAGGAGTACACACCTCTTTTTGGTTGGGTGTTATGGAGTCCTTGGGGTATAACCCCAGGAGAGGAATTACTGGATCATATGGAAGGTCCATGGCTAGCCTTCTGAGAGTTTTCCAGACTGCTCTCCACAGAGGCTGTACGAATATACATTCCACCAGCAATAAAAAAGGCTTCCTCTGTCTCCACAACCTCTCCAGCATTTGTTGCTGCTGTCCTTTTTGATGTATGCCATTCTTACAGGAGTGAGGTGGTATCTTAGTGCTGTCTTAATTTGCATTTCTCTGACAACCAGTGACCTAGAGCAGTTTTTCATATGTTAGCCTTTTGGATCTCCTCTGGAGTGAATGCTTTGTTCATATCCTCTGCTCTTTTTTGGGTGGGGTCATTTGCTCTTTTGGTGCTAAATTTGCTGAGCTCTTTATATATTTTGATGATTAGTTTCTTGTCTGATGTATGGCATGTGAAGATCTTCTCCCATTCTGTGAGGGTTCTCTTTGTTTGTTTAATAGTTTCTTTGGGTATGCAGAAGCTTTTCAATTTGATGTAGTCCCATTGGTTTGTTTCTGCTTTAGTCTTCCTTGCAATTGGGTTTGATTCATCAAAGATGTCCTTGAGGTGTAGGTGGGAAAGTGTTTTACCAATGTTTTCCTCTAAGTATTTGATTGTTTCTCGTCTGACATCTAGGTCTTTGATTCATTGGGAGTTGATTTTTGTTTCTGGTGAGATAAAGTGGTTCAATTTCATTCTTCTGCATGTTACAACCCAGTTTTCCCAGCACCATTTATTGAAGAGAGCACCCTTCTTCAATTTAATCATTTGTGTGCCCTTATCAAAGATTAGATGTCCATAGGTGTGGGGATTTATTTCTGGGCTTTCAATTCTGTTCCACTGGTCTGTGTGCCTATTTTTGTTCCAGTACCATGCTGTTTTGATGATGATGGCTTTATAATATAGTTTAAGGACTGGGAGTGTGATGCCTCCATTTCTGTTTCTTTTCCTTAAATTCTTTGCCTTAGAATTTGGCAATTCTAGGTGTTTTCATGTTCCAGATAAATGATTGTAGTGTTTGTTCTATTCTCTTAAAGAAGCTTGGTGGAACTTTGATGGGTATTGCATAAATTTGTATATGGCTCTGGGGAGAATATTCATTTTGATGATATTGATTCTTCCAATCCATGAGCATGGGATATCTTTCCATTTCTTGGTATCAGTTTCTATTTCCTTGAGTAGCGACTCATAGTTTTCAGTATACAAGTCGTTCACTTCTTTGGTCAACTTTATTCCTAGGTATTTGATTGATTTTGCTGAAACAGTAAAGGGGAGTGATTTCTGGATGTCTTCTTCTTCAGATTTAGTGTTTGCATAAAGAAATGCCACTGATTTCTATACATTGATTTTGTAGCCTGATACCTTGCTATATTGCCTAATAACTTCCAGTAGTTTTCTGCTGCATTCTTTAGGTTTTTCTATGTATACTATCATATCATCTGCAAATAGTAAGAGCTTGACTTCTTCCCTTCCTATCTGTATTCCTTTGATTTCTTTCTCTTGCCTGATTGCTATGGCAAGAACTTCCAATACTATGTTGAAGAGTAACAGTGACAGTGGACAGCCCTGTCTAGTCCCCGATCTGAGGGGGATTGATTTCAACTTCTGTCCATTGAGTATGATGTTGGCTGTAGGTTTGCTATATATAGACTCCACTATCTTGAGGAATGTCCCATGTATTCCCATTTTTTGTAGAGTTTTGAGCATGAATGGGTGTTGGATTTTGTCAAAGGCTTTCTCTGCATCTATTGTGATAATCGTGTGGTTTTTGGCTTTGCTTTTATTGATGTGGTGAATGACATTGATTGACTTACGGATGTTGAACCAGCCTTGCATTCCTGGGATGAATCCACTTGGTCGTGATGAACAATCTTTTTGATATGTTGCTGTATCCGGTTGGCCAAGATCTTGTTTAATATTTTGGCATCTATGTTCATCAGAGATATTGGTCTGTAGTTTTCCTTTTTTATTCTGTCCCTATCAGCTTTTGGTATCAGGGTGATGTTGGCTTCATAGAAGGTGGAAGGGAGTATTCCTGTTTCTTCAATCTTATGGAAAAGCTTAAGAAGTATGGGTACTAACTGTTTCCTGAAAGTTTTGTAGAATTCGTTTGTGAAGCCATCTGGTCCAGGACTTTTGTTGTTGGGGAGATTCTTAATAACGGTTTCAATTTCTTTGTCTGTGATTTGTGCATTTAGATTTTGTAGTTCTTCTTGGTTCAATTTTGCAAGGGCATATGCTTCTAGGAATTGTTCTATTTCTTCCAGATTCTCTAGCTTGGTGGCATATAGTTCTTTATAGAAGTTTCGCAGGATTCTCTGGATTTCTGTGGTGTCAGTTGTGATATCTCCTCCATCGTTTACAATTCTGTTAATTTGATTCTTCTCTCTTTTTTGTTTGGTGAGTCTGCCTAGGGGTTTGTCAATTTTGTTTAATCTTTCAAAGAACCAACATTTGGCTTCATTGACCTTTTGTATGGTTCTTTTATTTTCGATGTTGTTTATTTCTGCTCGAACTTTAGTGATTTCTGTCCTTCTGGTTGCTTTAGGGTTCCTTTGTTCCTCTTCCTCTAAGTCCTTGAGGTGTGCAGTAAGGTCGTTCATTTGAGCTTCTTCTTGGTGTTTAATATGTGATTGTATGGCTATAAGTTTCCCTCTCAGTACTGCTTTAGCTGTGTCCCAAATATTTTGATAGGTTGTGTCTTCATTTTAATTTGTTTCCAGAAACATTTGAATTTCCTGCTTGAGTGAGTCTCTGACCCAGTCATTCATAAGGAGTATGTTGTTTAGTTTCCAAATTCTGTGACTTTTAATAATTTTCTGTTAGTTTTACTCCACTGTGGTCTGAGAAGATACTTGGGATGATTTCAATGCTCTTGAATTTATTGATGCTGTCTTTGTGGCGTAACATGTGGTCTATCCTTGAGTATGTGTTATGTGGATTTGAAAAGAAGGTGTATTCCAGTTTTTTGTGGTGAAGGACTCTGAAAATGTCCAAGAGGTCTAGCCTGTCAATCTCTTCATTCAATTCTCTTGTATCTTTGTTGGTTCTCTGCTTTGTTCTTCTGTCTAAGTGTGAGAGTGGAGTATTGAGTCTCCCACTATTTTTGTATTACTATTGATGTATTTTTGAGATTCTTTCAGTAAGTGCTTAATGTATTTAGATGGTCCCTCATTGGGTGCATAGATGTTAATGATTGTCAACTCTTCTTGGCTGATTGATCCTCTAATCATTATGTAATGTCCTTGCCTATCTTTTATTACTTTATTTAATTTAAAATCTATAGTGTCTGAGAGGAGAATGGCTGTTCCTGCCCTTTTCTGTGGTCCGTTAGCATCTATGATAGTTTCTTCTGGGCTCTTGTCTTCATTCACTGGAGTAGCAGTTTTATTTGTTTTTGATCTACCCATCTTTTTGATTTATGTGTTTCTTTTTTTTTATATGCTCTGTTGTTCCTCAGTTGTTGTGTCTTGAGTACAAGCAACACTGTACTAAATACCTTTATGACAATTACACTCACCAACCTCAGGAATTACAGTAGCAACTGAAGCAAGTATTGAAGTAGTTTAATCACTACCAGTTAGCCGAACAATGTCTCCAGTCCGTGAAAAAATAGTAACCAAATCCCAGTGAATAAGAAAGAGAAAAGATAGAAGGGATAGCAAGAATAGACAGCTATGCAAATCTACTATCCACTGTATATTCTAGGGGTAACAAGAGGGGAAAGTGAAGTAGAGCAGAGATGCACACATAGAGAGTCCACTCTGAGTCAGATTTCTTCCCCAAAATAATTCACAAATTCAGAAAGGCAAAGAAGAAGGAAGGAAGAAGTGTATGACAAGATAAAAAAAAAATAAAAAAAGAAGAGACAAGAAAGAGAAAAGAGAAAAGATAAGAAAAAGAGCATTAATTAAAGAGCAGTGAAAGGAAAGGTTTTTTTTTTGATTACTTTATTTTTAATTTAGTTTAATTTAATTTTTTTAATTAGCTAGTAGGAGGAGGAAGTGGAGAGTCTGTAGAGGAGGTAGGAGTAATGAGACAAGTTCCTCCCACAATAGATAAGATGCCCACTACCCTAGCAATGAAAGATACACTAAGAGTTAATTCTGATCAACCTAAAGGGGGGGAAGATATATGGCTTTATATAATATTAATAATAAAATAGAGCAGGGTAAAAAAAAAAAAACCCTGTCCCAGATTACCTCAAACCTCATGATCAGAGGCAGCTGATTATTAAGAAAGAAAAAAAAAAAACCTCAGGACTAGACAAGGATAGCTGAAATAGACAGTTATGCAAATCAACTATCCACTGTATATTCTAGGGGTAGCTAAAGGAGGGGGGAAGTTGAGCAGAGATACTTGCAGTGAGAGTCCAACTCTGAGTCAGAATTCTTCCCCTAAATAGTTCCCAAATGTGTATCAGTGAATTCAAAAAAGCACACTATTTGGTGGTGTGGGGGCTTGGGGCTGTGGCTTTGGAAGCTGTAGGATTAAGGAAGAAAGGATGTCAAGAATGAGAAAAAGAAGAAAAAAAAAGAAAGAGAAAAATGAAAAAGATAAGAAAAAGAACAGTCATAAAAGAGCAGTGAAAGGAGTTTTCATTTATTTATTTTTAATTATTTAATTAGCTATGTGGGGTGAGGTGGGGGGGTTGGCTACTTAGAAAGAAAAAAGGCCAGAGGTTTCAGAAGGGTATAGACTTAGAGTGAATGATACTCTCTGGTCGGACAGGAATCTTGGTAAAGAAAGAAAGAGGCTCAGCAGGGGAGCCTCCTAGGAGCTGGTCCCCAGGGACTGGTTATGGGGGTAGGGAAGGGGGAGGAGGTGTGTTTAATAATTTAAAAGAAAGAAAAATTGTTTTCCATTTTTTTCTACTCTAATTTTTAACTCAAATTAAGTTATAGTCACCTCCTTGGTGTCACCGCTAGGACCCCTTATTGACTGGCCTACTAAAGGCAGAAAATCCTACTGTTTCCAGAAGATGTGGTCAGAGCTCAAGCAGCTTCTCAGTCCACCATCTTCCGGGAACTGACCCTCACCTACTTTTCAATGTTAAAATTTACTCTCTAAAAATCAAATCAGTTCACAACAATAGTAAGAATAAAAACAGTCTATAGGTAAAGCAGAGCCTCAAACAGTTCTTAATTAGCATCTACTGTGTGTCAGGTACTATGTTAAGGGTGTTCTCCTATATCTTCATAAGAAGTCCTTTTCTTTCTTTCTTTCTTTCTTTCTTTCTTTCTTTCTTTCTTTCTTTCTTTCTTTCTTTCTTGTGTGTGTGCATGTGCATGTGCGTGTGTGTGTGTGTATGTGAGGGATCAGTCAGTGGCACACCCAGTAGAGTTTATGTTACCATTTGTAAGGAATCTCCTTCAAGCCTCCAGTCCCTACTAGCAGGGAGGAAGATGCATGAGTGGTGAAGCAGTGCTGCAGGTGTCTCTTTCTCTTTCTATCTCCCACTCCCCCTCAGCTTTTCTCTGCCCTATCAAAATAAAAGAAGGGAAAAAGAGGGAAAATAAAAAGGAGGAAGAGGAGGAGGATGCTGAAAGTGGTAGATTTGTCCTGCAGATACCCAGTACCAGCAATAAAGCTGATAGAAATAAAAAGAAATAAAACAGATTTTTTTTTTTACATTTCTCAAAATGAGATTTATCAAGGTCTGACCTATGACAAAGCTGATTATTTTCTTTATTGGGGGATTAGTGGTTTACAGTCAACAATATAATAGACGATTGTACATGTGTAACATTTCTCAGTTTTCCACGTAACAATTCAGCCCCCTCTAGGTCCTCCTTTGCCATCATGTTCCAGGACCTGAAGCCTCCCCCCACCCCAATATTACTTTGATGCAATACACAAAAGCCAGTCAAGTTCTGCTTTGTGTATTCTCCCTCTCTCTCTCTCCCTCTCTCTTTCTCCCTCTATCTCTCTTTCTTTCTCACTTTCTTTCTTCCTTTCTTCTTTTCTTTCTCTCTCTCTTTCTTTCTCTCTTTCTTTCTTTTTAGAGGGTGATTCTTTTTTTTTAAATTTTTTATAAACTTTAAAAAATATTTATTTCCTTTTGTTGCCCTTGTTGTTTTATTGTTGTAGTTATTATTGTTGTTATTATTGATGTCATTGTTACTGGATAGAACAGAGAGAAATAAAGAGAGGAGGGGAAGACAGAGTGGGAGAGAAAGACAGACACCTGCAGACCTGCTTCACCATCTGTGAAATGACTCCCCTGCAGGTGGGGAGCCAGGGGCTCAAACCAGAATCCTTTATGCCGGTCCTTGCGCTTTGTGCCACATGTGCTTAACCCACTGCACTACTGCCCGAATCCCGCGGCTGATTCTTATTTGTAGCTCCAGAAAGGGACATCCATTCTCTCTCTCTCTCTTTTTAAAATATTTATTTATTGGATACAGAGAGTAATTTTTTTCCCTTTATTGGGGGATTAATGTTTTACAGTCAACAGTAAATACAATAGTTTGTTCATGTGACAGAAAGTAATTAAGAAGGGGGAAGAGAGAGAGAAGGAAAGAGACAGAGAGACACCTGCAGCCCTGCTTCACCACTTATGAAGCTTTCCCCCGGAAGGTGGGGACCAGGGGCTTGAATCCAGGTCTATGAGCACTGTAGTGTGTGCACTTAACCAGGTGTGTCACCGCCTAGCCCCAGGGACATCAATTCTAAGGACTGCTTCTTTGCAGCAGGAGTGGTCAGTCTAAAAGTCTCAGGCCCAGCAGGTTCCTCCTGGTCTCCTCTCAAAATATGTGGTTCCCTCTCTCTATCCTCTGTTTGTGCTTCTTAGTCTACCTCCACCATATCTTGTCTTTTCAGAGAGCCACAACCCTGCCCTCCCTGGTTCACAGGTTCAAGGACACAGTATCTTGGGAGCCTCACATGGTATCTGGACCTGGAAAAGGTGGAGACTGTCCCTCTTGGGGCCCACAGGGCCAGGAGAGATGCCTGAGTGCAGTCAGCAGGAGCATGCAGCTCCCAGGAATCAAAGGCACTCAAAATGGAGTCATTGAAGAATTCCTCTGATAAATTTCTGCCCTAACTACCAGCTATTTACACTATCCAGTTTCACTTCCTTCTCTTCTACCAGTAGAGTCAGAGGACTTGAGATCGAAGAGAAACATTGTCTGAGTCAAGCAGTCTCATTCAGTTGATCAAGTTCTCCTTTCACAGGGGAAGCTCAGGAGTGCTGGGTGCAGAGGCTCTAGGAGGCAGAATTCAAAAGATAGCTACAGACAAAAAGGCATTTGCAATGCCAAACTCCTAAGAACTTTGTTATTGACAAATGAAAGATGGCTTGCTCTGTGATGTTACTGCTCTCACCAAGTATCTCGGGTGGCACACCTCCAAAAGTTTTAAATAGGAAATAAGCAAGATTGCAGGGGCTTTGGCAAGACAATAATGACAGAGTTGAGCGTGCAGCTGCAGCCACTTTCTGTGATTAGGCCTGTCCTTCCCCTTGGCCTTGGTGCTATTTGATCTCTTTGGCTTTCCTGTCACCCAGTTCAAGTACCTGCTTGCAGCCTTCTACAGGCCCAGAGCAAAACAATCTTTAAATGACAAAGGAAAACCCTGGCAGCTTGTTCCAGGACCAGGCCCCAGGCGGGGATTTCCCAGAGCCTTGTTATGAGAGGCACCTCTGAGCACCCCTCCAGGTTGGGAGGAGTCAGGAACAAGGTTGAAAAAGTCATGAGTCAGGTCTGGAGAATTGCAGTTTCAACACCCCACTCTGCAAGAGGCCGTTTAATTATACTTGTTACCTTCCATGAAAAGGTCACCCACTCTGTAGTAAATGATTAATTGCTGACTGCTTCGCACACTGCTTCGCACACTGCTTCATACACTGCTCTGATTCTAATCCGTTTCCATCTCTGGCTGAGTTTTGCAGGAAAACCTAATGTCCTTTGCTTTGTTTTATGGGGTGGCCACTGTACCACTCCAAGGTCACTTGATACCTGGCTCCCTGTGGTGGACATTTGCAAATGTTTCCGTGAAGTGGAAGGGCTAAGGTGGGGAGCATGGTGCTCAATTTATAGCACAGATTCTGGTGAGAGCTGTATTATTTGATTCAAAGCATTATTGAATGACTGGAAACCAGTTGACCAAAAAGCATGGGTTGAACAGGAAGGGAAGAAGGGATGGGCTACTAGAGAACATTCATTGACTCCTCACAGTGTCTGCATTCAGGATCATCCAGCCCCCAGTTTGCTGTCCTCAACTCTTAGTGTGACTGAACCAGGAAGATCAGGATCTGCCAGCAGTCTTCAGGAGAAGATGCCTTCATCAAAATGAAAGGGCCAGTGAAATAGCTCCCTTGGATAGCATGCTGCTTTGCCATGTGCACAGCTCAGGTTTGAAAGCTTCAGTGTTGTGGTCTCTTTCACTTTCTCTCTGCCTTTATCTATAAATACATAAATAAAACAGACGTGTGCATCACACACTCACACATGCTGGTTTTCCTGGTTATTGTGATAGAAAAGTGGGGAAGAGTAGAATTCTGAATTTAATCTGTAACTCATCACGATTTAGCCTTTCATCTCCCTTAATCATAAAGCTGCGATGGAAACAATCAAGGGCCACGTAGTCATTTCTCTCTCTTATTTTTTTTCTCTCTCCCCCTTTCTCTCTCTTTCATACTCTTTTGTTACATGGGACTCACTGGAGTCAAGCTGTATTATGTAAGCTCCTTAAATACCAGCCAGAACCACATCACATGCACTTGATTTCAAGAGACAAACCAGTTCTCAGTTCCCTGAAGTTTAACGACTGTGGGGGCCTCACTTAAGAAAGTGAACTATAAGCCTCAAAACCTAGATATAGACCAGGTCCCATGAAATAGGGCAGATATACACATGTATCCATAAATTAGGGCAAAATACATACATTAAAGCAAAAGTGTACAACAGTTTGCAGTGAGTCAATATATGAAGCAAACAAGTAGAAAGAGCTAAAAAGACACCTTAAAGTACCTAGTGAAATAGTTTCTACTTAGACCAAGAAACTCTCCTCATCTACTTCCTATTACACTTCCCTCAGTCCCTCCAAAGCTAACCTTATCAAAGTAAAGACTATAAAAGCTGAATAAGGGCAAGAGATGGGCATACTTTAATGATGACTCTAGTCACTACCAGGACACCCCATCAGCTGGGTCCCTAGTCTGAGAGACCTGGGATTCTCACAGAAACATGATGAGCCCAGACCTCGAATATCCCTCCCTCCACTATCATTGGCCATCTCCATCAGGATCAATATAATGGACCCCTTTGGGGGCCCCCATAGGACATTGTCCTCAATGTGGATCAACAATGACAACCCCATGCTAGCCTGGCAATGGTAGAGAATGTTCCATCCTCCGAACGGGGGTTGGATAACATATTCTATCTACCTCCTGAAGAAGATTGGTACTGAAATTGGTACAACTCAGAATTTTCCTACTGATGACCACAGAATGCAAGTTTGGACCTACAGGGATGTAGATGTTACACAGGCTCCTATGCTGAATATGGGCCCCAGATCAAATTGATGGGGTTTACAGTCAATAATATTTAAACACTTTTCCCATATTTAGGAGCTACTCTTATCCTTGATCCAGCTTTCTAGCCCTTTTCCCAGCCATGTCATCATCTCCCCAGACAATAACCTGGGTCCACCTGCATATCAGATTTCAGGCTCAGGTAAGAACTAATAAAGTCATGAGATGGACCCTTTGGAATATACCTAAAATAGACCTACTGGCTGTTTCCAAAATGGAGACCCCGACATCTTCATCTGCAATATTCCAGCCTTTGGGTTCATGATTAATCAATAATATGTATGGCTTTATATGATAACTCTTTTTCAGCCACCAGGTTTCAGATGCTACCATGATCCCAACCGGACTTCCCTGGACAGATGATTCTACCAACGTGTCCTGGAGCTCTGCTCCCTCAGAGCCCTGCCCCACTAGGGAAAGAGAGAAACAGGCTGGGAATATGGATTGACCTGTCAATACCCATGTTCAATGGGGAAGCAAGTACAGAAGCCAGACCTTCCACCTTCTATACCCCATAATGACCATGGATCCATACTCCCAGAGGGCTAAAGAATAGGAAAGCTATCAGGGGAGGGGGTGGGACATGGAGCTTTGGTTGTGGGAATTGTACCCCTCTTATCCTTATCCTATGGTCTTCTCAGCATTTCCATTTTATAAATAAATACACTTTGTAAAAAAGAAAAAAAAGGAAGTGAACTATTCATTTAGTATAAGGACAGAAATTTTTTTTAAAATCACCAATTAAAAAATGCTGACATCACAAAAATCTAGAAAGAGTAGACACTGTTTTTGTTTCTAACGGCCTGACATTTCCTGTGACACTGTTTTCCCCATACCTGCTTGGCTATATTCTCTGATTGTCTCTCCACATGACAATAATTGTATATGGAAACCCCAGAAAAACAATGTAGTATTTCCTCTAATAGGGTTGATCCCAAACAATTGTATTTTTAAAATGTAAATAATTGAGAGGCATAAACATTGGACTCACGGACATATTTGCTCTGTATGGGGCCATTATAAGTTTGTGCCCTACAACAAGGACACAGTTTCCTTTTTGAACTAGATGCCCATGAGAACTAAAATCTCTGCTTACAGTTTGACATGTCTGATCATTAGAAGAGTTCTCATAGTCCAGCTTCTGCCTGCATGATCTCAAGCTCTGCAATTCTATAGTCTCTAGACATTCACAAGGCCAGATTCTCTACTGCATGTTTGGCTGTGTGCTGTCATGCTGAGTGAGTCAGCATAATATTTCTAGAAACAATTCCTGAACGTTGATGGACAGCATCAATTTAACTGTCATGTACAGAGGCTGCTCTGAACCATATAAACACATCCTCAGCAAATGCGTCTCTAATTCACTTTTGTCTCAGAAGAATTTAAAGAATGTTGCAGCTATTCCAGAGGAAGAGGGAGTATGGTAAAGGGCAAGTGAGAGTAGAAGAGATAATCTTAACTGATGGAAGCTAAAAATCTTTTACTTTTGCATGTCTGACAAATTTCACATAACCATGGACCCTGAAGCTTAAGCTACATTAGCTTCACAGTTGATCTTGAATCCATTTTAAAGCCCCATTAGGTGTTCAATAAGTAGCTGTTAATTGAGACAATGGAGAAGTTAATCTGTAAAAGACAATAAACAGCCATGGAAGAAGACATCAAAAGTGATGCTACTGCTTAGTCATTCGTCTGTGCCAAGAACCACCTCAGCCTGACTGTGGTCCCCAAGAAGCTTCTACGTGGTCAAACACATGAAAGTTCCGGAGGGATTCCAGGCTGGGAATCTACCTTTAAGACTGACATTTTTCAAAGTCACAGAGTAGGCTTGGCTGTTAGTGAAAGTAAGACGACAGCCTGAACATACCAGAGGAAAAGAGAACAAAGTGTAGCCAAGGGGTGAGTGAGGGTACCCTCCACACCACCACTCAAAATTTTCCCCATTAGGCTTCTTATTCTCCTCAGCACTGTGTTTTGAGCCTGAAGGGAAAGAATGTCAGAGGCTACTTGCTTGTACACAAAGTCTCTCAAGTGACCCATCAATGAAAATGGGGGTCTGTGGACTTTGTAGAGAATTTCTAGCTAAAATTGAGAATTTTCCTGTTTCTGTTTTTAGGGAACCTCTGTAGTGAGCTCTTTTTTCTTTCCAGGCGAGGAAACAGGTTTAATAAGGAAGAGAGTGTGGCTGGTGGGACTCCCTTCTGACCCTAATGAGAGCCGTTATGAATCTGGAGCAAGACTTCATATTCTCCATTTCTTAGTCTTCTAAGGTCACAGTATTCTCTTATATATACACTGATGTGATGATTTTGTATTTACAATATATTGCTAGCTCCAGCATGCCGAGTACTTTTCTAGAGCTGGAGATACAGTTGTGGAAGATATTAACAAAGTCCCTGTTCTCAAAATCCTTCTGCTCTAGTGGAGGGATAAATAATAGTATATAAGCAAGTGAATAGTGATATCATCTCCAAATAGTAATAAGTGCATTGGAGAAAATGAAACAAGGGGAGGGGATATAGTTTGGACAAGTGGGGATAATAGTGACAGCACTTTGAGGAGTGTGCTCATTTTCGAGGAGGTGACATCTGGTCTAGGAACAGTGAGAAGGAGTCAGGAATAATAGCATCTGGCTCTAACAGACAAGAATCTACCAAACTCAGTGACCCTAGGTACCAAGAAGAGTTGGCACATTTGAAAGACATGGGACCAGCATCCTTGTAGTGAAGTGGAGATGTGGAGGGGACAGAAGATGAAACAGAGGTACATGAGCAAGATGGTTATGGGCTCTGTAGACTATAGTGAGGATCATGGATTTGACCACATGAGCTTCCTCACTCAGAGAAATTAATTCTTTGTTTTTTCTAGTTGCATCCCGTGTACCTAGAATGGTGTGTGGAAGGTGACCATGGAAAAGGCCTACTACCAGCAACCAGCAGGTGTAGAGAAACTTGATGGGAGGGATCTGCAGACCCCAAAGGAGCAATGAGGTGAAGTAAATGGGTCTCCCCTGATTCTTGCTGGGCACTGACTGCTCCAAGGTGCTCAAGAAGCTGACTGGTTCTGTATGTGCAGAAATCATCTTTACAGTTTAAAATGATCCCTTTGGTTGCTGTGGTGAGATAAGTGGAGTATAGAGAAGTCAGAAGTTTCTTTTGGTCATTCAGTCTAAATATGATAGTCCATGATGACACCTGCAGGTGTATATCCTAGAGGTAAGATTGGGAAGACTTCAACAGTGGAATGAGGGTGCAGGAAAGTGTAGAGGAAGATGGTGTCATCATTTGCTGCTGTAGCAAAGGTAACAATAGGAAAAAAATTATGGTAGGGAGATCAAAAATTCCACTTGGTGATATTATGTCTGAATCACCTAATAATATATTGACCAGGACAGGCCAGAAATCTGAGTTCAAGAAGGTCAGTTCAAATCTTGTCATTTCCACATGTGACAACTTGACTAGTTTTTTACTAGTCAAGAAAATTTACAGAAATTCTTACTTCCCCACAGCAGTGTTGTTGCTAGAGATAGCTGCCCACTAGTACTCATTTCTTTGCCCCTCCTGTATCTAGGTGGACACCATGTTACTATTCTTCCAGGTTAAGATATTTACAGAGAAATATATCTTACTGATTACTTCTCTACCCTGGTTAGCTGGCTGGCTGGCTGCAGAAGGAGTATATGTCATGGGCAGTATTTTTTCATTTTCTTTTTTAAAAAATATTTATTTATTTATTTATCCATTTATTTATTATTTTTAACCAGAGCACTGCTCAGCTCTGGCTTATGTTGGTGCAGGGGATTGATCCTGAAACAGAGGCTCAGGCATGAGAGTCTCTTTGCATAACCATTATGCTATCTACCCCTGCCCAATGGGGAGTATTTCTCAATCAGTTTGGAACTAGTGACATCTTAGGTAAGAAGCGTCCTTATTATAGGATTTATCCTGTACATAATAGGGTATTTAACAACATTACAATAGTATGCCTTCTGTTGTTACAAAAAAAAAAATCAAACAAACAAACAAAAAAATCCCTCCCATCTTGTCAAATTATGGCTTCTTGAATAGTGAATCAGCCACAGAAAGGAAGAGGCCTAGTTGGGGCAATCATAACCTGTTGAGTAAAAATCCTCACAGCACTGACACAGAGTGATAAATGTTTGTTGTGCTGAGTCACTAGGATACAATTAGAGGCTTACTTGTTGCATCAGCTATTACTCTAACCAAACCAGCATGAATGATAATAATGCCACAAAGAAAATGCAAAGCCAAAAGCTTTGAAGAGCCACTTTTCTTGTCTCTTCAATGATACTAATTGACTTAGTTGACACAACATAAATCCAGCTCTGAATATTTCTTCATCTGGAAATAATGGTGAACTAGATATGTGGCTCCCAAATATTTTTTAAAAAAATATTTATTTAATAATTAGTGAGAAAAAGAAGAGAGAGAAACAGAGCATCACTCTGGTAGATGCGTTGCTAGGGGGTCAAACTTAAAAACTCACGCTCCCAAGTTCAATGCTTTATGCACTGTGCCAACTCCAGGGGCCACTCCACATATTTCAGAATGCAACTCAGAATGAGAAATGCATGGTGACCCATGACACACATAAGAGTTTTACAGTGTAACACTTATCTTTACTATGTGCAAACAACTCTGATAGAGTTAGGATGCCACACCACCAATAACTTATGGCTGTACAAAGGTTATAAAGAAATAGGAAAATGGAGGTTGGGCACTCATGTTACCTGAGTCAAGGTACCTGGCTTCAACCCTTGGTCCCCATCTGTAAGGGGGGAGCTTTACAAGTAGTAAAGCAATGCTGCAGTGTCTTTCTTTCTCCTACCCTCTCTATCTCCCCCCTTCTAATTTATTTCTGTCCTGTCAAATTAAATAAAAAAGAGAAGAAAAATAAACAAATAAACAAAAAAGAAATTAAAGAGAGAGAGAGAGAAAGAAAGGAAAAGAAAAAATGGCTGCTGGGAGTGGTGGATTTGTAATGCAGATACTGAGCCCTAAGCCCTAGAATAAGAAATTTAAAAAAAATTAATTAAAAAGAAAAATGCTCATTTTTGCTACGTTGAAAAGCAAAAAAAAAAAAAAATTAACATCCTTCTCCCCCAGCAAGAAAGGTTTTTATTATATATTTACATTTTTAAAAAGTTATCTTTATTTATTTAATAGATAGAGACAGCCAGAAATCAAGAGGAAAGGGGTGACAGAGAAAGAGACACACACACACACACACACACACACACACACACACACACAGAGACACTTGTAACACTGCTTTATCTCTCGCAAAGCTTTCTCCCTGTAGGTGGGGGCCAGAGGTTTAAACCTGGATCCTTGCACACTGTAATATGTACACTCAACCAGGTGTGCCACCACCCAGCCCCAAGCCTACAAGAAGTTTTTAACCAGATTCTTTCCCATGGCAATTACCATGAACTCAATACTTAAAAAGGACATTTTCTGTGTAGGAATGTTGCTTTCCTAATAGGAAGGAAACCTAACACTACATTTCAAATCCAAAGAAAACCCAGATTCTGGCCTCTGCAGTACTTTTGACAGACTATATATAATCTATAAATGTAGTCTGAGGAAAATATGTTGCTTCCACCAGGAATTCTGGTGGGAGAATGGTTTTATTTGTATTATTTCTCATGGACCAGTTCTATATAAATATAAGGTGTTATTCTCTCTATCTTTTATAATTAGAGAGGGAAAATGGAAACATTCTCTATAAAAGTACTGAATTCTGAGTAATTGCTACCATAGACCACTTTCAGTGGAGCATGGAAGTCACATTCAAATGGTATGAGTTGTTTTCCAGCTCTAAACTCCTTTTCTTTATTGAAAAAAATGCCATGTGTTAAATTTATACAGGCTACAATGGCTGGGGTGGGGGTGGGGGCAGTCACTGACAGTTGTAGTGAAAGTGAAGGAACTAGTCTCTTGAGATGTCTCCCATTCTGGGACCTTCATCAGAAAATTTTATGAGCAGTAATATATAGTTAATGAGACAATACAAGTACAGTCTTGAAACCCCCCCTTTTATTTTCCCTTAGAGGATCTCACAATTCCTTCCTTTGCAGCATAACCTAGTGGGATTATGCATTACTTTGCCAATTGGTTCCAGAAGTTGGTCAACTGTTTTGATATCTCTCTGAGGAGTTATCCTCTGTTGCTCACAGCACGGATACTTCCTAACACTATAATTTCTTGGACTTTAATTGCCTGCGAAGTCTCTTTTGGAAAGGTTACAAGTATCCAGGGCAGCATTTTCTTCCTCTTTTTACCCAGGTACATTAGTGTTTCTTGCCTCAGTGGATAAGAAGAGAAATTATGGAATAGGGGAGTTTTTAAATAGATAGAAGGTAAAAGATGGAACTGGCTATCAATGAAGGAGATATATAGCAAGATGCTCCTTACTCCCCCCCAAAAAAGATGATAAAATAGAACATCACTGTCCCCCAATGTAGGACTTCCTAGTCCTAAAATTCTATTCCTGGATGGTCTTGTAAATGATGATGATGATAATGATGATAATTTTAGTGAAAATAATACTTGAAACAAGTACCTAATAATATACAACTAACTACTAGACATACTCCCAAGCACTTTGTGTGTATTAATTCAGTTAATCTTCATAATAACCCAAGAGGCAAACTACAATGTCCACAGTGAAAGTAGCCATTGATTCTAAAAGAGGGCTCAAGGAGAATCAGTACTACTGCACCACTGATGGTGATAGTGACCTCTTTTGTTGACATCTTTTTCTTTCTTTCTTTTTAATTTTTTTTATTATCTTTATTTATTTGTTGGATGGAGACAGCCAGAAATCAAGAGGGTTGGGGAGATAGAGAAGGAGAGAGACAGAGAGATATTTGCAGCACTGCTTCACCACTTGTGAAGTTTTCCCCATGCAGCTAGGGGCCAGAGGCTTGAACCCGGGACCTTGTGCACTAAACCAGGTGTGCCACCACCCGGCCCATCTTTTTCTTTCTTTAAGATGAAATACTTTCTCCATAATCCTTATGTATTAGGTCTATGGCATGATGAAATCATTTTTTTTGCTTCTCCAAAATTTTTTATTCCATAAGTGGTCATCTACAGTTTCTCTTTCTTCTGGAAATAAATCTAATTTAAATGACTACATAATATTTGGATATGCTCCTCAAGTCCAAGCACAGTGGCTGGTTCTGATTAGAGCATATTATTCAGCTGGGCAAAACAGAATCCCTTCCTGAGACCTTAGTAGCTGGAGCTGGTAAAAATTAGACTTTAATTACGTAAGTCAATTATTTGAGGAGGGGTTTGATGTCGCGTTGAGTTTCTGAGACATGACTAATAACCTCACTCCAAACTCTTCTCATTTTTTGTCCTATTATAGGCCCTTGTACACTCCAGCTACTGAAGAATTTGGTTTTTATTTGGTACAAATAAAAACCAAGACATTCATTCAAAAGTGAATGAAAGATGAGGTAAAGGTAGGTACTGATAAGGATACAGTCTTGTTATGAGTATTGGAGTACAGAATACCATGATATGTTACAATTTCTCCTCAAAAAAATTGCTTAAATATGTAAGAATTGTTGGTGTACTGCACCAAAGTAAAAGACTTTGGGGGGGGGGGGCTCAGGTCCTGGAACATAATTGCAAAGGAGGACCTAGTGGAGATTGAATTGTTATGTGGAAAACTGAGAAATGTTAAGCTTGTACAAACTACTATATTTTACTATCAACTGTAAACCACTAAACCCCTAATAAAGAAATTAAACAAAATATGTAAGAATTTTTTCACAAGAAGGTGCTAGTGAAGATGCTGTATTGCCTAACTGTAGGAGAATATTGAGGACTCTCTGGATTTAATCACTACTGTTTTGTGTCAAGTTTGAGGACTCATATTTTGGGTTTTATGAAATATTTGTCCTCTGGGTGCCTGTTTGTGTAAATTTTCAATACTGAATATTCATGTTCAGCAGTGGAGTTTTTCTCCATTGTGTACATCTTTCCAGCCCCCAAGGGGCATACAAGAAAAAAATGTTTGTTTTCCTGTCAAACTGAAACTGGAGGTCTGTGTTAAATACAGATTTTTAAGCTACAAATAAATTATGCTCTGATCTTGAAGAATAAAATAAAAAGTAATGCAGAACTGAGTTTTGCTGGAGCCAAATGGAACACCATGTTCAGAAGTTTCCAGCTGAATTCCAAAATTAGAAGAAATCTTGGCAAAATGCATACTCATGTTCCTTTAGGAATCTTATCATTTGAACTTAGTCCTGGCTACTCTATGCCTTACTCATTTCAGTAGCTCCTAGGAGATTTGAGGACTTGGCTTCATGTGTTCAAAAGCTGACCTGTGCCTGCTAGTTTCAACTTTGCCTCTCTTAGGATGGAAGAGGGATCAAAATCCAGTGAATGATATAAGACTAGAATGTCTCTCCCTGCTCTCTACCCCCTTTCTTCTAAGAAAGCCAACTGCTGCTCTTGATTTGTGTAGAGTATGACTTTGTTTTGCAACTGTAGCCTTTCTAGAAGCAGTTGATGGTAGGTGGTAGGTGCTGGATCTAAACCTTTGGATGGACTGTGGCTCTGATTTTTTTTTTTTGGTGTGTGTGTGTGTGTGTGTGTGTGTTGTCTGTTTTTCTCTTTTACTTGGTTTTATATCAGGCATTACTTTTTAAAATTGAGGTACAATGAATAACATTTTGTTAGTTTCAGGCATTCAACATAGTCAATATTTTTTAAAAGTATATAATGGCCACCATTAGCTAGAGAGTTCTTTTTCTTTCCTTTATAAATCAGTAAAGGTTTTTGTTTTTTAATTTAGATAGGATATAGAGAAACTGAGAGAGAAGGGAGAGATAGAAAGGGAGAGAGAAGAGAGACACCTGCAGCTCTAACTCATCATTTCTGAAGCTTCCCCCATGAAGGTGGAGACTAGGGGTTTGGTCCTTGTGTGTGGTAACAACTGGGTGCACCATGGCCTGGCCTCAGCTAGAGAGTTCTTAATTATAGACAGTCAAGTGGTTGTCAACTGGTGTCAAGCAAGGGTAAATACATGCTGAATTACCTTTAGGGGTCGGGATGCCAGACTTCATCATGAAAATGGACTTAGAGCTTTTTTTTTTTTGAAGTTTATGAGGGTGTTCAGTATAAGACTTCAGTTTATTTTCCATTATTCATGAATTATAAGATAACCACTTTTGTCAAGCAATGTTCTCTTAGATACTTATCTGCCTTCTCCTTTTACCTTCAAGACTTCAGTCAGTCCATTTTATCTCTTGGAATTTTTCTTTACAGAGAAATATCATTCACTCTTCAAGTCCTTCTCAAGTCATCTTATATTCATGTTCAGCAACCCTGTCAATAGTTTCTACCCAATTTGACTGCCTGCTTTCATCAAAACGGAAGCATGCAAATTGAGATCATGGATAAGTAACTTAAATACTTGACAAAGAACTTGCACTAAAAAATATATAAAGCTCTTATACAGATTCATAAAAAAATAAAAGGTATCTCAACAGAAAAATGTGGGAGAAGATTTGAAAAGGTAGCTTACGGGGAGTCGGGCTGTAGCGCAGTGGGTTAAGCGCAGGTGGCGCAAAGCACAAGGACCGGCATAGGGATCCCGGTTCGAACCCTGGCTCCCCACCTGCAGGGGAGTCGCTTCACAGGCGGTGAAGCAGGTCTGCAGGTGTCTATCTTTCTCTCCTCCTCTCTGTCTTCCCTTCCTCTCTCCATTTCTCTCTGTCCTATCCAACAACGACAACAACAATAATAACTACAACAATAAAACAACAAGGGTAACAAAAGGGAATAAATAAAATAAAATATTAAAAAAAATAAAAAAAAGAAAAGGTAGCTTACAAAAAGCGGAAATTCATATGACAAATAAGTAAATTTAAAGATACCTCACTAGTTACAAAGAAAATGGAAACTAACAAATCTCAAAAACAGGATGACTAAAATGAAAAGGTCAAGTGTTAGAAAGGATTTAGAATATTTGGAACTCAACACTATTATTATACAGTATTAGTATACAGTTGGTATATAGCTTTGCAGACATATTTAGTATACTCTACTAGATCTGACCATAGATATCATATGAACTATCACATATATGTATATGTATATGTATATGTATATGTATATGTATATGTATATGTATATGTATATATATCTTTTTAAATAAAAGACATGTAGAAAGAACACTGGGCATAATGACCAAAGAAACTACTCAAACTTCATTAACACTAGACTAGGTAATAATGTGGCATATACCTACCATGATATTCTATCATCAGTGAGAATGAACAAGTTATTGCTAAATGCAACAACATGAATGAATCAAAGACATAATAGTAAGCAAAAGAAGTCAGATACAAAAGAGTGTATATTGCATAATTCAATTTTTTTTAAGTTCAAAATGGAGCAAAACTAATCTATGGCAACCAAGAGGACATTCAAGAGGGAGCAATGTTCTTTTCCTTCACTTGGGTGGAGGTTACGAGTACTAGTTCTTTCCTGGAGTCCATTTTTTCCCATTTTTGTTGCCCTCATTGCCCTTGTTATTATTGTTATTGCTGTCATTGCTCTTGTTATTGGATAGGACAGAGAGAAATCGACAGAGGAGGGGAAGACAGAGAGCAGGAGAGAAAGATAGACACCTGCAGACCTGCTTCACTGCTTGTGAAGCAACCCCCCTGCAGGTGGGGAGCCAAAGACTTGAACCTGGATCCTTACACCAGTCCTTGAGCTTTGTGTCATGTATGTTTAACCCGCTACACTACCGCCTGCCCCACAAGTGTTAGTTCTTTTTGTGTAAATTCATGAACTGTGTACTTATAATTAGTGCATTTTTCTGTATGTATGAAGTACTTATATACTTAACACCAGAAGGTGATATCCTAGGAGAATAGATTGTCACTCAGTAGATATATATATATATATATATATATATATATATATATATATATATATATATATATATTTTAATACACTGCTTCACTTCTATTTGTGAGCTCAGGAGTAGAAAATGAAAGATTGATTGAAAAGAACCATAAATCTGATTTTAAACCTTATCTTGACCTTGGGAAGGATAAACACTGGTTGAGCTGCTCAGCTCCTTTGACTTCAACAAACTTTTTGTTTTTTTTACAAATATAAAACCATTTTACAAACTTCATGTTTTGCTTTGATTTAAACAGGGAAAACATCTTTATTTGTAACAGTCTCTTCTTCATTGTTTTTCAATTGTAGTTCATGTCTGTTGTTTTTCCTTAAATTTCTGTCACATTTTGTTGAGCCCTGCATTAAAATTGTGTATATTCTTTTCTTATTCTACCACCTTCACCTTCAGAGGTCAAGGGAGCCCTGTGCTTCAAAACACTAGATTAACTGCAAGGTTCAGGGTTACAAATTAAGTGGGTGGTTTCAGATACTTCTTGGACTCTCCTTACTGTGAGTGGGCAGAAGACTCTTTTCCTTAACCAAAGCCTGATTCATCTTTGCTTGAGTGAATGACCACAGATTTGATTTCTCAAGGTTGTTCACAGGCACTTAAATTGGCCTGGGATATTCCAATCAAAACTTGAACACTGGGAGCAAACTGAAGAATACATTCTCCTGTCTTATTTTTTTTAATATTATTATTCATTTATTATTGGATAGAGATAGAGAGAAATTAAGAGGAGGGAAGAGAGAGAGATGGAAAGAGATAGAGAGACAGCTGCAGCCCTGCTTCACCACTTGTGAAGCTTTCACCTTGCAGGTGGAGAACCTGGGCCCCGTGCACTGTAAATGTGAGCACTTAACCAGGTGTGCCACCGCCTGGCTCCCCACATTCTCCTGTCTTTATGTAAATTCTATCCATTATACCAAAATGGGGTAAGAAAACACTGGATTTTGAATCTGGAAGTCCTGAATATATAGAGTTTCTACTTTAGCATTTACAAACTCAATAGCTTGGTGGTGGTGGTGTGTGTGTGGGGGAATCTTTACATGATTCATTCATGTCTGCATGCATTCAGATTTCAACATCCATATTTTACTCCAAACATTCTATAACCCAGTCATTCCATCAGTTCTGGAGACTCACAGTTCAGTTAGTGAAAAAGACATATGAATAAATCAGTTCATTATTTTACAATCCAGTTTTCACTATTTGTCTTTAAGAAGCCTTTCAAGACATGATTTTTCCTAATTTTAATACCACAGAGCAGTGCATATTTATTTACAAATTATATTTCTATTTAATAATAAAAAAGGAAGATATTTTCAGCACTCTCATTCAAGAACCACTTCTCACTCCCTTGGGGGAGATATCTCCTTGACTGAGAACAAAGGAAACTGATGATTACAGGGGAGTGCAGTGAATGTAGTAGCAGAAGAAGTTCAAGTTGTGGCCACTCCATTTCCTGTGTGCTGAGGAAGACCTTTGAATGAAAAGGAAGACACTGGAGATCATAAAGGACAAGTCAGAACTGTCTGGAAGACATAGAGAAGTTCCAATGGAATGTCACAAGGAGGTATCAGGCAGTGTTCCCACTCTGAGTGGGTGCTGTTACGGTGGAGTCTGGGGCAGGAGGCAGAGTGGGCCAGAAACAGAGGGCCTCAAATGCTAGTATCATGGGCACTGAGGTCATACAAAACATCTTTAAGAAAGGGAATGACTGACTAGATATATACATTTATACAGGCTTTTGTGTGGATAGGACAAGAAGATTAAAGATTACTGTGAAAGTTAAGAGTCAGACATCAAGAGGACTTGAATGGAACTGTTGCCTGTAAGGCTGAGAGGAGAGAAAGAGATTTTGGAGATGTTGGTAAGTACAAGAGTTTGTGACAGAACCTGGCAGGTCATTAATAATTGACAGAAGGGCTTATTACTAGAATCAGGGACTCTGGTAGCATGTCACAGCAGAAGCTCCCCAGAGGCCTCAGATTTAAGCAATTCAGCTTACCTCTCTCAGTGGCCTGAGGCTTGAATCTATTCAATTGTTTTTTGTTTTGCTTGTTCTTGAGTAAAATTGTGTAGAGGTATCCTGGCCAGTGGTCTGCAACATGGGCTGCTGGGCCCTGCCCACTGAGCTGAAAGTGTCCATAAATCAAACCTAATGGCAGGCCAACATAGCCCACCAGTATTCTCAGAGCTGTGCCTGGCCTTGTGTTCTGAGTCCACTGATATTATCAGTTACTACACATGCTGCTGCTTCTGTCTGTCTTTGCTCTTGCTGGAAAACACTGGCTCTGCTACCAATACTTTTGAAAGATGTCCACATGCTTCTGATTGACTCTGATCCACTGTAACCTGCACTGCTTATAAATTCTCCAGCACTTATTTATTTTGGATAGAGACAGAGAGAAATTGGGAGGGAAGGAGGAGATAGGAAGAAAAACACCTGTATCACTGCTTTACCTTTCCTGAAGCTTTTCCCCCTAAAAGTGTGGGTTACCACTGGGGCTTGGTGCCTGCATGATGATTCCAACTTTCCTGGCAGTGTTTTATTCCCTTCTGAGAGGTAGAGAGATAGATAGATAGATAGGTAGGTAGATAGATAGAGAAAAGGAGACATAGAAAGAGAGACACCTATGGAGAGAGAGAGAGAGAGAAATAGAAAAAGAGACAGAAAGAGAGACACCTCCACAGGTTGGGGTAGATAGCATAATGGTTATGCAAAGAGACTTTCATGCCTGAGGCTCCAAAGTCCCAGTTCAATCCCCCTACTTTACCACAAGCCCGGAGCTGAGTAGAGCTTTGGTAAAACAAACAAACAAACAAACAGGAAGTGGGGTGGTAGCACACATGGTGCAAAGCACAAGGACCGGCAGGAGGATCCTGGTTCAAGCCCTCAGCTCCCCACCTGCAGGGGAGTTGCTTCACAAGCGGTGAAGCAGTTCTGCAGGTGTCTATCTTTCTCTCCCCCTTTGTCTTCCCCTCCTCTCTCCATTTCTGTCCTATCCAAAAACTATAACATCAATAACAACAATAATAATAACCACAACAATGATAAAACAACAAGGGCAACAAAAGGGAAAAAAATAACCTCCAGAAGCAGTGGATTCGTGGTGCAGGCACTGAGCCCCAGCGATAACCCTGGAGGCAAAAAACAAACAAACAAACAAAGCACCTCTACCACTGCTTCTCTGTTCATGAAACTTTTCCTTGCTGGTGGGAACCCATGATAAAGCCCTTACACATGATAATGTGTGAACACAGATTCAGATTCTTATATTTATATTAAATTTAATTAATTTTTGCCCCTAGGATCATTGCTGATGCCTGCATGATGAATCTACCATTCCTGGTGGCCATTTTAATTATTCTTTTCTCTTTTAATCTGATAGGACAGAGAGAAATTGAGGGACACACACACACACATACACGGGGGAGAGAGAGAGAGAGACTTACAATACTGCTTCACCACTCATGAAGCTTCTCCTTGCAGGTGGAGATCCAGGGCTTGAACCTGACTCCTTGTGTGTGGTAATGTGTATTCTCAACTGGGTACACAACTATCTGACCCCAGAGCTTCAAATTTCTTTTTTTTTTAAAGATTTTATTTATCTATGAGATAGATAGTAGGAGAGAGAAAGAACTAGACATCACTCTGGCACATGTGCTGCCAAGTATCAAACTCGGGACCTCATGCTTGAGAGTCCAAAGCTTTATAACTGCACCACCTCAAATTTCTAAAGAAAAGTCAGAGAGTCAGAATTGTGAAATACTTCTTAATTTAATGTGTTGATGATCAAGTCTGTTTTTAAAAAAATACTGTTAACCAAACCACAGACACTGAGGCCAGATCTAACCCATGAAAAGCAGCTTATAATCACTGTACTAGACACGGAGTAGTAAGTGAATTGGGTTCAAATTCTGCCTCTGCCTCTGCCTCTAGACCAGCTGTGGTCTGCAGGCAGATATATATAACATATATGGACGTAAGTTTAGTATCTACCTCTTAGGGTAGTGGTGAAGATTAAATAGCATCATTAAATAAATTGAGGGGGCAATAATCAGTAGATAAATGCTAAGTAAATATTAGCTGTTATTGTCATTTTGAATTCACTACGTGGCGGGTTCTGTGCTGTTATACACACACACACACACACAGATATATATTTCACAATCACACTGTTAAGTTTTATAATACACCATTTCCTACAAGTGAGGTGGCAAGAAAGACTCAAGGATATAATCAGGACATAATCACTTGCCTCAAGCCCAGGACTCAAGTCTCTGTATTTCTGCCTCCAAAGATATTGCCCTTTCTTTTTTCTCTCATCCTCTTTCTTTCTCCCTCCTTCTTTCCTTTCAAATTTATTTATTTAGTTATGAGAGAGAGGAGGATAAGCAAAGACAGAACCAGAGTAACAATTTGACACATGGGATGGCAGAGATCAAACTTAGGACCTCATATGTGAGAGTCCATAAACATTTTATCCACTATGCCACCTCCTGGGCAGTGGTGTTGCTTTTTATAGTCTCTCTTATTATGCATAATTCTTATATTTTACTTAGGAGGTCTCCAGAAAAGAATGTTCTAGAAAATGATTCTTTAAAAAAATTAAAAAAAATAAATTCTAGGGAGTCGGGCTGTAGCACAACGGGTTAAGCGTAAGTGGCGCTAAGCTCAAGGACAGGCGTCAGGATTCCAGTTCAAGCCCCCGGCTCCCCACCTGCAGGTAGGTCCCTTCACAGGCGGTGAAGCAGGTCTGCAGGTGTATGTCTTTCTCTACCCCTCTCTGTCTTCCCCTCCTCTCTCCATTTCTCTCTGTCCTATCCAACAATAACGACATCAATAATAACTACAACAATAAAACAAGGGCAACAAAAGGGAATAAATAAAAAAATAAAATAAATAAATAAATAAATTCTATACAGAACTCCCCCCCAACCCCCAAACACACTCAAAATTTTAAAAGTGAAAGCTACCAGTGAACTCTTTTTTTTTTAATTTAAGAAAGGATTAATTAACAAAACCATAGGGTAGGAGGGGGTACAACTCCACACAATTCCCACCACCCAATCTCCATAACCCACCCCCTCCCCTGATAGCTTTC
Source organism: Erinaceus europaeus (assembly GCF_950295315.1). NCBI lineage: Eukaryota > Metazoa > Chordata > Mammalia > Eulipotyphla > Erinaceidae > Erinaceus > Erinaceus europaeus. The sequence goes on along the minus strand of NC_080168.1, from coordinate 76,338,090 downwards.
CCATTCTCCATCCCTCTGGGAGCATGGACCCAGGGTCATTGTGGGTTGCAGAAGGTAGAAGGTCTGGCTTCTGTAATTGCTTTCCCGCTGAACATGGGCGCTGACTGGTCGGTCCATACTCCCAGTCTGCCTCTCTCTTTCCCTAATAGGGTGTGTCTCTGGGGAAGCAGAGCTCCAGGACACATTGGTTGGGTCTTCAATCCAGGGAAGCCTGGCCAGAATCCTGTAGGCATCTGGAACCTGGTGACTGAAAAGAGAGTTAACATACAAAGCAAAACATATTGTTGAGCAATCATGGACCCAAAGCTTGGAGTAGTGGAGAGGAAGTGTTAGGGAGGTACTCACTGCAAACTCTAGTGTACTTCTGCTTTCAGTATATATATATTTTGCAGTAGTTTATGGATACGTGTGAACATATGCTCTCTCTCACAGAAACTGGTGTGTATCTAGGTTTTGGGACTTTGTTAGAAAGTGAACCACCTGAGATGAAATTAGAGTATACTATGAAAGGAAAGGTCTCACCTGAGTAATGAAGCTGAAGGGTTGTCATTCCACATGTGAGGTCTCTGGACACAGTCTGAAGTGAAGCATGTTGAGGTGGCAATCGTTCTGTTGGTTAGGTTGTGATCGGCTGATGCAATATTATTTCATATGGATTGGGAGAGGCATACAGGAAAGTGGGCCCTATCCAAGGGTTCCAGGACTGGGGGAAGTAGGGGCTCTATAGTGGAGATGTGAGGTTCCTGCTGTCTTAGGGTTCAAAAAGACAATCGATAGTTAATGTTAACATCACATTATTTGGTAATTGGGTTAACTTTGAAAAGTCCTTTTGTTAGGGTTTGCTGTACAGTACCCAGTATCTTGTATATAGCTGTGCTATTGGATGCTTCTGATCTACTTGGTCTAGGCTTTTGAGAGAGTCTGCATATCAATTACACAGCCTATATATTAAAAAGATTCAGTTTGTGTTTTGAAAAACTTTGAGACATATAATTGATTTTCGCCCTCTCATATTAATTAACTAGTGATTTATATGTCTACATTTTGCTAGGAGTGTACATAAACACCATTCCCACCACCAAAAGACTGTGACCCATCCCTCTCACCCACTCCCATCCCTCCCCTCACTGGCCCAGGAAGCTGCATGTCTACTCCTCACCACAGGGTTTTTACTTTGGTGTCCTACTTAACAATTTGGTCAGGTCCTGCATTTAGTTTCCCTTTCAGATCTTCTTACTCAACTTCCCGAATTTTAACAACACCATACACATCTTTATCTTTCTGACTTAGGTCACTTAACATAATTCCTTCTAGCTCTGTCCAAAATGGGTCAGAGAAGGTGGGTTCATTGTTCTTGATAGCTACATAGTATTCCATTGTGTATATATACCACAGCTTTCTCAGCCACTCATCTGTTGTTGGGCACCTGGGTTGCTTCCAGGTTTTAGCTATTATGAATTGTGCTGCTATGAACAAAGGAGTACACACCTGTTTTTGGTTGGGTGTTATGGAGTCCTTGGGGTATAAGCCCAGGAGAGGAACTACTGGATCATATGGAAGGTCCATGGCTAGCCTTCTGAGAGTTTTCCAGACTGCTCTTCACAGAGGCTGTACCAATTTACATTCCCACCAGCAATGTAAAAGGGTTCCTCTGTCCCCACACCTCTCCAGCATTTGTTGCTGCTGTCCTTTTTGATGCATGCCATTCTTACAGGAGTGAGGTGGTATCTTAGTGTTGTCTAAATTTGCATTTCTCTGACAATCAGTGACCTAGAGCAGTTTTTCATATGTTTGTTAGCTTTTTGGATCTCCTCTGGAGTGAATGTTTTGTTCATATCCTCTGCCCATTTTTGGTTGGGGTCATTTGCTTTTTTGGTGCTAAGTTTGCTGAGCTCTTTATATATTTTGGTGATTAGTTTCTTGTCTGATGTATGGCATGTGAAGATCTTCTCCCGTTCTGTGAGGGGTCTCTTCATTTGTTTAATAGTTTCTTTGGGTGTGCAGAAGCTTTTCAATTTGATGTAGTCCCATTGGTTTGTTTCTGCTTTAGTCTTCCTTGCAATTGGGTTTGATTCATCAAAGATGTCCTTGAGGTGTAGGTGGGAAAGTGTTTTACCAATGTTTTCCTCTAAGTATTAGATTGTTTCTGGTGTGACATCTAGGTCTTTGATCCATTTGGAGTTGACTTTTGTTTCTGGTGAGATAAAGTGGTTCAATTTTGTTCTTCTGCATGTTACAACGCAGTATTCCCAGCACCAATTATTGAAGAGAGCCTTCTTCCATTTAATCCTTTGGGCTCCCTTATCAAAGAATAGATGTCCATAGGTGTGGGGATTTATTTCTGGGCTTTCAATTCTGTTCCACTGGTCTGTGTGCCTATTTTTGTTCCAGTATCATGCTGTTTTGATGATGATGGCTTTATAATATAGTTTAAGGACTGGGAGTGTGATGCCTCCATTTCTGTTTCTTTTCCTCAAGATGGTTTTGGCAATTCTAGGTGTTTTCAGGTTCCAGATAAATGATTGTAGTGTTTGTTCTATTCTCTTAAAGAAGCTTGGTGGAACTTTGATGGGTATTGCATTAAATTTGTATATGGCTCTGGGGAGAATATTCATTTTGATGATGTTTATTCTTCCAATCCATGAGCATGGGATATCTTTCCATTTCTTGGTATCAGTTTCTATTTCCTTGAGTAGCGACTCATAGTTTTCAGCATACAAGTCTTTCACTTCTTTGGTCAACTTTATTCCTAGGTATTTGATTGATTTTGCTGAAACAGTAAAGGGGAGTGATTTCTGGATGTCTTCTTCTTCAGATTTTGTGTTTGCATAAAGAAATGCGACTGATTTTTGTACATTGATGTTGTAGCCTGATACCTTGCTATATTGCCTAATAACTTCCAGTAGTTTTCTGCTGGATTCTTTAGGTTTTTCTATGTATACTATCATATCATCTGCAAATAGTGAGAGCTTGACTTCATCCCTTCCAATCTATATTCCTTTGATTTATTTCTCTTGCCTGATTGCTTTGGCAAGAACTTCCCATACTATGTTGAAGACTAATGGTGACAGTGGACAGCTCTGTCTAGTCCCCGATCTGAGGGGAATGCTTTCAGCTTCTGTCCACTGAGTATGATGTTGACTGTAGGTTTGCTATATATAGACTCCACTATCTTGAGGAATTTCCCATCTATTCCCATTTTTTGTAGAGTTTTGAGCATGAATGGGTGTTGGATCTTGTCAAAGGCTTTCTCTGCATCTATTGAGATAATCATGTGGTTTTTGGCTTTGCTTTTATTGATGTGGGCAATCAATGACATTGATTGACTTACGGATGTTGAACCAGCCTTGCATTCCTGGGATGAATCCCACCTGGTCGTGATGAACAATCTTTTTGATATGTTGCTGTATCCGGTTGGCCAAGATCTTGTTTAATATTTTGGCATCTATGTTCATCAGAGATATTGGTCTGTAGTTTTCCTTTTTTATTCTGTCCCTATCAGGTTTTGGTATCAGTGTGATGTTGGCTTCAAACATGGTGGAAGGGAGTATTCCTGTTTCTTCAATCTTATGGAAAAGCTTAAGAAGTATGGGTACTAACTGTTTCCTGAACGTTTTGTAGAATTCGTTTGTGAAGCCATCTGGTTCAGGACTTTTGTTCTAGGGAGATTCTTAATAATGGTTTCAATTTCTTTGTCTGTGATTGGTGCATTTAGATTTTGTAGTTCTTCTTGGTTCAGTTTTGGAAGGGCATATGCTTCTAGGAATTGTTCCATTTCTTCCAGATTCTCTAGCTTGGTGGCATATAGTTCTTTATAGAAGTTTCGCAGGATTCTCTGGATTTCTGTGGTGTCAGTTGTGATATCTCCTGCATCGTTTACAATTCTATTAATTTGAGTCTTCTCTCTTTTTTGTTTGGTGAGTCTGGCTAGGGGTTTGTCAATTTTGTTTAATTTTCAAAGAACCAACATTTGGCTTCATTGACCTTTTGTATGGTTCTTTTATTTTCGATGTTGTTTATTTCTGGTCTAATTTTAGTGATTTCTGTCCTTCTGGTTGCTTTAGGGTTCCTTTGTTCCTCTAAGTCCTTGAGGTGTGCAGTAAGGTCCTTCATTTGAGCTTCTTCTTGGTGTTTAATATGTGATTGTATGGCTATAAGTTTCCCTCTCAGTACTGCTTTAGCTGTGTCCCAAATATTTTGATAGGTTGTATATTAATTTTCATTAGTTTCCAGGAACATTTGAATTTCCTGCTTGAGTGAGTCTCTGACCTAGTGGTTCTTAAGGAGTATGTTGTTTAGTTTCCAAATTCTTGACTTTTAATAATTTTCTGTTTGTTGTTAAATGTTAGTTTTACTCCACTGTGATCTGAGAAGATACTTGGGATGATTTCAATGCTCTTGAATTTATTGATGCTGTCTTTGTGGCCAACATGTGGTCTATCCTTGAGTATGTGTTATGTGGATTTGAAAAGAAGGTTTATTCCAGTTTTTTGTGGTGAAGGACTCTGAAAATGTCCAAGAGGTCTAGTCTGTCAATCTCTTCATTCAATTCTCTTGCATCTTTGTTGGTTCTCTGCTTTGTTGATCTGTCTTAATGTGAGAGTGGGGCATTGAAGTCTTCCACTATTATTGTATTACTATTGATGTATTTTTGAAATTCTTTCAGTAAGTGCTTGATGTATTTAGATGGTCCCTCATTGAGTCCATAGATGTTAATAATTGTTAAGTCTTCTTGGCTGATTGATCCTCTAATCATTATGTAATATCCTTGCTATCTTTTATTACATTATTTAATTTAAAATCTATCATGTCTGAGATGAGAATGTCTGTTCCTGCCCTTTTTTGTGGTCCCTTAGCCTGTATGATAGTTTTCCATCCTTTCACTTTAAGTCTGTGTTTATCTTGTTGTGACAGATGGGATTCTTGCAAGCAGCATATGGTTGGGTTATGTTTTCTGATCCATCCCCCCACCCTGTGCCTTTGATGGGTGAGTTTAAGCCATTGACGTTTATTGCTATTATGGGTTTAATGTATTGTAGTGCCATTGTTCAAAGAGAAAATTTTGTTTGCTCTGATATATTGCAAGTATTATAGTGATGTTCTTGTTTTTAAGAGGTCTTTTAGAACCTCTTTCAGGGCTGGCTTGGTGATGGTTGCCTCCTTTAACTGTTGTTTGTCTAAGAAGGTTTTGATCCCTCCATCTAGTTTGAATGAAAGTCTAGCATGATATATTATCCTTGGTTGAAACCCTTTTTCATTCAGGGCTCGATAGATATCTTGCCACTCCCTTCTGGCTTTTAGAGTTTGAGTGGAGAAGTCTGCAGATAATCTTATGGGTTTTCCCTTGTATGTGACTTTTTGTTTCTCTCTTGCAGCCTTTAGGATCCTTTCTTTATCCTCACTTCTTCTCTTTGTGACTATGATGTGTCTTGGTGTCTTCAGGTCTGGGTTGATTCTGTTTGGTACTCTCTGGGCCTCTTAAATGTTGCTGTCCTTTCTTGTTATTCAGGTCTGGGAATTTTTCTTCTATATTTCCTCTATAATGTTTGCTTCCCCTTCCTCTCTTTCTTCCTCTGGCAGGCCCACTATGCGAATGTTACTTCTTTTGAGATCATCCCATATGTCTCTGTTGTTGTTTTTAGTGTCTCTCAATCTCTTTTTAAGCTCTTTCACCTCTTTCTTTGTTTTCTCTAACTCATCCTCTGTCTGACTAATTCTGTTTTCTTGCTTCTGTTAGTCTGCTTTCCCTTGCCTCAGCTTCTTTCTTCATTACAGCTATTTCAGCTTTCAGTTCTCTAATTGCCTCAAGATAATCAGTATTTTCCTTGGGGGTCTCAACTGTTGTTTCCCTAATACTGCCATTCCTTTCCTCCAATGTTTTCATTTCTGTGATTAATAAGTTTATTATTGCTTGCATACTTTTCTTATCTATGGTTACTTCTGGCTGATTTGCAGTTTCTTCTGGGTTCTTGTCTTCATTCATTGGAGTAGCAGTTTTATTTGTTTTTGATGTACCCATTTTTTTGATTTATGTGTTTCTTTTTATGCTCTGTTGTTCCTCAGTTGTTTTGTCTTGAGTACAAGCAACACTATACTAAATACCTTTATGACAATTGCACTCACCAACCTCAGGAATTACAGTAGCAACTGAAGCAAGTATTGAAGCAGTTTAATCATTACCAATTAGCCAAAAAATTTCTCCAGTCCATGAAAAAATAGTAACCAAATCCCAGTGAATAAGAAAGAGAAAAGAAAGAAGGGATAGAAAGAATAGACAGCTATGCCAATCTACTATCCACTGTATATTCTAGGGATAACAATAGGGGAAAGGGAACTATAACAGAGATACACACATAGAAAGTCCACTCTGAGTCAGATTTCTTCCCCAAAATAATTCACAAATTCAGAAAGGCAAAGAAGAAGGAAGGAAGACGTATATGACCAGATAAAAAAAAAAAAAAAGAAAAGATAGAAGGGACAAGAGAGAGAAAAGAGAAAAGATAAGAAAAAGAGCTGTAATTAAAGAGCAGTGAAATGAAAGGTTTTTTTATTACTTTATTTTTAATTTAATTTATTTGGATTAGCTAGGAGGGGGAGGGAGGGGAGAGTCTGTAGAGGAGGTAGAATTAAGGAGACAAGTTCCTCCCACAATAGATAAGACGCCCACTACCCTAGCACTGAAATATATGCTAAGAGTTAATTCTGATAAACCAAAAGGGGGGGAAGATATATGCCTCTATAGAATATTAATAGTAAAATAGAGCAGGGTAAAATAAAATAAAATAAAAACCCTGTCCCAGATTACCTCAAACCTTGTGATCAGAGGCAGCTGATTGTTAAGAATGAGAAAAAAAAAAAAACAACCTCAGGACTAGACAAGGATAGCTGAAATAGACAGTTATGCTAATCTACTATCCACTGTATATTCAAGGGTGGCTTAAGGAGGAAGGGAAGTTGAGCAGAGACACTCGCAGTGAGAGTCCACACTGAGTCAGAATTCCTCCCCAAAATAATTCCCAAATGTGTATCAGTGAATTCAAAAAAGCACACTGTTTGTTGGTGTGTGGGCTGGGGGCTGTGGCTTTGGAAGCTATAGGATTAAGGAAGAAAGGATGACAAAAATGAAAAAAGAAAAGAAAAAGAAAGAGAGAGAAAAAAGAAAAAGATAAAAAGAACAGTCATAAAAGAGCAGTGAAAGGAAAGGTTTTTTTTTTTAATTTATTTATTTTTAATTATTTAACTAGCTACGCAGGGTGAGGTTGGGCGGGTTTGGCTATTTAGAAAGAAAAAAGGCCAGAGGTTTCAGAAGGGTATAGACTTAGAATGAATGATACTCCCTGGTGGGATAGGAATTTGGTAAAGACAGAAGCTAAGCCGGGGAGCCTGCTAGGAGCTGGTCCCCAGGGACTGGTTATGGGGGGGCAAGGGGGTGGAGGTGTGCTTAATAATTAAAAGGAAAAAATTATTTTCCCTTTTTTTCTACTCTAATTCTTAACCCAAATTAAGTTATAGTCACCTCCTTGGTGTCACCGCTAGGACCCCTTATTGACTGGCCTACTAAAGGCAGAAAATCCTTCCGTTTCCAGGAGATGTGGTCAGAGCTGAAGCCACTAGCAGCTTCTCAGTCCGCCATCTTCTGGGAACCCCCTAGTGAACTCTTAAATAGCACTGTTTGGGAAACAAATTAGTCTGTATTTTACCAATTCCATAGGATAATTCCATATTCTGTATTTTACCAATTCCATAGGATTCCTATTTCACCGCATAGGTTAAGAAGTCAACAACAGAACAGATAAGGAACCTATGTATAGGCCAGAGATGAATAGGTAAGATTATTATTCCAGTGTAAACACACACCCTGAGGTTTACACAGTTATGGTGACAGATGGCAGAGCCAAGCATGGGATACTGGGCCTTCGTGCTCTGGAAGGCAACTAGGTACACACTCAGTGGCCACACTTCATGCTTATTCTCCAGTACTGCAAACCCATCACTCCATTTCCTGTTTCTTTTTTATATGTTTTACACCCAACACTTTCCACCAATTAAAACCTCTGTATTTTTTTTCCAGGAAAAATGATTTACATTGTAGTTTTAAAAGTAAGTCACTCTCAGGCAGAAGTTGAGCAAACAAGATCAGAAGAGAAAACACAAGTAGAACCTGAACTGGAATTGGAGTAGTGCACCTAAGTAAAAGACTCTGGGGTGGGTAGGGGGAGGGAGAATACAGGTCCCAGAAGGATGACAGAGGACTTAGAGGGGGTTGTACTGTTATATGGAAAGCTGAGAAATGTTATGCATGTACAAATTATTGTATTTATTGTTGAATGTAAAACATTAATTCCCCAATAAAGAAATTAAAAAAAAAAGTAACAGGAATTGAGGGCAGGTAGCTTGCTTGGTAGAACATACATACTAGCATGCAGGAGGACTTGGCTTCAAGTCCTTTGTTCTCATCTGCAGGGGAGAAGCTTCATGAGTGGTAAAGCAGTGCTGCAGCTGTAGACATCTCTCTCTTCTACTCCCTTTTTCTTACCTTCAAAAGAAAGAAGGAAGGAAGGAAGGAAGGGAGGGAAGGAGGAAGGAAGGAAAGAAGGAAGGAAAGAAGGAAGGAAGGAAGGAAGGAAGGAAGGAAGGAAGGAAAGAGAGAAGGAGGGAAGGAAGGAAGGAGGAAAGGAAGGAAGGAAGGAAGGAAAGAGAGAAGGAGGGAAGGAAGGAAGGAGGGAAGGAAGGAAGGAAGGAAGGAAAGAGAGAAGGAGGGAAGGAAGGAAGGAGGGAAGGATGGAAGGAGGGAAGGAAGGAAGGAAGGAAGGAAGGAAGGAAGGAAGGAAGGAAAGAAGACAGATGTTCAAAGACTTTGGTTCAAGCCTGGTCCTTACCAGGGTTGGGAGCACTTCACGAGTAGTAAAATCATGCTGTAGTTGTCTCCTTTTCTCTCTCCTTCTCTATCTCTCCATCCCCTCAGCTTCTCTATGTTTTTAACCAAAATAAATAAATAAAATAAAATAAAAAAGAAGAAAGAGAAAAAAAAATGGCTTCCAGGAGTGGTGGAGTCATGCAGGCATTAAGCCTAAGCAATTGCCCTGGTAGCAAAAAAGTAGCAGGACATTTTTTTTTAAAACTCATTCCTAGAATACATTCTAAGGCATTCAAATGCTTAATGGATTGGGGTCTGGGTGGGGAGGTCCCAGCTGAGCAAATCAGAATGATGAAATTCACAGCAAACAGGTTTGTTTGGTTGTTTTGACTATGGCCAAGTCAGTAGGACTGAGAGCACAATGTTCTCAGTAACAGCCTTGACAATGGCCTGGTTTGTTTTCCTTCCAAAGCTGAAAATGACATCTTGACCTGCAAAGAGGTGCTGTCTCCTGAACCTGTGGGATGGGAGTGCTGATTTTGTGGTAGGAAATGCAAATGCTAAACTCATTAAAACATCAATGACCATCATGCTAGCTTAAACAATACACACTTCATTTAGTTTGGAGGAAATTCTCTTTCAGTCTTTCAATGGGGAAAACTTCAGACTGAGATGTCTCCTTTCCCTAAGCACCAGACTGAAACTGAATCTTGCCTTGGCCCAGGGGTTACAATACTTGTGTTATTTCTGTGATCCACAGCAGAAACTAGCCCAAATCCTAACCCAAGCCTGCTGATAGTTTCAGGTTCTGAACTGATATCTACCTAAATGGCTCCCCCGACACCCCCAACGCCCCACCCCACACACACACTCTTTTTTTGATTCTTTCAGAGAACTGGGAGGATGTAAAGTTAGCCTCAGTGTTTTCTCAATAGGGAAACCAAAATCTGATAGACATTTATGCCATTAAGAAAGGTGATGGTTGCATTTAGCTAGTAGTTGAATAGCAATTGTAAGTGATTGTGAATCTCTTGAGCTGCACAAATGCCACAGATGAAAATCAGGAAGAACTCTCATGCTCTAAAACGCAGGGATTTACCTCCAGGGGAAGAGTGAGTCACTGTATCTGTGATCCTGTCCCCTCTGAACTTAGAAGCAGGACACTCACAGTCACATACATGCACACACCCAAACAGCTAGGTACAGTTCCTAAGGTGCGCACTGCGTAAATTTACTTCTAAATCAGTGGCTTGAATTCAGATTGTAGTTGACAACAGAGTATGTTCTCAGACTGGCAAGCTATAGTAGGATTTGTCTACCTCTTCTAACTTTGTTTCTTGAACTGATGCATTGGTCCCCATCATCCTCAGACTAGAATAAGACATTCCATGCCACCCTCTTGTTTTATTAAAAGTTGAAGTGGTGGTAACAGATAGTACCCAGCCATTGTGGGAACAGTAATGAGTGGTTGATAAATTCAGCAGAGATGTAAAAAAAGGAGGTTTGAGAAACAGTTCATTTGTTATAAGGCCATAGGTAAGACCATCTTGATAAGTTTCTTAGGCTTCAGAGAGCTGTTTAAGTTCAGTTCCCTAATCTGTGAAATGGGAACAATAATATTAGATGATGCCTCCCCCACAGGATTGCTACAAATATAAAGAGCTGAGAGGTAAGCAACCACTAATATGGTTCATTGTCACATTTTTTGTCATCCCTGAGGCTTTACTGCTTTGGGATAACTTTAAGGGTGAGAGAAATAGAGACAAAAGGGCAAAGAGAGATAGAGAAAGACACTATAACACTGAAGAAGCTTCCTTCTATGCAGTGGAGGCTGGGCTCAAGCCTGGGTTGTACACATGACATAGCAGTACACTATCCAAGTGAGTTCTTTTACTGGCCCTGGTAAATGTTGAATCTGGATCTTTTATGCAGCAGTACAGACACATACAAATATACTGAAAGTTCATTACTTATATACAGGTTGAAAAATAGATGTAGAATTATTTGAAGTGTTATGCTGGGGAACTTCCATGTAGAAGCCAAGCTTTTGGGGTTCTTCCCCCCCCCCAAAAAAAAAAGAAAGAAAGCAACTGACCCTAGTTTGCAGCTTCTGACCCAGTTATAAACCTGTAGGCTTCTAGATCCCAGGCCAGTGAAACTCCTGACAGTCTGGGTTTGATCCCATTTTATATAAGGAGCAGAGTCAGGATTGCTGTCATTCCTCTTATACTGCATCCACTTGGAAATGAAGAAAAAAAAAAAAAAACCAATCCTTATGTCACAAGAATGTTGTGAAGATTAACTGAAATTGGGCATGTCAATGAACTTTGTAAATGCAATCTCTGTGAAACTCAGGTACAAGTATTAGAGAGGTATTATCAACACTGGGAAGGCAGGGTCAATCCAGTGTGAACTTAGCTGCAACCTGTAGTCACACACAAAGTTGACAATTTATTGAAATTCCACCAACTTATTTCCTCATCTATAACGTAAAAAAATCATAATGACCTCCTCAATGCTTTTCTTCCTCTCTCTCTCTCTCTCTCTTTCTGCCTCCAGGGTTATTGCTGGGGCTGCTCCTGGCAGATATTTTTTTCATCTTATTTGATAGGACAGAGAGAAACTGAGAGAGATGGGGAGATAGAGAGGAAGAGAGAAAGACAGACACCTGCAGACCTGTTCTCTGCTTGTGAAGCTTATCCCCTGCAGGTGGGGAGTGGGAGCTCGAACCCAGATCCTTGTGAGGGTCTTTGAATTTAGTGCTATGTGCACTTAATCGGGTGCACAGCTGCCCAGCCACCTTCAGTGCTTTTCTTTATAAGAATTCGGTGAGATAGTCAGATTGAGAAGGAAACTCACATTTGTCTCATGCACCAATGTGCTTTTATATGACAACAAATAAACAATTATAAGGCATAACCCCCCCCCCCACACACACACACACAAGCATATTACCTTTCAATATAGAAGGCTTCACTTTACTTTCAGGTTCTTATGATGTTTATAGCACTATGGAGTATTCTTTTGGTTGCTTTATTTTTGATGATTTGGTGGAGGATGAAATGTACTGATATTTATCTTGGGTAAATGTGGAAATGTACCCTTGTTTCAACAATAATCCTGTAAAATCCCCATTTCCTCAATAAAATGATTTTCTAGAGTTGAACAGCAACAAAAAAAAGGGAGGGAGACACACGCACAAAAATGAGAAAAGACTGATGGAATCTGATGGGATTCCCTAAAGAGGTTACTTACTTTTGCTAACAGCCTGGTACTTTCTGATGGCAATATAGATGCCAGAAAGCAAAGTTGTCTGTCTTCAGCCAAGAACATAAACTTCTTTAAGGCAGGGAGACCACTGCTATTTTTGATTTTTGTTATCCTTTTTCAGATGCCTGCAATAGTATCTCATAGGAAAGTAAACACAGGAAGCAGATAAACATCTATAGTCTAAAATGGTTAGATCTAGACTAAAATGTCCTGTGTTCAAATAATCACTCTTGCATATAGTAAGAAATTTTGGAAGAAATTATTAAGCTTACTATGCTTCAGTTTCCTTATCTGTAGAACAAAATTGGTGATGACTATATCCACTTCATAGAGTTCTTGTGCAGGTTAAATTACTAGACAGTAAGAGCTCAGAATCGATTGTACTTGACTTTAATAAACACCAGCTATTCTCATGAAGTCAGTGTAAAATGTTTGCTATGTAAATTAGTAGAGGTAGAATAGGGCCTGGTAATTGTGAAAGAGCTTGGTGCAGGCCAGCTATTATTGCGCAACTATTTGCCATAAATCTGCTATTGCTTCCAAGGAAAGTATTTCTGTCAACAAATCCACTGGCTGTGCATACTAAGTCACCCCTGGCAAGGCTAGAGTCAGTCCCTTTATCTCACATTCCTGCTTCTTGGCACAGGCCAGCAGAATAGTTTCTGAGAAGGCTACCTGGGGTCCTTCCACTCACCCCTGCCCCCCACCCAAAGTGATCCCTCCCACAAATCACTATGCTGATATGACAGCTGGTAGACACTCTGTAGTTCCATTCTACCTAGTTTATTACTACAGGCTTCTCTTTTCTCCCAACTATGTAAAGTGATTCCCAGAAGGTGATCTGAAATGAGATCAGGGCACTTTGAAATTCTTGGAAAGTAGTTGTTTTTCTTTTCCCTGTCAGAGTTAGGTTTGACAGTCATTTTGTGGTGACACTAACATTTGCAGTACTTGTATCTCTGTAACTTCACATGCGTTTCCATATGTGCACTCAGAGGTGACTTCGGGCAAAGGAATCTACATAGGTGGCACATAAAATTCATGTACATGTGTTCCCAATCCCCTCTTCTCCTTCATACAGTTTGAAAACCCTGAAAAGACATTGCACTGGGAGAAAAAGGTAGGTGAAGTAACCTACTTTAGTCCTCTTATCATGTTTGCTTCACATCTGTTTGGAAGAGGTGAGGCCCTTATATCATGCTTATCCTCTTCCTCTCACTCCTTCCTCTTGTCTCCCATCCATACCTCCTCCACCCTGGGAAGCTTCCAGTTTGTGTGGATAAGGTCCAGGTGTTTGAGTGTGTTGTGTTCAAGGTGTTGACTTGTTTTAAACACAACCTTGCAGGCCCTTTTGTTTCCAGCTGGGAGGAAGTCAGGACACTGTCCTCCCACACTGACTGTCCTCTCCATTGACCTTGGGGCTGTAGGAGCATCACTGTGGGGTGAGAAGCATTCCAGAACTGAGGAATGAAAGCCATCTTCCCAGGATAGCCTTAACCCAAAACAGCAAGTAGAAAGACCTTTAAAAAAAAAGCCACCATAAAGTGTTACTTACATACCTTTCCCATATTTGGGAGCTACTCTCTGCCTTGATCCAGCTTTCTAGTCCTATTTACAACTCTGACACCATCTGCCTAGACCATACTTAGGTCCACCTGCATGTTAGCTTGTTGGGCTCAGGCAAAAATTAGTAAAGTCATGGGCCCCTTGGAATATACCTAAAATAGACCTACTAGCTTTTTCCAAAATGGAAACCATACCTCTCATCTGCTATATTCTTGCCTTTAGGTTCCTGATGATTAAATAATTGGTTCTTCTATATATCTTAATGCTTTTTCAGACACTAAGTTGCAGATGCTACCATGATGCCAACCTGACTCTCCCGGGCAGATGACCTCACCAAGGTACCCTGGACCCCCACCTCTCCAGAGCCCTGCCCCACTAGGGAAAGATAGAAACAAGCTGGGAGTATGGATCAACCAGTCAACACCCATGTCCAGTGGAAAAGCAATTACAGAAGCTAGAACTTCCACCTTCTGCACCACATAATGATCCCATACTCCCAGGGGGATAAAGAAAAGGGAAGCTTTCAAGGGAGGGGATGGGATACAGAACTCTGGTGATGGAAATGGTGTGGATTTGTGCTCCTCTTACCCTATGGTCTTGTCCACATTTTTTATTTTTATTTTTATTTTTTAAATATTTATTTTATTTATTTATTCCCTTTTGTTGCCCTTGTTGTTTTATTGTTGTAGTTATTATTGTTGTTGTCATTGTTGGATAGGACAGAGAGAAATGGAGAGAGGAGGGGAAGACAGAGAGGAGGAGAAAAAGATAGACACCTGCAGACCTGCTTCACCGCCTGTGAAGCGACTCCCCTGCAGGTGGGGAGCCGGGGTTACATTTTTTATTTTATAAACATAAAACAATGTTTTAATCTGTCTATCTCAGCAGACCTTGGGACCCCTAAATATTCAGAGACTGCTGCTCTCAGAGTCTTGGCATGGTACAACTTCTTAGGTAGATCCTTATTTTTGGTACACATCATACACCTTGTAACTGATATGACTGGCCTTGCATGCCAAGAAAGCAAATACAAATACTGGACCAAAGGGAGGCGGAAAGGCCACTTACTTTTGTCCTAAATGGTGGCAACATGCTCCTATGCCTCCCACCAAAGAATGTTGTTTATACTCCATATCTTTGGCCTCTATAAATAGAACTTTCCAGAGAACAACCTTCCTAGAAAATTTTCTTATCGGTCTCCTCAATAGTGTTGACTGACACGGAGAGACAGAGCTACATTAGCTTTCCGCCTGAGACTAGGAGGCACAACTGGCAAGTGACTTGACAGGCAAGATGTTACTGAGGTTGCAAAGGTAAACTCATAGCCAGAGAAGAATGAGAGATAAACAGATGTGAATTCTTTTACCTGGCACCTGTTTTCCCCACTTTACTGATTATGTGCTGAGTCTAGCAGAGAAGACAGATAACGCAGGTGAAACAGGCTTGTATTTAGTTGTCAAGGAGATGGGATCTTGTTTTCTTAGCACAAACTGAGTAGGCAGAGCCCAGCCTTTTAGATTTCTGGACCTTTATCAAAACTCAGCATCTCTACCCCAAAGCTATGTTGAGGTTAGTGACATGTGGCATCTTTTTTCGGCATTTCTTCTCTCTCTGTTCCATGCCTACTAGTCTGTGAAAGTGCTGACAAAGAATGAAAACCCTTTGGCAGGGGGGTTTGCAACACAGGAAGGCTGCCCTGTGTCAGGGAACCTTGAGAATGATATCATAAGGCAGGGGGAGATAGCCACAGTCCAGCTCCTCGCACTCACTCTTGGGACTGCCAGAGAGAGGAAACTGTTTAAGCCTACTAACTTGATGGCCATAGGGCAGGTGACTAAGGAAGTTGGCGTGAAAGGAGCTTGAAGTCAGAGAGAAACATGCCTGACTGAAGAGTAAGAGAAGTGAACCATAGATGTTATTGATGTGTTGCCATGTTAACCCAGTGTTTTGGATCCAAGCACTGAGATGACAGGGTTTGTTTAGCAGGCTGGCTGGGATGCCTACAGGACTAGCTAGGCCAGTGGGGTTCTTGCTGGCTGCTCTGTTTTTCCTGGGATCATCTCTTGTGGAACCTGTTTCCCCTTATCAATTGGTAAAACATTGCAAAGCTATGACTCCAGTATGTGCGGATATTCCTGAATGTCATTCCTTAGGATCAAAACTTTGCTTAGCCAACACCCCCCCCCCCCGTCCCCTCATCAAGGGTCTGAATCCTTCTTTCAGTCTTTTTTATTTTTATTTATTTACTTTTGTCTCCAGGGTTATTGCTGGAGCTTGGTGCCTGGACTATGAACCCACTGCTCCTAGAGGCCATTTTTCACATTTCTTTTTTTGTTGTTGCCCTTATTATTGTTGCCATTACTATTGTTGTTGCTGGATAGGACAGAGAGAAATTGAGAGAAGAGGGGAAGTCAGAGAGAGGGATAGAAAAACAGACACCTAAAGACCTGCTTCATCACTTGCAAATCGACCCCCCTGCAGGTGGGGAGCTGGTGGCTCAAACTGGGATCCTCTTCTTTCAGTCTTATCCTGAGACTTTTGAGCTCCTATCTCTATGTTCTATGGCCTATCTTCTGTGAGCTGCTCTTCTAGTTGGGACCTCACAAAGATGTTAGATTAAAGCTAAATCAAATAGGGGTTACATATGACTTTTTCTTTTTAAGTCATACCACATACTAATATGGTGAGCTAGGCAGAGTCCAACAAAAGCCACCTATACCTTCACTTAAATTATTTTTCTTCTCTAGGTTATACCATCATGAATCACTTGGCTAGAGGGATGTGTTCTGGGAAATTCACCTTTAGGTGATTTTGTCACTGCACCAATGTCATAGAGTATGATTGACATGGACCTAGATGGGCCAGTCATACACAGGTGTATAGCACCTATGCTATAAGGCAGAGCCCATGAGGATCCCTGTCATATGTGCTTTACCAAAGGAGGAACAGCACTTGTCCTTTCTAATTTAACTTCTTTTACCTTCTCTTTTCTCCCATTTCAGTTTATCAGTCAAGGAGACAAAGTCCAGAGAACAACATCTATTTTTCAGATGAATGGACCCCAAAATACAGACAAATATGGAACAATGGGATGGTGTATGTGAAGAGGAGGTCCTAACAGAGGGGAAACAAAGGGCCAGGCATGGAAAGTGCACTGGATGAGGTGGGGAGGGCCAGCTAGAAAACAAAGAGATGACATTGCAGGGCATGTAGGAGAAAGGCATTCTTTGTGCTTCCATAGCAACCTGGCCTCCCCTCTGAAATGCCTACCACAGTTACAGCGCCTTGTAATTGCTCTTTCAGTCATCTCTTTCCTAATCTATGTGCTTTAGAGATGGAAACTTTAATCTCTGAATTCCCAGAACCCAGCTCAGCTTCTGATACTTAATAGGTATTCAAGACAGAAGAACAATTTGGGCAAAGATCTGGGAGTGAAACAGACAAACTGGAGGTCAGGGACAGTAAACAAAAACTGCTTAAAGGGATGGATAGATGTAGGGAGATGACTCTTACAAGGACAAGTGTAGCTTAGCAGCCATCATAAGTACTCAGGTATCTTAAGTAACTTAGATTTTACTTAACAGTGAGTCTGAAACCTAAATTAATTCTCAAGTGTTGGAACCTAAGGAGTTGTTGGCCACAACACTAGGTTAATTATCAGAAATTATGTTAGAATGACTGGAGTAGGGGGAGAAGAGGAAGAGGCTTGGGTTAAGGAACTCACTAAGAAGGTCAGCATGAGATGAGGTGAGTGTGTATGGTTGTGGTGGTAGTGGTGGTGGTGAGGGGTGTAGCTGCAGGAACATATCCAGTACTTCTTCTTCTTCTTCTAGCGTTTGCCCTTCTTCCGTAGCCAGTCAACAGCGTCAGGTTGAGCCTGATGTCTGCTTGTTGCTGGCTTTGAAAGTGACTGGGATCCATGTGGATTCAGTCGGCTAGGAAGGATCGTCAGTTTCCCCAGTAAATGGGTACTCACGGGATGCACCACGAGAAGGTCGATCCAATGCATCCCATATCCAGTACTAAAAGGAAGGAGCAGAGGGCAAGTGAATCAGCAGGAATTTGGACAACAGGAAAGGCTTCCAGGTGTGGATTTATTCCTTTGCTCTTTTGACTATCTAGTCATCAGCTCATATACAGTTTATTCAGCACATGCTACATGCCTTTTTCTGCCCAGACTGTAGGACACTTCATAGCCAGAGTGTGGCTGGGCAGGGAAGTGTAGACTCTGGTTTCTATCTCCACTTGTTCACATCCCACTTCTGCTTATTTAGTTTTTCGCATTTTATTTGACCTCTCTGCCCTTCAACTCTTCTTATTCATGATATGGAGACAATGACGTACCTCATGAAATTACTGTGAGAACTGCCTGGAACAATGTGCAGAACTAACACAGGTTCACTACCATATGGCACATAATATATCTCGAGTACCTGCCCATGTGCTACTCAGGGTACACGGGCTGATAAGACCCCATTTTGTCCTTTAACACCCCAAAGACAACTATGAAGGAGGAAGAGAAATTTGTATATATTGCTTAATGTGTACTATGTAAAAAATAATGTGGTAAATGTCCTAGTAGAAGGCTAATGTTAATGGCATGGAATTTCTGACATGGGGGGTTAAAAGAGATGCCACAAGACAGATGTCTCTGTCTCTCGCCCCTCCATCTCTCTCTGACCTTTCAAAATAAAAGATAAGGGGGGGTGAACACAGGGTGTTGGGTTTGCAGGGCAGTCTCAGAGCCCCAGAGACAAGCCTGGTAGCAAAAGTGTAAAAAAAAAAAAAAGTGTACATGGCCCAAAGCACAAGGACCAGCAGAAGGATCCAGGTTCGAGCCCTGGCTCCCCACCTGCAGGGGAGTCGCTTCACAAGTAGTGAAGCAGGTCTGCAGGTGTCTATCTTTCTCTCCCCCACGCTGTCTTCCTAGGTCTTGGAAGATGAGAGGAGAAAAAAAGAATTGCAGACAAAAGAAACAGAAGTACGGAAGAACAATGATTATCCTGAAAGTACAAAACTATAATGAAGAAGACAGATCAACATGGAAGAAGTTTCCTTTTTTCTTGCCTCTTCATTCCCACTCCTCAAACTGATTCAAATATATATATATATATATATATATATATATATATATATATATACATATATATATGTATATATATATATATTAAACTGTTGTGAACTGAGTCCCAAAAATTACTTTAAGATAGCAGTAAACTACCATGTTAATATCTAATTCTCTTTTGGTTGATTAGTACTTTAGAATTTTGAACAAAATGGACTTAGCTGAAGATAGAAGGTGGACAAAGAGTTTCATATAATTTGGATGGCAAAATAAAAGCAGAAGCAAGTGATTAAAAAGAAAGTTATAGGGGAAAACAAGTCATAGCTAAGGGACCAGCAAACAGAGCAGGGAAAATAAACATCAGTTTGTGTAAGAGAAGTTCTTGCTTCTTTTGTTGGGTCTGGGCTGTGCTCTCACTGACTTTCCTTTTTCAAGATCATCCACACTCCTCACCCAGTGAAAACTTGCTCATTTGTTACTGAATACTATTCTAACCTTTGCTAACTGTAAAGCATATTTTAGAGCACATGAGAACACAGAAAGAATGGTGCTTAAAAACCACCTTACTCCTCATTTACCTCAGAGACCCTCCTGTGTCTCTTTGAGGAGGAGATGAAGGCCCCTATTAGGTATTTGTACAATACATGGCTGTCTCTTTCATAATCATCATAGCTTTTGTATTTTATTTCATTTACATATGGCAGCCCACAAGTGTGGTATCTGGGGCATCTGGTATAGGGCTGATGCAGACAATATGTCTCTAATACATAATGAATGAATGAGCAAACAATCGATGGAAGAAAAGATACCATTTCCAAGTCTTGATGACTACTAATTCATCTTTCTCGGGGAATAGCAATGGGGGGGGGGTGCTATTCAAAAATCAGTTCAATTTCTGCTCTCTCCTCTTGTCTTTTCTTCTTTCTGTCTCTCCTTTTATTGCAATGGTCTCACTCCTCATCCCTTCTACCAGCCCCTCAAATTAACAAAATGATAATATTGTTGCCACCAACACTGCATGCCTGCATCCTGGAGGAGGTGATGGTGTTGATGCTGACTGGATGAACATGGCCCACACCCTTTGCTATGCTGCATGGGGGTTTTAGGTAACAGGAACATGCTGACTGGCATGTAGTACTTGGTTTGGAAAGAGAAGCCATGCCTTGTTGTAGCTTTGAATTCAGACCAATTTTTCTTAATCCTTAAATATGATGAACCCTATAAGCCAGAATGAACCCAAATGCTTCAAGCTCTATGCAAGGCAAGAAGAATGTTGTGCGGTGATATTGTTTAGAAAAGAGATTCTGGTAATTGCTGTACTAGAGAGTCGGCATTTGCAGAACTCAATTGTGTGGCGTCCGACTGAGCAAGTTAGCAAAATAAAGACAGATGGCAATGGATTAACTCCAACACACCCACCAGACAATGGCAGCCAACATGGAGAACTGTGGAATGCTCTAAAAAACACTTTCTGGGAGAGTGCCTCCGTTAGATGCCACCTAGTGACGCAGCTGAAGATTGCAGCCTGCACAACCATGTGCATGGAAGCTAACAGTTTAAGACCAACAGACAACCACAGTTGCCTTTGTTCTACTGGAGGACTTGAAAATTATAGTTTAGTGCCTATACATAGTGGTTGAATTCTGTATTCTGCTTTGTATCTTAGAATAAAAATGAAAAAAGAAAAAAAAAGAAAGATCCTATAAGCCAGGCAGCAGTTATTCAGAAATACATAATCTAAGGGCTGAGGAGAAAGCATAATGGTTATGCAAGCAGTCTTCTTGCCCTAGGCTCAGAAGTACCAGGTTCAATCCCCAACTCCACCAGAAGTCAGAGCAGTTCTGTTTAAAATAACAACATCAATAATAAGAAATACATGACCTAGAACTAGGCACATGATTTAGAACAGTTTTACACTTGGGTCCTGACTTTACACAATTAAAGCCGAAGGTAATAAATTGTCTTATTTCAAGTGCCAGCCACAGCTGACTGTCAGAGGCTCTCTGGATGATGTGGGAGTGAGTGCTGTGATGAGATGGTCTGCCATGATGGCAGAGAGGAGGATTGATGGTATCTGGGTCTCTATTGGGCAACTGTGTATCAGATCATGAAATCTCCTAATTTGCTTAATTAGGAGATATTTAGCCTCTCCCTCCCAACTGTAGGTAAAAGCTGAAATGTGGATGGGATGCAAAGAAAAAGTAATGTAGTTCCCATCTAAAAGAGAGATGAAGAAGTAGTATGAGCAATTTCATCACTGGCTAAGCTTTGCCAATGAGGATTTCACTATGTGTGTCCCTCCATTATAGAAGGCACTGTTTGGCAATTTGCATCACTCTCATATATAATTTAAGGCTTACAGTACCCCACTGTGTGCCAAGAACTTAGTGATGAAACAATGATTATTCCTAACTACAGGATTTATTTTACAAGTAAAGGTCTAGACAACTTAAGTAACTGACCCAGAGTACAAAATAAGTAGTTGAGGAGGGAACTGAGCTATAGTTTCTGGGCCTTCCTGTCACTACCTACCACACTGAGCTGACATTGTGTTTCTGGTTTGTCCCTGGTATTTGGATCAGAAAAAAAGTTTTATTTATTTTCAACATCCTTTGGTGACCGGCAAATGGTGCTAGATGTGCCTGCAGATTTGGTGGCTTCCATTCTGAAGGGTCAGGTGGTTGTGCAGTAAATTGAGCTGACTCTATCCAAGCTTGGGGTGAAAGTCAAGCTTCCCTAGACGCTATTCTTCTGCCTTCTCAAGTAACTTCTCAAGTAATTATCTCTAGACAGTTGGCCAAGTTTATTTTGGAACAGTCAGCTATGTACATAGACTCTAAACTCTATTCAAACTTTCCCAATTTTGACTCAATTTTACATGCATCAATAAACTGAATGTTTACCACCTCTATGGTGCCAGGCTAGCTTCGCAGGCGGGAGAGAGAAATGACCAGGGACTCATGGTTGAGTGGTACGCAGTTCAGTCTTTATTCATGTGGAATGCAGTGCAATCTAAGCCATCTCTAATCACAATCTTGTCCTTATATATCCTGAGGCAGAAGAGTCAGGTCCGAAGAGGATGTACGTAGGATAGGGGGTGGGGAGAAGGAAAAAGTGTGCAAAACAGTGAGGATTAAAGCAATGCCCTGGAGGCAGGGTGGTCCTTAGTTAACAGTGGTTATATAAATAGAATACAGTGTTAAGCAGTGGGGATTAAACCAATGAAGCAGAAACGGTTTTAGAAGCAGTATTTAGAAGCATACCAACACTATGGCCCTGTGCTAAGAGCCAAACCCTACACACCAGACAAGAGCTACAGCTTCAGTTCTGGACAGAGTGAGTCATCTCATGGGCTCACACAGACCTTTGTCTCTACTTTGGCTGAATGACAACAATGCTCAACTAAAGTAAACCCTCCAAATTCCTTTCTCACTCTAAAGTTTGATGGCCCAATGGAGAGAGCACTTGAAAATATAAGCCTGGATTTCAGATGAGATTTCTGCAAGTATTACAGTTTTATGTATCCAGTGTTTCTGAGTACCGTCTCTGTTTCGGGAACTTGTACAGTGAACAAGACAAAGTTGTTCAGGAATAGCAAAGCACAATCAAGATAAACAATGAATTCATGATAGTATACCCAATGATGAGTGCTAGGAAGAAATAAAACAGAATAAGGAGAGAGGAACAGAGTGATTAAGTAATATCTCTCTGAGAAAGAGGTGTCCATGCTGGCTAGTGTGAGGGAGAGCTCTATGTAAAATGTGGAGGAAGAGACATCCAGGCAGCAGAGGGTTTGGCATGCTTGTGGAAGATAAAGGAAACCATTTGGATAGTTTCTCTATTGTCACATGAAGCCATCCATCACCTGGCTAGAAGGTTATTAGTGAATACCCTTCCTTAGGTGCTAGGTGCTAGGCGCTACCCGCGGCTTCAGGGGACACAAGCATGACAAGGTAACACTACCGATGTAGACAAAGTTTGTATTTTAGTTAAGAGGAAGATACACATAGATAATACCTCAATATTATGAAGACACTACCACAACAGCAATCATGGATGAGGGAGATGGGAGTTCAGTAGTGGTAACATTTCAGCTGGGTCTTAAACAATGAAGTGAATTAGACAGGCTGAAGTTGAGGGACTAGATCTTGCAGGGGAAAGGTTAGTTATATGGATATTTAATATGTGACTGAGTCGAGGTACAGGCTGATGAAAGCTCAGGACAATCAGAAGTCACTGCATATCAAAGCCAAAAGGTTTCTTCTGTCTCTCTTTTGCTTTGATATTGGCTTAACCTTGGAACAATATTCTGTAGGTTGTAGCAGTGCTCAGCTGTGCCAGAGCACTGCTCAGCTCTAGTTTATGGTGGTACCAGGGATTGCACCTGAAACTTTGGAGCCTCAGGCATGAAATTATGGTGCATAAACATTATATATCTCTCTCTAGCACTAATACACACTAATTTTTTAAAGAGACTAATTAAAATTTTTTTTATTATTTATTTTCCCTTTTGTTGCCCTTGTTGTTTTGTTGTTGTTGTAGTTATTATTGCTGTTGTTGATGTAGTCATTGTTGGATAGGACAGAGAGAAATGGAGAGAGGAGAGGAAGACAGAGAGGGGGAAAAAAGAGAGACATCTGCAGACCTGCTTCACCACTCGTGAAGCCACACCCCTGCAGGTGTAGAGCCAAGGCTCCAACCGGGATCCTTATGCCAGCGCTTCACAACACGTAAGCTTAACCCGCTGCACCACCACCCAACCCCCTCTAAAGAGATTTTTAAAATTATTTATTTACTATTGGATAGAGATGGAGAGAAATTGAGAAGGGAGAGGGAGGTAGAAAGGGAAAGAGACAGAGACAACTGCAGCTCTACTCCACCACTCATGAAGCTTTCCCCCTGCAGGTGAGGACCAGTGGCTTGAACTAGGGTTTTGTGCACTATAATGTGTGTGTTTTAACCAGGTGCATCTGGCCCCCTAGAACTCATTCTTAAGCTTTTTCAAATTTTATTTCCAATAGATCATGTCTTCATAGAATTCTTTCTACCCCTCCCCCATTTTAAAAACTAATTCATTTTTCACCTTCACTATGGGGCAGGGTAAGGACACAGACCTTTGGTGGCAGGAGTGGTATTAACATACACACCTAATAACTTAGTCTTACAAATCACTATTTAATCAATATGAGAGGGGAAAAGTAGATTGAATGTCTCAAACTTTTTGATGTATAGACCCTAGTTATGAGTATATATTCCTTTAATTTAAGCACTTAAGGCTTCAAATTGACAACTTGATTGAATTTTAATTGTGGGATTAAATTGCTAACTAATTTATAATAATGAATTTTTAAAATATTAAATCATCTATAATTTTAGACCAGAGAGACCAGAAGCAACTAGCTGTGTCACTATATTAGATACAGCTATATGTAAATACCATTAAACAATGTAAATCATGGTGGGGTCTTCTATGATACAGAAAATCCTAACAATGGGATTTTCAAAGTCAAGCAAATTTCCAAATAAATTGGTTATAATAATAACTATCTATTTCCTTCTTAAAACCTAAGACAGCAGGAACCCTCCCCATTCTCTATAAAACTCATATTTTTCCCAGTCCTGGAACTTCTGGGGTGTGGCTCATTTTTCAGCAGGCTTCTCTTGACCCATACCAATTGATACTGCATCTGCTGATCTCAATTTAATCAATGCAACCAGTACCACCTCTACATGTTTCACTCAGACTGTGTCCACAGATGACAGGCCTGTGATATCAACCCTTTAGCTCCAGTACTCTGGTGAGACTGTTTCTAGCTCATAAGACTCCTTAATTACAATTTGAGTAGTTCTCTTCCTAACAAAGCCCCAACATCTAGATATAAACCAGGGCCCAAGAGACAAAGCACATGTACACTTGTATCCAAGTTAGGGGAAATATATACCTTAAAGCAAAAGTACACAATAGTTTTCAGTGACCCAATAATAAGTGTAGCAAGCAAGTTGAAAGACCTGAAGAACAAAACATAAAGTACTTAATCAAATAGTTTCTACTTATACCTAGATACTCTCCTCACCTACTTCCTATTTCACTTCTGTCAATCACTCAAGGCTAAACTTTTCAGGCAAAGTAAAGACTACAAAAGCTGGATAAGGGAAAGAGACCAGCATACTTTAGTGATGGCTCTTTTGGTCAATACCAGGCCACCTCATCTCCTGGGCCCCTAGTCAGGGAATTCTGGGATTCCCACACAAACATGATGGGCCTAGACTTCTAATAGATCCCTCTCTCCATTGTCACTGGTCATCTCCATCAAGAACAACATAATGGACCCCTTTGTGGGCTCCTACAGGACCTTGCCCTCATTGTGGATCAACAATGGGAGGGACAGCCCATTCTCTGAAGGGAAGTGGGGCCAAAATCCTCTACCACTCAAGGAAGATGGATCTGGCAATGGGTACAGCCTATAACATTACTAGCTATGACCACAGAATTTTAGCTCACACCTATAGAGATACAGAAGTTACATAGGCTCCTGCACTGAATGTGGGCCCCAGATCAAATGAATGGGGTTTACAGTAAAAGATATTTATATACTTTTCCCAGATTTAGGAGCTACTCTCTGCCCTGATCCAGCTTTCTAGTCCTATTTCAAATCCTAACACTATCTCCCTAGAATATACCTTTGGCCCACCTGCAGGTTAGCTGTTTGGCTCAGGCAAAAAATAGTAAAGTCAATATAAATATACCTAAAATAGACCTACTAACTTTTTCCAGAATGGAAACTCTCATCTTCTATATTCTTGCCTTTAGGTTCCAGATTATTAAACTATTTTTTCTGCTTGATATCTTAATGCTTTTTCAGCCACCAAGTTGCAGATGCTTCCATGATGCTAACCTGAATTCCCTGGACAGAGGACCTCACCAATGTACCCTGAACCTCCACCTCTCCAGAGCCCTGCCCAACTAGGGAAAGATAGAAACAGGTTGGGAATATGAATTGACCTGCCAACGCCCATGTTCAGTGGCGAAGCAATTACAGAAGCCAGACCTTCTACCTTCTGCACCCCATAATGACCCTGGGTCCATACTCCCAGAGAGATAAAGAACAGGAAAGCTTCCAGTGGAGGGGATGGGATTTGGAACCATAGTGGTGGAAAATGTGTGGAATTTTATTCAGCTTATCCTATAGTTTTGTCGATATTTTCTATTTTTTATTTTATAAATAAAACAAAATTATTCACTTTATATTTCACAGTCAT
This sequence comes from Erinaceus europaeus, assembly GCF_950295315.1. Taxonomy (NCBI): domain Eukaryota; kingdom Metazoa; phylum Chordata; class Mammalia; order Eulipotyphla; family Erinaceidae; genus Erinaceus; species Erinaceus europaeus. The sequence goes on along the minus strand of NC_080168.1, from coordinate 76,312,072 downwards.
TCAACTTCAGTTAGATCCAATCAAAGTAACTGATAAGCATGAGACATACAGTGTTAACAAACAGGTTAACTGATAATTCAAGAAGTAAAAGAGCTCTCCTATTCAATGAGCCATCTCATATAGAACATTGGTGAGATATATAACATTAGCTGTGGCTTCAGACATACCCCCAAATCTCAGTGGTTTATGAAGACTTATCCTCATTCAATCAAGCTCTACTGTGATTTGGCAAGTCTCCTTCTGAAGTGCAGAAAAATGAAAGTGAAAACAACTGAGAACATAGCTTCCAAGAAACCCCGCCTTCCCCACTCCGGGGATCTTAAGAAGAGATTAACTGCATTAAATCCTAGCCTCTGCCAGTCTAGAAGTGACACTCTCACTTTTATTCACAGTTATCATGGACACCATAAGCCACATGCTTCACACTTGACTACAGTGAAGGCAGAACATATGGGGAAGAAGGCCGAGTATGACTTCACCACTAACTGCCATGTGGCATAGACGGGTAGCTTTGTTTGAGGGTCCTTAGAATTCAGGAATGTCTCCAGTTGAGAGCTACTACTCTGGCAATAGGAGGTAGAGGAATGATAGGATTGATTTCTTCCCAGAGGAGTGTACAGTTGGGGGTTCAGATAATGGATTGTAGAGAGTAGAGCTGATATGGAACACCAGATAGAAGGTATTCTACTCTGTACGTAGAAGAGGATGAGGGCCTGGCTGCCATCATTGGCGGTATGAATGAAGCTAGGAATTGGGGTCTGAAACCAGTCTGGGGGTAGAATCCTTTGGCACTAGTGAACAGCTATGAAGCCTGCAGGAGTTGGAGGTGTCTGATTCTTTGACTTCTAGGCTGGGTGAGTCAGCAGTACCAGGATAGCGAGTCAAAGCAGAAAGTAGGGCCAGGCAGGTAGGCCCCTCTTCTCCAGGGCCATAGGTATTTGGGTTTCCAATTATTCTCTTTTTTCCCTTCTCACCTAGTCATTTGCCCTACCCTCACCCCACCCAAGATAACACTAGATATGAGTCACAGGCTGTAGGAACACAAAAGCAAGGCACCAGAATGAAGTGAAATTCTAGGTAAAAGTTTTAGACTCTAACCTAGCTAGGATCAAATGCCTTCCTACCTCTACCTTAGGTAGTCTGCTCAATGTCTGGGCCACAAAACACCTAAAACTGCTACTACTGCCAATGGAGCACAATGTTCCTTCTCTTCTAGTCACTTTCCTTATCAGGATTGTATCCTAATGGACTCTTCCCAATTGTCCCTCCTGACCTTGCCAATTTGCACTAAATTTTAGGGCAACTCCTCAATAACTTTGGGGATACTGTAATCAAAGAATCTTATACTTTCTGTTTAGAGACCTCGTTTGCCCTGTACCTCATTAGTTTATTTTGGATAGAGCCAGAGAGAAATTGGGAGGGGAGGAGGAGAAGGTAGTATGGAAGGGAGAAAGAGATAAATTCACTGCTGCTCAAATATCTGTGAAGCTTCTCCCTGCAGTCTTGAACCTGGGTCCTTGTGCATTGTAATATGTGCAGTTAACCAGGTATGCCAGCCCCTTGCCATCAAATTCTTATAGTGAAGACTTAACCCCTGAGAATGTGACTATACTTGAAGATATCACCTTTATTTTTATTTATTTATTTTTTGGACATAGATAGCATAATGTTTATTTTTTCTTTTTATTTTTTTCCTTTATTGGGGATTAATTTTTAAAATTTCTTTATTGAGGGATTAATGTTTTTTACATTTATTTATTTGGGGATTAATATTTTACAATCAGCAGAAAAATCCAATTGTTTGTACATGCATAACATTTCTCAGTTTTCCACATAAAAATACAACCCTCACTAGGTCCTCTGTCATCCTTTTTGGACCTGTACTCTCCCAACCCCTCACCCCAGAGTCCTTTACTTTGGTGCAATACACCAACTCCAGCTCAGGTTCTACTTGTGTTTTCTCTTCTGATATTGTTTTTCAACTTCTGCCTGAGAGTGAGATCATACCATATTCAACCTTCTGTTTCTGACTTATTTCACTTAATATGATTTATTCAAGCTTCATCCAAGATGGGCTGAAAATGGTGAAGTCACCATTTTTAATAGCTAAGTAGAATTCCATTGTGTATATAGACCACAACTTACTCAGCCACTCATCTGTTGTTGGACACCTGGGTTACTTTCAGGTTTTGGCTATTACAAATTGTGCTGCTATGAACATAGGTAGACACAAAGCTTTTTGGATGGGTTTTTAGGATATATCCCCAGGAGAGGAATTGCAGGATCATAGGGTAGGTCCATTTCTAGCCTTCTAAGACTTCTCCAGACTGCTATCCACAGAGGTTGGACCAATTTACATTCCCACCAGCAGTGCAGAAGGGTTCCTTTGTCTCCACAACCACTCCAGCATTTGTTGCTGCTACCTTTTCTGATGTATGACATTCTCACAGGAGTGAAGTGGTATCTCATTGTTGTCTTGATTTGCATTTCTCTGACAATCAAAGACTTGAAGCATTTTTTCATGTGTTTCTCAGCCTTTTGGATCTCATTTATGGTAAATAGTCTGTCCATGTCCTCTCCCTATTTTTGGATGGGGTCATTGGTTTTCTTGTTGAGTTTGGCAAGCTCTTTATATATTTTGGTTATTAAACTCTTGTCTGATGTATGGCATGTAACATCTCCCATTCTGTGAGGGGTCTTTTTGTTTGAATATTGGTTTCTTTTGCTGTGCAGAAGCTTTTTACTGTGATGTAGGGATTAATGCTATACATTTGACAGTGAATACAAGCTTGTACATGCATAACATTTCTCAGTTTTCCACATAACAATACAATCCCCAGTAGGTCCTCTAAGATATCACCTTTAAAGAGGTATTTAAGTTGGACCTTTATCTGATGTGAATGGTATTTTTTTTTCTGCCTTCAGGGTTATTGTTGGGGCTCGGTGCCTGCACCACAAATCCACTGCTCCTAGAGGCTATGTTTTTCATTTTTGTTGCCCTTGTTGTTTTATCGTTGTGGTTATTATTATTGTTGTTATCGATGTCATTGTTGTTGGATAGGATAGAGAGAAATGGAGAGAGGAGAGGAAGCCAGAGAAGGGGAGAGAAAGATAGACGCCTGCAGACCTGCTTCACTGCCCGTGAAGCAATGCCCTTGCAGGTGGGGAGCCCGGGCTTGAACTGGGGGCTTGAATTGGGACCCTTTCGCAGGTCCTTGTGCTTTGCACCATGTGTGCTTAACCCGCTGTGCTACCACCCAACCCATGAATGGTATTTTTTTTTATAAGAAGAGGAGATTGGGGCACAGACACAGAAGGAAGACAATGTGAAGAAAATGAAGAAGAGAAGATGGCCATCTGCGAGCCAAGGCAAAAGCCTCAGAAGGAAATAACCTGCAGAAAAATTGGTATCAGACTTCTAGCTTCCAGGTTGTAAACAAAGAAATTCCTGTCAAGCTTCCCAATGTGATATTCTGCTCCACAGGAAACTGACACAGCTGGCTTATTGGCAGATAACAGCAAGCAAATACTTCAAAAGTAAAGAAGTTTAGGAAAGCTTGACTAAATGATTAGGTATGTTGAAAATATTGTATATAGATAGGTACTTTACATACTTTAGAAAGTTCCCCATGCCTTCTAGTCCTGAAATGACTGAGAAGATAGAAGGTCTTGAAGAATACCACAGAATCAAACTCAAAACTCCCCTCTTTTAAAGAGAAAAATGTTAGAAGGGTAATTTTCAAACTCCTCTTTCCAGGTATTCTTGTTTTGAAAAGCAGAGGAAAACACTGTTCTACCATCATGGAGTTCTGACTTGTTTTTTTGACTTCTTCTTTGCATGTGGGTCAGAGGTTGAACCCAGACTTTCTGTTACTGAGTCATCTCTCTTGGGGACCTCTTTCCAGTTATTCTCAAAGGCAGACTAGAAAGAATGCACACAGCACTAGATTAATTTGAAAAAGGAGCAAGAAGGAACCTGAATTATTGAGATACTCTTTACATAAAATAAAAATCACCCTTTTCAACTGGACAGTTGGTTGAATATTTCTAAGTATCTATAGCCATGCAACTACCATCACAGTCAAGATATGGTACATTTCCATCATCTCAAAAATATCCTTGTGTTCCTCTACAGTCACTTTTCTTACTCTACTCTTAGATCTTGGCATCCAACCCCTGATACAGTTTTCTATAACTCTATATATTTTTTAAAAATATAGAGTTTATCTATTCCTTTTTGTTGCCCTTGTTTTATTGTTGTAGTTATTATTGTTGTTGATGATGTCATCATTGTTGGATAGGACAGAGAGAAATGGAGAGAGGGGAAGACAGAGAGAGGGAGAGAAAGATAGACACCTGCAGACCTGCTTCACCGCTTGTGAAGCGACTCCCCTACAGGTGGGGAGCCAGGGATTCAAATCGGGACCCTTAAAGAGAGAGGCAGACTGGGAGTATGGACTGACCAGTCAATGCCCATGTTCAGCGGGGAAGCAATTACAGAAGCCAGACCTTCTACCTTCTGCAACCCTCAACGACCCTGGGTCCATGCTCCCAGAGGGCTAGAGAATGGGAAAGCTATCATGGGAGGGGGTGGGTTATGGAGATTGGGTGATGGGAATTGTGTGGAGTTGTACCCCTCCTACCTTATGTTTTTGTTCATTAATCCTTTCTTAAATAAAAAATTAAAAAAAAAATCGGGACCCTTTTGCCTGTCCTTGTGCTTTGTTCCATGTGCGCTTAACCTGCTGCGCTACCACCCGACTCCCACTCTTTTTTTTCAGAATGGCATTTAAGTGAATTCACATACTATATAGTCTTTGATATCTGTAATTTTGAAGTCTGTTTTGATTCTAAAATATATTTGCATTTTATATTCAATTGTGATTTATACAAATACTGAATAACAATATATTTTTAATATTAGGATACACTTAAATGTATTACCCAATTAGATTTTATTTAAATGTGATCTAATAAAATTGCACAAAATTAAGACTCCATGAAGATGCCCCATTTTTTTAAAAACTTTTAAAAATATTTATTTATTTATTGGATAGAGACAGCCAGAAATCAAGAGGGAAGGGGGTGATAGAGAGGGAGAGAGACAGAGAGACTCTTGCAGCACTGCTTCACCACTTGTGATGATTTCCCCCTGCAGGTAGAGACCAGGGGCTCGAACCTGGGTCCCTGCACATTGTAACATGTGTGCTCAAACAGGTGTGCCACCACCTGGCCCCAGATGCCACATTTTTACTTCTCCATTACTAATAAGCTCTACCTCCTACTCCTTCCATGCTTTTCCTCATGTGGTACTAGGGATTAAACTTGGGGCTTCATCCATGTAAGGAAAACACTCTACCCTACTGCTGAGCTATCTCTCTACTCCCAAAAGTTTTCCACAGGTATATATTTTTCTTTTAATGTAGTATTGGAAAATAAACCCAGGGGTTCATATATATGAGGCATGTAGTTTATCATCCAATCATGTTCTTCTACCTTCATTTCCCCTTTTTATCAGTGATTTCATACTGATTTAAAAATTATAAAATAATAGAGATATAATTCCACGCTGTCCCCACAATCAGAGTTCTGTGTTCTTATCCCCTCCACTGCAAACTGCAGTAGTTCTCTCAAGATCACAGATATGGATTGACTTTATAGCTATTACTGTCTATCTATATTTCTATATATTTTTGCTTATTTTTTCCTGTGGTCCTTCCTTCACTTCCTAAGTCACACCTACACCTATTGCTACTTCTGAGTGTGCTTCTTTTTTCCCTTATCTCTTTCAGATAAGAGAAATAATACCTGGCTTCCTCTGGTGTTTCCCAGATTCTCCTCCCTTCTAGTGACACAGAAGCAATTACAGAATACAGAACTCCAACCTTCTGGACCCACAAAAGAATATTAATTCATACCCCCAGAGGGGGAGAAATGTTAGGGGAAGATGGCCAGAGAACTCAGAACTCAAATTCCATCAAGACCCCCCCCCCCCCCGCCGAAACCCAGAGAGAAAAGAGTGAAAAAAAAAAAAAGGGAAGGCCATTCATAAGTAGCAATAGATGTATATCTGACTTAGCTTTCTAAGGGAAGGCAAGATCATAGAAAAAATGGGCAAATATATAAAAATATAGACAGTTACAGAAATAATAGTCAAGTCATATCTGTGACCTTGGGAGAATTACTGCAGTTTCCAATGGAGGGAATGGGGTCACAATTCTGGTGGTGGAAATGGTGTGGAATTGCACCTTTGTTGTGTTATGATTTTGTAAATTATCAAATTAAACAAAACAAACTAAGACAATTTCCTGCTGACAGATGCTGGTGGAATTGGAGTTCAGAGTCCTCAGGTCATCTTCTCCTATAATTAACTCCTTTGAGAGAATAGACCAAAATTCATTTTAGGTTGCAGAAGTTTCCACCTTCATTTTTCAAAATTTCAAATATCAACACTAATTATAAAGATGTCTTCCTATAATTCCAAGAAAATGCAAAAAGAGAGTCATTAAATACTAGAAAATATAGACAATAGAATAAGCAATAGCTTCTTTACCTTTTACCAGAGACTAAGACCCTAAATGCCTTTATGGGTATAAATATTATATGGAAAATATTTTAATTTTAATATGGTGCCTGGGATTGAATCCAGGACCTCCTGCATATAAGGCATGTGTCCTACTGCTGAGTCATCTCCCTAGATCATTTGTTTTTATTTTATTTTACATTTTATGAGAGCAATCAAGGGAGAAAGAATAAAACCTCACTCTTCCATACATGGAATTCCACTTATTTTGTCTTTGTTGTTCTTTGATGTGGTGCTATGGAGTGAAACCAGGAACTCAGGCATGGAGGGAATGTACTCTATCACTGAGTCACTTCCTAGGCCCCAGGAAGCACATTAAAAAAAAAGAAGAAGAAGAAGATGGGAGTTGGGCAGTAGCGCAGCGGGTTAAGCGCACGCAGGTGGTGCAAAGCGCAAGGACCAGTGTAAGGATCTGGCTCCAGCCCCCAGCTCCCCACCTGTAAGGGAGTTGCTTCACAAGCAGTGAAGCAGGTCTGCAGGTGTCTATCTTTCTCTCCCCATCTATGTCTTCCTCTCCTTTCTCCATTTCTCTCTGTCCTATCCAACAACGATAACATCAATAATAACAACAATACAACAAGAAGGGCAACAAAAGGGAATAAATAAATATAAATATAAAAAAAGACTTACTTATTCATTATCATGAAGGGGAAGGGGTGGACTCAAAGCAGAACATTGCTCTGACTCATGCAATGCCTGGGATCAAACTTGTGGCCTCATGCTTCTAAGGCCAAAGCGCTAGCCACTCTACTACCTCTCAGCCTGCCAGAAAGCACTAGTAATTAAAAAAAACTATCCATACAAGTCACAGGATCTTTTATTTTTCTGCCTCCAGGGTTATTGCTGGGTCTCTCGGTACTAACACTATGAATCCACCACTCCTGTGGCCATTAAAAAAAATTTTTTTTTCCATGGGACAGAGAGAAATTGAGAGAGGAGGAGAAGACAGAGACGGAGAGGAAGGATAGACACCTGCAGACCTGCTTTACTGCTTATGAGGTGACACCCCTGCAAGTGGGGAGCCTGAGGTTCGAAATGGGATCCTTGCACAGGTCATTGTGCTTCATAGTATATATGCTTAACCAGATGGACTACCGCCAGACCCCCACAGGAGCATCTCAATAGTGAGATATTTTTGAAACATACTGACAACTCAGATTTTATTGTGGATAGTAGTAGTAATGTTTGTGAGGTCTCTACTATCCAATTAGTACCCACCAAACCAATTCCTCACAACTGGAGGCCTCTCTGGTTGGTTGGTTCCCTGGACCATGACCTATTTGTAGGATATATTTAATATCTATTTATACAGTGCTGACTAAAATACAGTTTTTATATGAAGGTGGTTCTTGCTATGTGAGATCTTGATTTCAGATGAGATCAACTCAAAGAAAAGGAAATAGAAGTATTCACTTGGTCAGTTGAACAGAACTCTTCCTGGGCTGCTCCTGCTATACTTTCCTTGCTGAATTCTTTAAGATTCAGCTCAAAAGTCACTCCTCTGTTCACCCCGATGGACCTATTTCCTAACTTGAGGAAGTTAGAGTTTCTCTTTCCTTAGACTTTTGATAACATAGTAAGCATAGATTTATCATATTATGTACAATTATTAATGTGCCGTCTGCTATACATTGATCTACTTGAAAACAAGGATTATGTCTTATCCTTGTGTCCTTTGGTCCTGGGGGGGAAAAAAACAGATGTTCAATAAATACAAGCTAAACTTAGTTGGCCCTTATGATACATAGTATGTCACATGTCAGAGACCCATCTTTATAAGACTTTGGAGAACCAAGGACTGGCATGTACAGATGGAAAGCTGGTCTCCATTTGAATTTGTGTGTCAGGCCTCATGTTTCCTACTAGTCTGCCAAGCTTTTGACCCAGATTCCTTCTTTGCATCTATTTGCCTGGATCCAAGCACAGACGTAATTCCTGCTCTGACCCAGATCTACTGTCTCCATTTGTTCCAGCTCACTGAGGTCTCCTGCTTTGGTCTCATCCATTTGACCAAGGTGTGACCTAGGTGAGCCTGGTAAAGAGCCAGGTGGGACAAGCTGGCACTGTGGGCTTCCAGGTTGACATCTTACTCTTCTAGCTGTCTACAAAGCAACTGGGTGGGCCAAGAAGAATAATCTTTCATGAGCTCAGGTATCCAATATGCTGTCTACAGTGAGTGCTGAAGCATGAAGTAGGTACGGACATGGGCCAGAGCAGATCAGGTTGATCATGCAGGTATTTTGTTTGCTCCTCTATCTGTGACCATCCCAACAAAGAGGAATGGCTGAGGCTGGAACAAGTGTTCAAGGAAAAAGAAAAGAGCAAAGAAGATGAAATTTCAAGCAAGGACTAGACTCTCTTTAGACCCAGATAGGGCCTTGTTACCTGTTTTAGTGGATGGGTTGAATACTTACCTCCCAAAGATGTACTTATTATACCTTCAGGTACCTAATTGAAATTTTAAAATATATACTTTTATGGATATAATTAAGGATCTTAACATGAGATTTTTCTAGAAGTTAGGGTGGACTCTGAATCCAACAGAAAGTGTCTTTATAAAAGAAAGACTGAGGGAGATCTGAGACAGAGATTTACAGATGGAGAAGTCCATATGAAGACAAAAACAATGATTGTAGTTGTACTGCCACAAGTCAAGGAATGCCTAGAGTTACCAGGGCTGGAAGAGGATTCTTTATGGGGCTCCCAGAAGGAACATGACTTTGCCAATACCTGTTTTAGATTTCTGATTCCAGGGCAATGAAAGAATAGATTTCTGTTGCTACAAGTCACCAAATTTCATGGCAGTTTGTTATGACAGTTCAGGGGGAATGAATGCATTTCTCCTTTGCTCATGAATACACACTGAAGTGTTTAGCTCCATGAAAAAGGCTCTCAGAGAAAGAAGGCAAGACACAGGGGAAGTAACCAGATTAGAATCACAATGAACAGCTGCTTTTGTCTCTAAATTGTCCACAGAGACCAAAACAATCCACAGGAAGAACTGTTCTACTATTTGATTAAATCTCTACTAAGAAAGTAGCTTTTCTTTATAAAAGTGGCAATCATAGCAATAATAACTGAGTGCATTCCATATGTCAAGCATTGTACCCAGTGTTACACATAAATCCATTTTTCTTTTCTTTTCTATTTTTTAAGAGTTATTGAATTTTAGGAGAGAGAGAAAGCAAAGGAGACTACAGCAGTGCTCATTGCTGACTTATGGTGCTGCCGAGGGTTGAATCTGAGTCCCCAGGCACGGACATCCTTTGCTCTGATTGCTGAGCTAGCTTCCTGATCAATATATTTACTTTTTTTCTGATAAGAAAACTGAAGCTCAGAAGATTGAGTAAACTCTTTTATAGTAGTTACCATATGCTGAGTGCTATTCTAGGAGGTTTCAGTCACTAACTAATTTAATCCTCATACTAACCTTGTGAAGGAGGAAACACTGTAATTATACAAATGAGAAAACCAAGGCACAGAGAGGTTATACACCATGTTTGATGCCACACAGTGAGGAAATGGAGGAGTGAAGATTCAAATCCACAAAAATCTTGTCTCTAAAATTCTTCACTTAACCTTCCACCCAGCTTTAGGTAAATAGATGGGAATCTGAATGCAGGTTTTCCCATCCTAAACTTTAAGCTTGTTCCATAAACCACACTGTCTTTTGAAAAATAAGAGCTGGAATCACATTGTGAACAGCCCATATAACTCCCTGTTTCAATTGCTGATTCTGAAGGTCTTCAGTTAGGAGGCCTGAATCTTTCTCATGGTTCTACAATCCTGAGAACAATAGCTAACAGAGATGGGGGTATTAGACCGTTCCCCCTGGTGGAGCCTGGCATTTTACAAATATTTATTTACTTATTTATTGGATAGAGACAAAATATTAAGAGAAAGGGGGGAGGCAGAGGGAGGAGGGAGAGAGAGAGAGCCACCTTCAGCAGTGGTTCACTGCTCACAAAGCTTCCTCCACTGTGGGTGGCTGACATTGATTTTATGAGTGTCAATGTTTTTCTGGGAGCCTTAGGCATTCCTTACCCTCCTCTATTGTGACTAAGGTCTTTATTGTTTCAACAAATATTTGTCAGGCACCCAGTGTATTCTCTTCAATGTGGCAGATGCTGGAGTTGAGGTCAAGGCCCAGGCAAGCAAGCATGATTTCCCACTTAGAATCGAAGGTGTTATTAAGAAAGAGTAAGATTAATGACCAGTTTGAGAGTGTTTATTATGTACTTGTCATTATATAATCCTCTCAACCCATGCTGCTCTAACTAGTCTTGAGAAGTCAAGGAAAGTTTCTTGGAAGAGCTCAGAGACTAGCAGGAGGTGGCCAGGTGAAGAAAGGGAGCTAGGGAAAGCAGACTTCCAGGTAGAAGCCTGCCACTGAGAAAGCACACAGAAAATGTCAAAGAAAGGGCATGTGGCTCAGTGTAGCCAGGGGCAGAGCACTGGTGGGAAAAGCATATCTTCACATAAAGATCACCATGGCCTCATATGAAGGTCCGACTGTGATCAAGGTTCACTAGTTTAGTGAGTCTAGAATCCAACCTATCAGTGCCTATCAACTGTGACCCTAACAATTGTATCTGTCCCCATTTCCAATGAAAAGGAGTTCTGTCTCCAGGTGGATAGACAACCCAGAGATAACAATGCATAGCCTGTCCACCTATCTGACTGATGGTACTACTACTGCCCACATGTTCCTTTGATGTGGATACTGCCTGATGTTCATACAATACTCAAGTTGACTATCAGCCATGGACACTTCCAAATTGATATCTGTACATCACTAGGCTTGGAAAACAGATCTACAGGAGAGTTCTTCTTCTCTCTCTGGCCCAGCTGTTCCTTCCTCTATACTTTCTGGTACCATAGGGAATTTAAAAAAATTATTTATTAGATAGTGATGCTGAAAAATCAAGAGAGAAGGGGGAGATAGAGACAGAGAGACATCTGTAGCACTGCTCCACTGCTCATGAAGCTTCCTCCAGGTGGGGACTGGGGGCTTGAATCTGAGCCTTTGAGCATGGTAATCTGTGCACTCAACTTGGTATGTCACTGCCCAGTCCCACCTTAGGGAATCTTTGGATGTTTCAAGAGAAATAGAGATTATGAGCTATGTTTTAGTGAAAGTTACACAGTGGGTCAGTGTGTGTGTGTGTGTGTGTGTGTGTGTGTAGCAGGCCTTGTGACTCTACATTTAGACTATTAGTCAACTGCAAGAATGTTAGAGGTTGTGCTACTCAGTGATGGCTAGGTCATCTTAAAGAAGAAACATTAACTTCACCATCTGTAAAAACATTTTCACTATAAGAAATATTTTGTTTAATTTTTTAAAAAGTTATTTTGGATACAGACAGAGAAATTTATAAAGAAGGAGAGAGACAGAGAGGGAGAAAGATACCTACAGACCTGCCTCACCACTTGTGAAGCAGTACTCCTACAGTTGGGGGACCAGGGGCTTGAACCAGAGTCCTTGGTATTCTGTAATGTGTGTGCTCAAGCAGGTGCACCACCACTTGGTCCCAAGACATAAAATATTTTCAGGGTAAATTTTTCACACTCTTAGGATGGCAGTGAAGATTAGGAAACGTGTTTAAGAATTTAGCATGGGGCTGAGAATTTAGTAAAGACCGACATCCTGAGTTTAATAGTGGATGCCATGTAACAACACCAGATCTCCCTTCAGGTTTGAGCCATTCAAGCTTCTTGCTCCCTGTACCAAAGGAAGCTTTCTTGTTCAAAGTCATGTTCCTTTTTATTTTATTTTTTTGCCTCCAGGGTTTTTGCTGGGGCTTGGTGCCTATACTACGAGTCCACTGCTCTTAGAGGCCATTTTTTCCCCATTTTGTTGCCCTTGTTGTCATTATTGTTGCTATTGATGTTGTTGAATAGGACAGAGAGAAATCAAGAGAGGAGAGGAGATAGAAAGGGGGAGAGAAAGATAGACACCTGCAGACCTACTTTACCACTTGTGAAGTGACCCCCCTACAAATGGGGAGCTGGGGGCTTGAACTGGATCCTTACGCTGATCTGTGCACTTTGTACCATCTGTGTGTAACCCACTGAGCTATTGCCCGACCCCAGTCATGTTCCTTTTAAGGATCATTCCATAGTTCAATTACTCGTTGATTACTGCTGCTTCCCATTGCCCCTGAAGAGTCGCCTTCAGAGCATCTCCAGAGATGAGCTTAGATCTTTGCTGCCACTGCAAAAGGACTCAATTTTTTTATTCATCCCTGCCTATTTCCTCCACAGGCATTTCCTCCACAGGCATTGCCTCTGTTCCTCCATAAGCATTGTTCCCTAGAGCAGTCCTGCATGAATTTTTTCCAGAGCTCAGAGTCTCAGATCACTCAAGCCACAGCTAGAGTCAAAGCAATGGTGAGAAATGGACCCCCTGGAGTGCTTCAAGGAACATGGTGTGATGATTGTACTTTCTGATCTGAAAGAGCAAGCCTGACTGTTAACTGACAAGAATATCCATCTGTGGCTCACTATTAATGGCCTTTTTGGTCAAGGCCAGGCCACAACATCACGTAGGGTCCTAGTCAGGGAATCTTTGGATTCCCCAACAGATTCAATGGGCCTAGGCCTCTAATAGAACCCTCTCTCCAACATCACTGATCACTTCCACCAGGAACTTTGGTATAAACCCTCCTGTGGGCTTCTTCTGTACTGTACCCTCACTATGAACTAGCAATGAATGGTAAGGACTGCCCCATTCTCTGAAGGGAGGCTGGGTCACCCAACTCTGTCACTCAATGAAAACTGGTCCTGAAATGAGTGCAGCCTAGAATGCTTCCAGTTGTGACCATAGACTGTGAACACAGATAGACAGCGGCATGGGGGTTATACAGGCTTCTATGCTAAATATGAGTAGATATAGGCCCTGGGTCAGATCAACGTGGTAAACAGTTCATTGTATTTATGTATTTTCTTCAAGTATAGGAGCTATTCTCTGTCCACATCAAGCTTTATAGTCCTATTCTCAACTCTGACACCATCTTTCCAGACAATATTCTTAGACTTCCTCCATGTTAACTATCAGGCTTAGGCACAAATTACTAAAGTAATTGGGCCCCTAGGAACATACCTAAAATATACTTCCTAGTTTCTTTCCACCCTAAAATCTCTATTCTCATCTGTTCTATTCAGCTGTTAAAAACAATGAGGTTGGGGTCCAGGTGGGAGTTCACCAGGTTAAGTGCACATAGCCAGGAGCAGTGGATTCATAGTGCTGCCCCCCCTGAAGGTGGGTACCAGGGGCTTGAACCCAAGTCCTCAAACACTGTAATGTGTCTGCAAAACCAGGTACACTACTGCCTGGTCCCTCTCTCTAGATATTTGTTTATAAATCTTCCCAGCAGAGTCTTGGGTGATAAGTAAAGAGCAAGTTATATGCTTTGCTTTTATGGATAAAACCTTGAAGCAAAATGAAGGTAAAAAGATTTTTGGTCAATGAGCCTGACACTAACACTAGTCCAGAATTATGGGACACATTTTGTCCCATAGATTTGTTATTTTCTCCCTTGACAGGTGGTAAAGTATGGTGGCATTAAGGAGCTAGTTATCTTTTTAAACCTCTGTTTTTTCTTTATTCCATTTTTTTTTATTTAAGAAAGGATTAATTAACAAAACCATAGGGTAGGAGTGGTACAACTCCACACAATTCCCACCCCCCAATCTCCATATCCCACCCTCTCCCCTGATAGCTTTCCCACTCTCTATCCCTCTGGGAGCATGGACCCAGCAGGGTCATTGTGAGTTGTAGAAGGTGGAAGGCCTAGCTTCTATAATTGCTTCCCCACTAAACATGGGAGTTGACTGGTCGGTCCATACTCCCAGTCTGCCTATCTCTTTCCCTAGTAGGGTGGGCCTCTGGGGAAGCAGAGCTCCAGAACATATTGGTGGGGTCTTCAGTCCAGGGAAGCATGGCCGGCATCCTGATGACATCTGGAACCTGGTGACTGAAAAGAGAGTTAATATACAAAGCCAAACAAATTGTTGAGCAATCATAGACCCAAAGCTTGGAATAATGGAGAGGAAGTGTTAGGGGGATACTCACTGCAAACTCTAGTGTACTTCTGCTTTCAGGTATATATTTTGCACTAGTTTATGGATACGTGTGAACATATGCTCTCTCTCACAGAAGCTGGTGTATATCTAGGTTTTGGGACTTTGTTAGAAAGTGAACCACCTGAGATGGAATTAGAGTATACTATGGAAGGAAAGATCTCACCCGAGTAATGAAGCTGAAGGGTTGTCATTCCACACGTGAAGTCTCTGGACACAGTCTGAAGTGAAGCATGTTGAGGTGGCAATCGTTGCACTGGTTAGGTTGTGATTGGCAGATGCAATATTATTTGATATGGATTGGGAGAGGCTTACGGGAAAGTGGGCCCTATCCAAGGATTCCAGGACTGGGGGAAGTAGAGGCTCTATAGTGGAGATGTGAGGTTCCTGCTGTCTAGGGTTCTAAAAGACAATCGATAGTTTATATAATCATCACATTATTTGGTAATTGGGTTAACTTTGAAAAGTCCTTTTGTTAGGGTTGGCTGTATAATACCCAGTATCTTGTATATAGCTGTGCTATTGGTTGCTTCTGATCTACTTGGTCTAGGATTTTGAGAGAGTCTGCATATCAATTATACAGCCTATATATTAAAAAGATTCAGTCTGTGTTTTAAAAAACTTCGAGACATACAATTAATTTTCCCCCTCTCATATTAATTAACTAGTGATTTATATGACTACGTTTTACTAGAAGTGTACATAAACACCATTCCTACCACCAAAAGACTGTGACCCATCTCTCCCACCCACTCCCACCCCCACTGTCCCAGGAAACTGCATGTCTACCCCTCACCACAGGGTTTTTACTTTGGTGCCCTACTTACAATTTGGTCAGGTCCTGCTTTTAGTTTCCCTTTCAGATCTTCTTACTCAACTTCTGTTGATGAGTGGGATCATCCCATACTCATCTTTATCTTTCTGACTTAGCTCACTTAACATAATACCTTCTAGATCTGTCCAAGATGGGTCAGAGAAGGTGGGTTCATTGTTCTTGATAGCTGCATAGTATTCCATTGTGTATATATACCACAGCTTTCTCAGCCACTCATCTGTTGTTGGGCACCTGGGTTGCTTCCAGGTTTTAGCTATTATGAATTGTGCTGCTATGAACATAGGAGTACACACCTCTTTTTGGTTGGGTGTTATGGAGTCCTTGGGGTATAAGCCCAGGAGAGGAATTACTGGATCATATGGAAGGTCCATGTCTAGCCTTCTGAGAGTTTTGCTTCTGTCACGTATTTCTCATCTTAGAGAGAAATTCCTATCACCCGCCCAAGCTGGTTTCCGCCCGGGAAGATCTACCTGCGAACAAGCCCTGGCCCTCTCAACTTACATTGAAAATGGATTCCAGAAGAATTTAAAGACGGGTGCTGTCTTTGTTGATCTCACAGCAGCCTATGACACGGTCTGGCACCGTGGTCTCCTAGTCAAGATCTCAAGATGCCTGCCTCTATGGGTGGCCAACACTATATCGTTTCTTCTCCAAAACAGAAGATTCGGGTGCATCTGGGTGACAAGTCTAGCAGATGGAGACCTGTCTCAAGTGGCCTCCCCCAGGGCTCTGTTCTGGCTCCTACGCTATTTAATATTTACATCAATGACCTCCCAGAAACTTCTTCAAGGAAGTTCATCTACGCTGATGACATCTGCTGTGCAACTCAGGCATCAAAGTTCGACATCCTCGAGGAAACACTCACTAAAGACATGTCTCTGATATCTGATTACTGTAAAAAATGGCGACTAATCCCTAGCACTGCAAAATGTTTTCCATCTACACCATGCCTCGGCCTCGCATGAGCTTAATGTGCAGCTTGGCGGTACGAGAATCCCGCATGAAGCCCAGCCAGTCTATTTTGGCGTTACTCTCGATAGCACTCTGTCATTTCACAAACATCTCATAAAAACTGCAGCAAAGGTGGGCGCGAGGAATAACATCATTGCAAACCTGGCCAGCTCCTCATGGGGTGCGAGCGCTTCCACACTACGATCATCATCTCTGGCATTATGCTATTCCACTGCAGAATACTGTGCCCCAGTATGGTTCCGTAGCCCCCATGTCCACTTGGTCGATTCCAAATTATATTCCTCCATGAGGATAATTTCTGGAACCATCCGTTCCACCCCGGTTCCATGGCTGCCAGTTCTTAGCAACATCGCCCTGCCAGATATTCGTCGGGATGCGGCATCATCTAAGTTCATTTCCCACGTCTTCGCTCGACCGGACCTGCCAATATACGCGGATATCTTCGCCCACCCTGTCCAACGCTTGATGCTTGACGTCTCGTCACCCAATCTGGTCCCCTATGCCTACACTGAACTTCTCTGTTCCAGTCTCTTGGAAACAGAGTTGGCAGTCAGCTGAGGTAAAGAACAAACACCTCATCACAGACCCCTGCAAGCGTCAACCCAGCTTTGACCTAGCACGTTATGATTGGGCCCTCCTCAATCGCTATCGAACAGGCCATAGCTGGTGCGCCGCTATGTTCCATCGCTGGGGAGCCAGAGACAACCCAAATTGCCCCTGCGGCTACAGACTATGACTCACATAGTCATGGACTGCCACCTCTCCAGATTCAAAGGAGGTCTCGAAACTTTACATCAGGCTCAACCTGACGCTGTTGACTGACTACGGAGGAAGGGCAAAGGCTAGAAGAAGAGTTTTCCAGACTGCTCTCCACAGAGGCTGTACAAATTTACATTCCCACCAGCAATGTAAAAGGGTTCCTCTGTCCCCACAACCTCTCCAGCATTTGTTGCTGCTGTACTTTTTAATGTATGCCATTCTTACAGGAGTGAGGTGGTATCTTAGTGTTGTCTTAATTTGCATTTCTCTGACAATCAGTGACCTGGAACAGTTTTTCATATGTTTGTTAGCCTTTTGGATCTCCTCTGAGGTGAATGTTTTGTTCATATCCTCTGCCCATTTTTGGATGGGGTCATTTGCTTTTTTGGTGCTAAGTTTGCTGAGCTCTTTATATATTTTGGTGATTAGTTTCTTGTCTGATGTATGGCATGTGAAGATCTTCTCCCATTCTGTGAGGGGTCTCTCTGTTTGTTTCATAGTTTCTTTGGATGTGCAGAAGCTTTTCAATTTGATGTAGTCCCATTGGTTTCTTTCTGCTTTAGTCTTCCTTGCAATTGGGTTTGATTCATCAAAGATGTCCTTGAGGTGTAGGTGGACTGTTTTACCAATGTTTTCATCTAAGTATTTGATTGTTTCTTATCTGACATCCAGGTCTTTGATCCATTTGGAGTTGATTTTTGTTTCTGGTGAGATAAAGTGGTTCAATTTCATTCTTCTACATGTTACAACCCAGTTTTCCCAGCACCATTTATTGAAGAGAGCCTCCTTCTTCAATTTAATCATTTGGGTGCCCTTATCAAAGATTAGATGTCCATAGGTGTGGGAATTTATTTCTGGGCTTTCAATTCTGTTCCACTGGTCTGTGTGCCTATTTTTGTTCCAGTACCATGCTGTTTTGATGATGATGGCTTTATAATATAGTTTAAGGTCTGGGAGTGTGATGCCTCCATTTCTGTTTCTTTTCCTTAAGATGGTTTTGGCAATTCTAGGTGTTTTCAGGTTCCAGATAACTGATTGTAGTGTTTGTTCTATCCTCTTAAAGAAGCTTGGTGGAACTCTGATGGGTATTGCATTAAATTTATATATGGCTCTGAGGAGAATATTCATTTTGATGATATTTATTCTTGCAATCCATGAGCATGGGATATCTTTCCATTTCTTGGTATCAGTTTCTATTTCCTTGAGTAGCGACTCATAATTTTCAGTATACAAGTCTTTCACTTCTTTGGTCAACTTTATTCCTAGGTATTTGATTGATTTTGCTGAAACGGTAAATGGAAATGATTTCTGGATGTCTTCTTCTTCAGATTTAGTGTTTGCATAAAGAAATGCCACTGATTTTTGTACATTGATTTTGTAGCCTGATACCTTGCTATATTGCCTAATAACTTCCAGTAGTTTTCTGCTGGATTCTTGAGGTTTTTCTATGTATACTATCATATCATCTGCAAATAGTGAGAGCTTGACTTCTTCCCTTCCAATCTGTATTCCTTTGATTTCTTTCTCTTGCCTGATTGCTTTGGCAAGAACTTCCAATACTATGTTGAAGAGTAATGGTGACAGTGGACAGCCCTGTCTAGTCCCCGATCTGAGGGGAATGCTTTCAGCTTCTGTCCATTGAGTATGATGTTGGCTGTAGGTTTGCTATATATAGACTCCACTATCTTGAGGAATGTCCCATCTATTCCCATTTTTTGTAGAGTTTTGAGCATGAATGGGTGTTGGATTTTGTCAAAGGCTTTCTCTGCATCTATTGAGATAATCATCTGGTTTTTGTCTTTGCTTTTATTGATGTGGGCAATCAATGACATTGATTGACTTATGGATGTTGAACCAGCCTTGCATAACTGGGATGAATCCTACTTGGTTGTGAAGAACAATCTTTTTGATATGTTGCTGTATCTGGTTGGCCAAGATCTTGTTTAATATTTTGGCATCTATGTTCATCAGAGATATTGGTCTGTAGTTTTCCTTTTTTGTTCTGTCCCTATCAGTTTTTGGTATCAGGGTGATGTTGGCTTCATAGAAGGTGGAAGGGAGTATTCCTGTTTCTTCAATCTTATGGAAAAGCTTAAGAAGTATGGGTACTAACTGTTTCCTGAAAGTTTTGTAGAATTCGTTTGTGAAGTCATCTGGTTTAGGACTTTTGTTGTTGGGGAGATTCTTAATAACGGTTTCAATTTCTTTGTCTGTGATTGGTGCATTTAGATTTTATAGTTCTTTTTGGTTCAGTTTTGGAAGGGCATATGCTTCTAGGAATTGTTCCATTTCTTCCAGATTCTCTAGCTTGGTGGCGTATAGTTCTTTATAGAAGTTTCGCAGGATTCTCTGGATTTCTGTGGTGTCAGTTGTGATATCTCCTCCATCGTTTACAATTCTATTAATTTGATTCTTCTCTCTTTTTTGTTTGGTGAGTCTGCCTAGGGGTTTGTCAATTTTGTTTAATCTTTCAAAGAACCAACATTTGGCTTCATTGACCTTTTGTATGGTTCTTTTATTTCGATGTTGTTTATTTCTGCTCGAACTTTAGTGATTTCTGTCCTTCTGGTTGCTTTAGGGTTCCTTTGTTCCTCTTTCTCTAAGTCCTTGAGGTGTGCAGTAAGGTCGTTCATTTGAGCTTCTTCTTGGTGTTTAATATGTGATTGTATGGCTATAAGTTTCCCTCTCAGTACTGTTTAAGCTGTGTCCCAAATATTTTGATAGGTTGTGTCTTCATTTTCATTAGTTTCCAGGAACATCTGAATTTCCTGCTTGAGTGAATCTCTGACTCAGTGGTTCTTAAGAAGTATGTTGTTTAGTTTCCAAATTCTGTGACTTTTAATAATTTTTTTTTGTTGTTAAATGTTAGTTTTACTCCACTGTGGTCTGAGAAGATACTTGGGATGATTTCAATGCTCTTGAATTTATTGATGCTGTCTTTGTGGCCTAACATGTGGTCTATCCTTGAGTATGTGTTATATGGATTTGAAAAGAAGGTTTATTCCAGTTTTTTGGGGTGAAGGACTCTGTAAATGTCCAAGAGGTGTAGCCTATCAATCTCTTCATTCAATTCTCTTGTATCTTTGTTGGTTCTCTGCTTTGTTGATCTGTCTCAGTGTGAGAGTGGGGTATTGAAGTCTCCCACTATTATTGTATTACTATTGATGTATTTTTGGAATTCTTTCAGTAAGTGCTTGACGTATTTAGATGGTCCCTCATTGGGTGCATAGATGTTAATGATTGTTAAGTCTTCTTGGCTGATTGATCCTCTAATCATTATGTAATGTCCTTGCCTATCTTTTATTAATTTATTTAATTTAAAATCTATTGTGTCTGAGATGAGAATGGCAGTTCCTGCCCTTTTTTGTGGTCACTTAGCCTGTATGATAGTTTTCCATCCTTTCACTTTAAGTCTGTGTTTATCTTGTTGTGACAGATGGGATTCTTGCAAGCAGCATATGGTTGGGTTATGTTTTCTGATCCAACCCCCCACTCTGTGCCTTTTGATGGGTGACATTGACATTTATTGATATTATGGATTTAGTGTATTATAGTGCCATTGTTCAAAAAATTTTTTTTGTTTGCTCTGATATATTGCAAGTATTATAGTGATGTTCTTGTTTATAAGAGGTCTTTTAGAACCTCTTTCAGGGCTGGCTTGGTAATGGTTGCCTCCTTTAACTCTTGTTTTTCTAAGAAGGTTTTGATCTCTCCATCTAGTTTGAATGAAAGTCTAGCAGGATATATTATCCTTGGTTGAAACCCTTTTTCATTCAGGGCTCAATAGCTATCTTTCCATTCTCTTCTCGCTTTTAGAGTTTGAGTGGAGAAGTCTGCAGATAATCTTATGGGCCTTCCCCTGTATGTGACTTTTTGTTTCTCTCTTGCAGCCTTTAGCATCCTTTCTTTATCCTTACTCCTTCTCATTGTGACTATGATGTGTCTTGGTGTCTTCAGGTCTGGGTTGATTCTGTTTGGTACTCTCTGGGCCTCTTGAATATTGATGTCCTTTCTGTTATTCAGGTCTGGGAAGTTTTCTTCTATTATTTCCTCTAGAATGTTTGCTTCCCCTTCTTCTCTTTCTTCCTTTGGCAGGCCAATTATACGAATGTTACTTCTTTTGAGACCATTCCATATGTCTCTGTTTTTGTTTTCAGTGTCTCTCAATCTCTTTTTGAGCTCTTTCGCCTCTTTCTTCGTTTTCTGTAACTCATCCTCTGTCTGACTAATTCTGTTTTTTTCTTTTTTTAGTCTGCTTTCCCTTCCTTCAGCTTCTTTCTTCATTATAGCTATTTCAGCTTTCAGTTCTCTAATTGCCTCAAGATAATCAGTATTTTCCTTGGGGGTCTCAATTGTTGTTTCCCTAATACTGCCATTCCTTTCCTCCAATGTTGTTTTCATTTCTGTGATTAATAAGTTTACTATTGCTTGCACACTTTTCTTATCTATGGTTACTTCTGGCTGGTTTGTAGTTTCTTCTGGGCTCTTGTTTTCATTCATTGGAGTAGCAGTTTTATTTGTTTTTGATCTACCCATTTTTTTGATTTATGTGTTTCTTTTTTTATACTCTGCTGTTCCTCAGTTGTTGTGTCTTGAGTACAAGCAACACTGTACTAAATACCTTTATGACAATTGCACTCACCAACCTCAGGAATTACAGTAGCAACTGAAGCAAGTATTGAAGCAGTTTAATCACTACCAGTTAGCCAAACAATGTCTCCCATCCGTGGAAAAATAGTAACCAAATAGTAACCAAATGTGAGAAGAAAGAGAAAAGAAAGAAGGGATAGCAAGAATAGACAGTTATGCAAATCTACTATCCACTGTATATTCTAGGGGTAACAAGAGGGGAAAGGGAAGTAGAGCAGAGATACACACATGGAGAGTCCACTCTGAGTCAGATTTCTTCCCCAAAATAATTCACAAATTCAGAAAGGCAAAGAAGAAGGAAGGAAGAAGTGTATGACAAGATAAAAAAAATAAAAAAATAAAAAAGAAACAAGAGAGAGAAAAGAGAAAAGATAAGAAAAAGAGCTGTAATTAAAGAGCAGTGAAACGAAAGGTTTTTTTGATTACTTTATTTTTAATTTAATTTAATTTAATTTTTTTAATTAGCTAGGAGGAGGAGGAAGGGGAGAGTCTGTAGAGGAGGTAGGAGTAACAAGACAAATTCCTCCCACAATATAAGATGCCCACTACCCTAGCAATGAAAGATACCCTAAGAGTTAATTCTGATCAACCTAAAGGGGGGGGAAAGATATATGCCTTTATATAATATTAATAATAACATAGAGCAGGGAAAAAAAAAACCCTGTCCCAGATTACCTCAAACCTCGTGATCAGAGGCAGCTGATTGTTAAGAAAGAGAGAAAAAAAAAAAAAAACAACTCAGGACTAGACAAGGATAGCTGAAATAGACAGTTATGCAAATCTACTATCCATGTATATTCTAGGGGTAGCTAAAGGAGGAAGGGAAGTTGAGCAGAGATACTCTCAGTGAGAGTCCACTCTGAGTTAGAATTCTTCCCCCAAATAATTCCCAAACGTGTATCAGGGAATTCAGTGAAAACACAATGTTTGGTGGTGTGGGGGATGGGGCCTGTGGCTTTGAAAGCTGTAGGATTAAGGACGAAAGGATGACAAGAATGAGAAAAAGAAAAAGAGAGAGAGAGAGAGAAAAGAAAAAGATAAGAAAAAGAACAGTAATAAAAGAGCAGTGAAAGGAAAGAGTTTTTTATTTATTTATTTTTAATTATTTAATTATCTATGCGGGGTAGGGTGGGGGCGTTGGCTACTTAGAAAGAAAAAAGGCCAGAGGTTTCTGTGGGAATAGACTTAGAATGAATGATACTTCTTGGTGGGACAGGAATCTTGGTAAGAAAGAAGCTCAGCAGGGGAGCCTGCTAGGAACTGGTCCCCAGGGACTGGTTATGGGGGGTGTAGGGGAAGGAGGTGCACTTTGGGATTAATAATTTAAAAGAAAAAAATTCCCTTTTTTTCTACTCTATTTTTTAACCCAAATTAAGTTATAGTCACCTCCTTGGTGTCACCGCTAGGACTCCTTATTGACTGGCCTACTAAAGGCAGAAAATCTTACCGTTTCCAGAAGATGTGGTCAGAGCTCAAGCCACTAGCAGCTTCTCAGTCCGCCATCTTCCGGGAACCTCCCTTTATTCCTTTCTTTATGTCTTTCTTTCTTTTTTTTTTTTCACCACTACTTCAAAAACTTCTCCACAGTCCATCCTGAGGAAGACAAGGCTTTGGGGGATTGGTGGAAGTAGGAAGAGAGACAGAGATATTTGGTGTGAGAAACCTTGGGTCTTGATATCTTCCAAGATGAGAACAAGGAAGAGATAATAAATGGCCAAAGATGGTTAAAATAAAGTCAAAATGGCAATTCTCCACATTTCTTATAGTTTATTTGTAGCTATATAGTAAATATAGGTAAATGTAGCAAATATTTACTAATAGTAAATGTGGTCATTATTTACTAAATAGTAAATATAGGTTTAAAAGAGTAAAGCTATTTTAGTTTATTTGTAGCTAAATAGTGTAATTTCAGTATAGATAAAAAATTAAAAATATTTTATTTAGGACAGAAAGAACTTGAGAGGAAAGACAGGAAATGGGTGAGGGGGAGCGAGACAGAGACACGAGCAACCCAACTTCACTGCTCATGGAGCTTCCCACCCCTATAGATGGGGACCAGTGATTCTGCATGGTTACCATAGGTGCTCAACCATCACATGATCCCAGGTAAACATTTTTTTTTTAGTCCTTTTTATTTTTATTAGTGATTTAATAACAACAAGATTGTAAACTAACAGGGCTACAATTCCACACAGTCCCCACCACCACAGCTTCACATCCAATCCTCTCTAGTGGAAACTTCCCTATTCTTTATCCCTCTGGGAGTATGGACCAAAGTTCTTTTTGGGGTACAGAAGGTGGGAGTTCTGGCTTCCGTAATTGCTTCTCCACTGGACATGGATATTGGCAGGTCAATCCATACCCCCAACTTGTTTCTGTCTTTCCCTAGTGAGGTAGGGCTCTGGGGAGGTGAGGTTCCAGGACACATTGGTGAAGTTGTCTGCCCAAGAAATTCAAGATGGTCCGATGATACCATCTGGAACTGGGTGGCTGAAAGATAGTAAGATACAAAGCAGGACAAATTGTTTAATAAACAGGAAACCAAAAATAGGAATAGAGCAGATGAAATTAGGGGTCTTAGAATTTATAGAAGCTAGGAAGTCTACTTTTTTTCAGTCCATTTAGATTTTATTAATGTTTTTAGTTTTAATATCTTTTAATTTTATTTATAAAAAGGAAACACTGACAAAACCATAGGATAAGAGGGATACAACTCCACACAATTCCCACCACCAGAACTCCGTATCCCATCCCTTCTCTTGATAGCTTTACTATTCTTTACCCCTCTGGGAGTATGGTCCCAAGGTCATTGTGGGATGCAGAAGGTGGAAGGTCTGGCTTCTGTAATTGCTTCCCCACTGTACATGGACATTGACAGGTCAATCCATATTTCCAGCCTGCCTCTCACTTTCTCTAGTGGGGTGGGGATCTGGGGAAGCAGTGCTCCAGGACACATTAGTGGGGTTGTCTGTCCAGGGAAGTCTGGTTGGCATCATGCTAGCACCTGGAACTTGGTGGCTGAAAAGAGAGTTAACACACAAAGCTAAACAAATTGTTGACTAATCATGAACCTAAAGGCTGAAATAGTGCAGATGAAGAGTTGGGGGGGCTTTCTCTGTTTAGCTAGTAGGCATATTTTAGTTATATTCCAAAGGGCCTGTGGCTATACTAGTTTTGTTTGTTTTCCCAGAGCCTGAAATCTGATATGCAGGTGGATCCAAGTTACTGTCTGGGGAGATGGTGTCATGGCTGGAAAAAGGACCAGAAAGCTGGATCAGGGAAGAGAGTAGCTCCCAAATATGAAAAAGCTGTATAAACATTGCGGACTGTAAATCCCATTAATCTGATGTGACCTGGGGCCCATATTCAGCTTAGGAGCCTATGGGACCTCTGCATCCCTATATATCTGAGCTTATATTCTGTGGTCATGAGTAAGAATGTTCCAAGCTGCCCCAATATTGACCCATCTTCCTCAGGTGTAGCATACAGTATGTTGTTCATCCTCCCTTCGGAGGATGGAACATTCTCTACAATTATTGATCCAAGTTGAGGGCAAGGTCCTATGGGGGCCTAAAAAAGGATCTGTCTGTTCCTGGTAGAAATAACCAGTAACAATGGAGAGAGGGATTTATTTGAGGTCTAGGCCCATCATGTCTGTTTGGGAATCTCAGGACTCCCTGACTAGGGTCCCAGCTGATGGGGTGGCCTGATAGTGACTAAAGAGTCATTGTTAAAGTATGCCAGTCTCTTGCCCTTACTCAGCTTTTGCAGTCCTTGCTTTGATAAGGTTAGCTTTGGAGTGAGTAAGTGAGTAATAGGAAGTAGGTGAGGAGGGTATCTAAGACTAAGTAGACACTATTTCATTATAAACTTGATACTGACTCACTGCAGACTATTGTGTACTTTTGCTTTCAGGTATATATTTTGCCCTAATTTATGGATAAATTTTTTTTACATTGACACCAGGGCTTGGGCCCTGCACTATGAATCCACTGTTCCTGATGGCCATTTTTTTTTTCCAATTTCTTTATTTCTATTATACTTTAAAGGGCAGAGAGAAATTGAGAGAAGAGGGGAGATAGAGAAGAAGAGAGAAAGATAGACATCTGCTGACCTACTTCACTGCTCCTGAAGCACCCCCCTGCAGGTGAGGATTGAGGGTTAGAAACCCAGGTCTTTGCACATGGTAATATGTGTGCTTAATGAGGTGCACTACCACCCAACCCCCAGCATTATTTTAAATTAGATTTTTTTTTCTTGTATCAAAAAGAAGATGATGGAATAGTTATATAGAAGATAATGAATTTTCTGGGAAATCCCCTGTTCCCACTCTAGACATTCCCCTTTCTAACTACTGTTCTTTAGGTTAATGATTGACTTTGTTGAAATTGCCACATATAGTTACTAAGGGAAACGTATATTTATAGACTCAGGAAATTGTGCCAAAGGATTTTCCATGTTTTTAGCAGTGGAAGGTGTAGCCACCCAGTGTATTATATTTTGTAAAAGAAACTGGCTGGCTTTGCCCCTGCTTGACCTCTCCAAATAGAGTGAGGAAACTGGATTAGTTGGAAATGGTGCCACTCTCCATTTGTTCTTATTGGCTGGCTTACAGTTCACCTCATCTCTTTAGCATAATGACTGTGCTGTGGGATTTGAAGGTTGCAACATCTAATCTGTCTCAATGGCACTTTCTCGCTTCCAAGGAGTTCCCCGGACCTCCCTTAGTTTGGGGTAAGGTTTAACCACAGCTTTAATTATTAGTCTTCTTGAGAGAACTGGGGAGACTGTCTCCTACACAGTGACTCTATCTGTTCAGCTATGAATGAGCAATCTAACTCCTTACCACTAACCCCTCAAACAAGTATCCAACCCCCAAAGCATGAAAAACAGTAACTAGATGCCTTATGTAACACAACTCTGATCTCTCTTTCTCTCCCTCTCCCTTTGTTCTTATTTTATACTCATTTACAGCTTGAGTAAAAAATTTTGAAGTACTTTCTTCTGACTCATGAGAGCGTCAACTAAATCCATTGTAGACAGCCAAGGGTTCTATTTAGCTGTACTTGTGGCAGAGGTATCATCCAGGTTGCTTAGCAACAGAAGTTGGTTTATTAAAAACAACTCTCTGTGAGGAGGGCACCCTCATGTTTCCCCAGGGATTTAAATCTTCTGGTTGATTGACTAACTAAATTGTTCAAAAGATTTTCTTCTTTTGTTTGCTGTTAGGGACCCAGAGGGCAAAATAGCTGAGAGAGAAAGACTGGACATGAGAAAGTGTCCAAGACTCCTTGAAACAACTGAAGGGACTGTTGTGTCTCTTCTACCCCCAATCTCTGGATAGAAAGTTTGAGGGCCTAGTGACATGATGTGTCCCTGTTGTCAGGTTTCATTATAGGCTGCAGCAGGATGAGGGAGAATCTTGGAGAGGTGTTACGCTAGGGACGAGGGCAATCAGCCTAGGAGAGGAAGTAGACTTGAGTAAGTGCCTAGTGACAGGAGGTACCATGATTGCCAAACCCATTTTGTTGAATAAACTATTAGGCTTAAAGGTTCAGAATGGTAAGAAAAAGAAAAGTTATTTGTGTGTGTGTTGGAGAGGGTGGGGTGGGTATAAAGGAATGGGGAGGGAAATCATCAATACTAATTCAATTATTTTTATATGCCAGTCACCGTTTTAAACAATTCTTTTTTGAGGGCAAGGAGTTACATTTATTTCTTGTCAATGGTTTCAGGCCAATTCCTACCAGGCCTGAACAACCTTCTGCCTCTGTAGCCAACATTTTTTATCCTTTCCAAATTGGGTATAGCACAAGCTGATTGGTTATAGTTAGGATTGAAAGGGCTCGGACTGATTGGTTACAAACAGCGTCTGCGGGAGGCATACCTTATAGAACCTGCCAGGGTATACAGCAGTTTGTTTACAGAGTCTGCCAAGGTGCAGGGATTGGCTATTGGCAGAATACAACAAGGTTTCCACTAGGGTATGGAGTTCTGGTGGTGGGTATTGTGTGGAATTGTACCCCTCTTATTATACGGTCTTGTCAGTATTTCCATTTTCTTAATTAAATTTAAAAAAAAGGTTTCCACTTGGGGTGCTGGAATGCAAAAGTAAGAGTCCACCATTTGCAGTGGTTTTCTCTCTTCCCCTTTCATTTTTTTTGCTTCCGGATTTTTCATTTCATTCTTTCCTCTTCTTATATCCAGGAAATCTTTCCGGTTCTACTAGCTGATAGGGATCAGATTGTATTCCCCCTGTACCAGCTATAACTTAGCTGCTTCCCAGGTTAAGCATTTTTTTTTTGTACAAATAAATAAATGCTACTGGTTTAACACTGTCTTTAAGATGAGGCACCAAGACTCAAAGAGGTTAAGTTCATATATACCTACATAAAGGAACAAGGATTTTGAACCCTGACAACTGGCACTTTTTTTTTAAAATTTCTCTATTGGGGAATTAATGTTTACATTTGACAGTAAATACAATAGTTTGTACATGCATAACATTTCCCAGTTTTCCATATAACAATACAACTCCCACTAGATCCTCTGCCATCCTTTCTGGACCTATATTCTCCGCCAGACAATTGACACTTCCATATACTGAACTACCTAGGCTCTCAGTCTCAAGTGATTGTGATCATGGGGGTGGGGAAAAGATTGTGGTCTTGAATAGTCAGATATCCACATTTTTAAAGTCAGTTTAACAGATTTTTTTTTTTTTTAGGTAGAGACAGAGAGGCAGAGAGGATGTGAAAGAGACTATAGCACCAAAGTTTGCTTCAGTGTGTTGGGGACTGGGCTCAAACCTGGGTCTGCACATAGCAAAGCAGCACATTATCCAAGGGAAATATTTTGCTAGTTCAGTTTATCTGAATTTATTAGAGACAAAAATTTACCTTCTTAGCTTTCATTTAATTTTTTTTTTCTTTGAGTACTTCTCAGCTCTGGCTTGTGGTGGTACTGGGGACTGAACCTTTGACCTCAGAGCCTCAGGAATGAGAGTCTTTTAAATAACAATTGTGTTATTTCTGCTGCTCCCCATTTCTTCTTCTTTTTGTCCTCTTTTTAAATCAGAGCACTGTTAAATTCTGACTTAAATATTTATGTGTGTATATATATATTTTTTTCCCTCTTTTTCTGTTAATGTTTTTGTCAGACTCATTTAAGATAACTGAATGCAGGCTGAAAGAGACCTAAAAATGCTTCCTTCTCATCCAAAGTCATTAGGTCCTGCTCAACCTACAACTTTGTTTGTACATGGGGCAAACCTGGATCAAGGAAGCAGAACTGTAAATAGAAACCCACATCAGTCCCACTGCAGGAAACACCCTTTAAGGAAGCTTTGAAATGCTAAGTCATCAGAAGGAGTTAGACTGCCAAGGCTCTGCTAGTTTCACCAAGAACTTAGGGAAAAAGTGAATGTCAGATTTGTGTGTGCTCTGATGTCAGAGTGCTATAATCTTCTGGTTCAAACAAAACAGGTCAATGGTGAGCTGAAACACTGATGCTCTCAGCCCTAAGGGAAGTGCCTATGGACAAGATTTCCATTGGAGAGAGGTTTCTTATATAATATAGCTTGCTCTATAAAGCTTTTTTTTTTCTCTTTTGATAAATATGGTCTACATCTACATATGGATCTTTTTAACAGAACTTTTACTCTTGGGTTCACCTGCATAGGAGGAGATCCTATAGGGGGGTTCTTTGCACCCCCCAGTGCCATTCATCAATATTTTAACTAAAAACAAATTATTATACTTCATTCATTCATTCATTCTAGTCTTCTTTCTCACACAGAAACCTACAGTATGACACAGTAATTTGGTACTATTTAGTATCAAATCACTTAATAACGATTTGCTACTGGTTTGAAATGAGAGTAGTGAACTTACTAGGCTAATCAATGTCTATTTGTCTGCCTAAGACATTGCTAGTGTTAGCACATAAAGGCCTGCATCCTTGAGCAAAAGGTAAGTAGATGACAGGGGAACTGTCATTCAGTGAATCCTAGATGTCTTTGTACTATAAGACACACTAACAGTGATTCTTACTAGGTGCATCTATACCTGGATGTAACCTTTTATTTCTTGGAGAATATAGATTTATACAGATAATTAAAAAGTAAGATGGCATTTATTTTTTAAAAATGAAACACAAATCTAAAGGATTTAACCTATCAAGAGTAAGGCATCATCTAGACCATTAGGAGCACCAGGTTATGTAATTGCTTCTTTATTTACTATTTTGTAATATAATTACAGTAAAAGCTCCTGGTAGCCTTTGTTGGGGCTTATTACAATGAGGGTACATAAACTGTGGCAGTAAAATAAGCAAGAGGGAAAGATCAGCTAGCCATGTGGTATGGGCCACAGTCCTCAAGCATTGTTTACCAGAGTTGAGCTGGATGATGCAGGTCCTGGGGAAACAGTTTCATAAGGAATGAAGGAATGGTAGCAGAAGAAAGGAGGTGAGGAGGCCAAAAGGGCAGGCAGGAAAAGACAGTGATTTCCACCAGACACTAATTTAAGTATTTCCTATACCCATAATTCCTTGTGAGTTTGTGTACATCTATCCTATGCTCTTAACATCTGGCTGATGCCAACAATATGCTAATTATGTTCATGTCCCATAATTCCTTCTGCGTACCATAAGTGAACAGTGTTCCCAACAACTCACCTTCAGCTGACTACTATCTTGCTCTCTGCACCTCTCATATTAAATAATAGACCTAGCTTAGGTATTATTTACTCACTCAAAAGTGAGGAAATGTGGGTGCTAGAGTCGTGTGTGTGTGTGTGTGTGTGTATGTGTGTGTGTGTGTGTGTATGTGTCCCTTACCTCTCAGTTCCTCTCTGTCTCTCCAAAATAAATAAAATAAAAATGAAAACATAAAGAGGAGACTAGCACACCACACATACACACACACACACACACACACACACACACACACACACACACAAATGTTAGAAGTGTCTGATATGCAAAGTTCAGGGAACCAGGAGTCTTTGAAAAATATTAAGATTATAAGTAGGATGGATAAATCCCTAGAACACCAAGAGCCAGGCAGTATCCTAAAAGTTTTCAGCAAAGGAAGTACTGCCTTCGGCCTCCCCTCACTGACCCCAGTCATGTCAGAAGCAAGCTTCTGAATGTATACTGTCACCTTTCTAAACTCATTAAATATTCTCATACAGAATAATGGCTTTCAGATTGAGAAATATTTGAACATTATGAGGTTTCATTTGATCCTTACACAATCTTTGGATTTAATAATAAATATCTTCCATATATTATAGATGAGGAAGATGAATTTCCATGTAATCATGGTCACAGAACTGAGTACTGGACTTTCTTCTCATGAGTTCCTGTGACCTCTATAAATAACAGGAGAAGTGGTGTCTTATAACTAAATAATTATTTCAGAAGTGGGAATTCTGGGCTTGGAATGTTAGGGACCCACTTCACACAGTGTATCATTACCAGAAGTTGGAGCAGAGACCAATGGCTATGAATGTCATAGTTATCCTACTTGGGAGATGACTTCTTTTAGGGTCATCAAAAAACATCACTGAAGATTTGAGGGTAGCTTGACTAGTCTGTGTACTTACCATCTGCTGGAGCTGTATTCTAAAGGCTACCCCTTCAATCAGATCACCATGAGAGCCCCTCTTCCTATACGTTCCAGACTTACAGTTTAATGTTCCAAGCTATGGGATTGGAAATATATGGGAATCTGTGAGAATACATTTTTCTTTGTATGCTTTGATGTGAGTTGGAGGCTACTGACCACAAAGCGCAAGGACATGCATAAGGATCCCGATTCGAGCCCCTAGCTCCCCATCTGCAGGGGAGTCGCTTCACAGGCGGTGAAGCATGTCTGCATCTTTCTCTCCCCCTCTCTGTCTTCCCCTCTTCTTTCCATTTCTCTCTGTCCTATCCCACAATGAACGACATCAACAACAACAATAATAACCACAATAAGGCTACAACAACAAGGGCAACAAAAAGGGGAAAAATGGCCTCCAGGAGCAGTGGATTCAAGGTGCAGGCACTGAGCCCCCGCAATAACCCTGGAGGCAAAAAAAAAAATTAGACTTTTAATGTCTTCCTGCACATCAGAATTTAATTAGGGACCTTTTTCTCACAGACATGGATGTGGTTTTACTGTTTATGGCCAGACCAGAAAAGGATGTCTAAAGACAGACTTCTAAATTAGAGACTGATTTCTGATCTTTTTAAACCCAGGGCCTTTGCTTTTGAGATTGTGATTTATGGCTTTGACATGATATTTATGACCATTCTCTGGTCACTAGGGCATATGAAGAGTCCCACAGAAGTAACTTCTCCTGAAAGTCAAGACTGTCCTCTTCAATCTTTTTAGGACCTCCATGGAATTCAGAGGCTTACTCAACTTCCAGTATTCTGAAGACTATGTCAGAATCATCCTGCATTATATAATCATTTCATGATTGGGAAGCTTCATGACTAGATAAATCTTCCCCCACTTTTGAGTTATAAAGGACATTATAACCTCCAGTTCTTGTGTTCCAATAGAATGAGAACTAGAATTTCTAGTATAATCTTGTACTCTGGTTTATCTGTTTAGTAACAATGAACTCACCCTTGTAGCTGATGCTGCCTGAAGAGTATGAGAAGATTCAGGGGCATGAATTCCATCAACTTGACCCTCCTCATGTGTGCTAGTAGGGCAGCCAGGGCAGTATAGCCAACACCCTCGAATTACCTGCCAGGTGTCTATAATAGCTGTGAGTTGAAATTTAAAAACCCAGTCCAGGGAACAGAACCTCTTTAGTGCATGTAATAACAGAGATTACTCCCCTCTCTAGATCTTGGAATTCTTTTTCTTATAAATATTTTATTTATTTTCCCTTCTGTTGTCCTTGTTGTTTTATTGTAGTTATCACTGTTGTCGTTATTGATGTTGTCATTGTTGGATAGGACAGAGAGAAATGGAGAGAGGAGGGGAAGACAGAGAGGGGGAGAGAAAGATAGACACCTGCAGACCTGCTTCACTGCCTGTGAACCGACTCCCCTGCAGGTGGAGAGCTGGGAGATCCAACCAGGATCCTTACTCTGGTCCTTGCACTTTGTGCCACGTGTGCTTAACCCGCTGTGCTACCACCCAACTCCCCAGATCTTGGAACTCTACTGCATTTATGGTGGAGAGTTTGGGGAGCAGCCATGATGAGAAGGAAGTATTCAGTCAACCATTTCTACCTCCATACAGTCTTCTCTCACATAGTTATTGCGCACTCTGTGTGTGTGTGTGTGTGTGTGTATGTGTGATGCACTAAGTTAAGCTAGACGCTATTCGTTCAGTGGTGAACATAGCAGACATGTTCTCCAATTATGAATTTTCAGAAGGGAAGGGGTTGTAGGAGTGTGAGAACAGAAGGGAAAATTGCATAGTAAATGAGAGAACTGAACTTTCAGTAGTGAATTTAATGTAATATATATATATATATATATGTTGATTTTAATGATGGATACCCAAAATTTGTAATGAAGGGTTACTGTATTAAATAAAACAGAATACTTGGCCTCAAGGAGAGAGTTCTGTTTCAACAGTGCAGCCCTAGAAATATCACCTGCCTTTGCTTCAGCTTTGTTAGTTACTGCCATGAAGTGTAGGTGTTTAAGGACCTCATTAAGTCTGAGAAGCTCCGGCTCCTATCTGTTCCTTTGGAGACTGGCCCTCTGTTGATCTTGAATGAGGAGCCAGGCCCTCAAAATGCCACTGTCAGCACTTTCCAAATAAGTACTGCATGAGGAGGGTTCAGGGTGTGGGGCTTCTGAAGGCTGTGTCATTGCTGGCTCTAGTCACAGAGGTTTCATCACAGAGGGAAACTGAATTGTGAGCATATTGCTAGGCTGAGGCTATTTATTTTTATAACTGAGCCTTGTGCTTAATTTAGAAATCTGCTTTTGCTTTTCTTTCTTCCTTTATTATTTTTTTTCTGCATCATCTGGCTGTCTGGCACCATAAGAGAATTGAATTTCTGACCTAACAAGAGCAAGTGGGTGGATTTGGGCAGGCAGGACATAGGGGGAAAAGGACTGATGCCAGCCAGGCTATCTTATGGGACGTGGAAACCCAAGGCCGTGTTATTTGTATCCTGCTCAGCTTCTGGGTGTATGTCATTACTTGTCCTTTCTTGGAACAGCAGGATACAATGCAGCCCTGGTACCGGCTATTATCTGATTAACCCCAGAATGGAATATAACCAAAGCCAGGTGCCAGGAGCAGGTGAGATCTAGACACCAGTTCTTTGGATATAGTTATTTTAACAAAGCCACTTTACTGCAGAAATTCTGATGGTGATGTTTTTGATTTCACCTAAAATTTCAGGTGATAAATGCTCAGCTTTAAAGAAAAATGATGAGTAGTATGGGCATTTTTATACTCCATCTGTAAGCTTTATCTTAGTTTCCATCTTTATCCTAGAGGCCCGTTCTACATTTGTCATCCTTTTTGTGTGTACTGGAAACAGACAGGGATGAGGGTAGAGGTTCAAAATGAGAGGAACACCAAGGATCAGATCAAGAATGGAGTGAATGTCAGGAGATTGGTAACTTTCAGAACTAGAAGTAGATGAGGCATAGAGGATAGTGGGAATGATAGAGCAAGAATCAGAGACGAAACATGGGGAGGGAAACTGACTTCAAACCTAAAATGCAGTGAGTCTGCATTTTGACTAGGCCTTCCTGTTTCAAGCCTGTTTGTGTGAACAGCTGCATGAATTGCTGGGCAAGAAAAGAGTGACTTGGGCTTCAGAGCAGCTTCTTGTGGCTTTTCCACTTGTGAAGTCTGACTCATAGATGCCTATCCATTTCAGTCCAGGGCTGGCCCGAGTCTCAGTTTCCCCATCTAGAAATGCATATGACTCGGTCTTTCCTTTCTCTTTCTTCTACCTTTCTGGGATCCCTCTAATGATGTGGAATGAGCCAGCAGCTTGTAAAGCTGCTTGGGGCCACTTGAGAAAAGACACTTGCGTAATAAATCAAATGATTCCTCTATGAGTCGAGAATTTCATACTAGGACAGGAGCAGTTGTCTCTGTCATGTGAGTCATAGTGAAGCCTTTAGCTGGAATGTCCAGAGTCTTTAGCTACATGAGGCATTTGCACATGGGCACTAGGGGTTTAGACCCAAACAGAGCCCAAAGAAATCTGGTATTTCTGCCCAACACCTAGAGTTTCACTGTTCAAGAACTATGGTAACGCTGGTAGCCAACAATATTCTCTTCCCTCTGCCAGAGGGGAAATCATTCTCAATTCTGCTATTTGTCAAACTTTCCAAAATCCCCTCCAGGTAGTTTCAGTAAAGGTGGAAAGAAGAGGAAAAGCTCCCTTTTCCAGGTTTCACTACTTTCTATGTTGATTCTTTAAATTTTTATTTATTTATTTTTGATTACCAGAACACTGTTCAACTCTGGCTTATGATGGTGCTAAAGACTGAACTTGGGGCCTTCTGTGCCTTAGGCCAGAAAGTCTTTTTGCATAAGCATTCTGCTATCTCCTAAGCCCTCTCTGTTGATTCTTTACAGGCAGGAGAACATTCATATCACTAGGTGAATCCTCCCTAATTTGGCGATGTAGCATTCTTCCAGAATTGGTAAGAGGAAACAGCAAGGTTGGGTCCTTTGACTCCAGAAGATGTGGCCTTGGGGCCATGATATAGTTAGGTGGGGTGGGAGCTGCCTCTGAGACCTTAAAGCCAGGCCATCTCAGTGACATTTCCAAGTGCATGATGTTCAATGATCCATATTCTAGGAGCCAAAGCATCTTTTCCTCTGGTACAGTTAATCCTTGTTCCTGCCACCAACTCATCTTTCTTTGTTACATCTTGCTGTGTCTCTGCCTTCAGTTTTCCTATGGATTCCTTTCTCAGGCAGGGTGTTTTGATTCCCTCTTCACATTTACTTCCAAGTGCCAAGAACAGCTCTGTTCCGGCAGGAGAAGATTATTTGGCTTAACAAATGAGAAGGAGCAGAGGCTTCTCTCCACTCGCATTCCTGGATTTACGGGGGAATTTATTCTGGGAACTACTTAGAGTGCCCCTTATGTCTCTCCCTCACCAACAACATGTTTCTGTCCCAGAGAGTCGCTGTGCTTTGTTTTTACATGATTATAAAAACGGCTTTTTCTTTTAGAGCCTGAGCATGAGGGCTTAGCACCCCTCTCCCTACACCATCACTCCCCCAAGGACTTGGCTGAACCCACATTGAGTACCACAATGAGTACTTATGCCATTGTTACAGGCTTGAGATTATCTCTGGCTCTTTATTTTTTCTTTTTGAAAACAAAGAGAAACAGAAAGTGGAAGAGGTAGAGAGGGAGAAAGAGACAAAGAGATATTTGCAGCACTTCTGTACCACCCATGGGGTTTGAGCCTGGATCCTTGCACATGGCAATGTGTACACTCTTTAGAGTGCACCATCACTTCGCCCGTTTATTATTGTTATTATTAATTTAGATCTTTATTTACTTTTATTATTGGGGAGAGACAGAGAGAAATTGAGAGGGGAGGGGGGACACAGGGAAAGACAGGTGAAAGACAGTAAAGACAGAGAGACACCTGTAGCCCTGCTTCATCACTCATGAAGATTTCCTCCTGCAGGTGGGAACCAGGGGTTTGAACCTGGACCCTTGCACACTGCTATGTGAGCACTTAACTAAGTGCACCACCACCTGGCCTCTTTATTATTATTATTTTTTCTAACTGCAGAAATTTCACTGTTCTGGGCCAACTTTTTTTGATAGAGGGAGAGACACACAGCTCTAAAGTTCCCTCTAGTGCTTAGTACTCCCATGTAGTAGACTGGAGACTTAAACCTGGGCCAGAGGTTTAAGCAAACCTCTGGCAAAGCAAGCACCCTCCAAATGAGCTAACTTACAGGCCCCTGTCCCCCAGTTTTGGATTGAGAGGCCAACCTGGAGTCCTCTACCCGAACTCAGTTTGCTGTGCCAACCCATGGGCATATCAGGAAGGCATTCCTTCCCATGTAATTGCCAAGACCTCCTGGATTTTGCTGGAGGCATCAAGTCCAACCAACAGTTGCTTCTCTGTTGCCATTGTACAGGTCTTAATGACAGATGCTAAGCAGAGCAGCTGGGGTCCTCACTACTCCCTATTCATGCCTGGGCAAGTTGCTTCTCCCTCCACCACTCTGCATAGAGATTCAGAAATTTTATGTTTGACATAAAAGCTAATTGAAGAGAACGCAAGGTCCTACACTACCTAGGAAGCAAGCAGGTCTGTCTGTCTCACCCTTAGAGGATGTTCTGTGGCCTGGCCTGAGAATTAGTCTGCCTGGATCTATTCCAAACCAGGGCCTAGTTTCCTCTAGACAGAGGGTATTCTGCTTTCTCAGAGTAGAATGCTACACATTGGGGAAGAGGTAAAGACAGATTTTGACAGATTAGCCTGCAAGTCCCCTACTCAGACTCAATGTAATTAGACCACACCTAAGCAATGAGCAACATTTGCATGTGAAGATGCTTCCAGGTGCCTGAATGAGTTCTTTTGTATCTCACAAATCTTGTAGGTAAACAGGGCAATTTTACTGATGAAGAAACTAGGTTCTAGGAAATTTAGTTAACTTCTTAAGAGTTAGCTAAGTCAATTATGGGTGGATTGAAGAGAAGGGACTTCAAATTTCTGACATCTGCTCCAGTATTTTCTATTACCCCAAACTGCACTTTAAGGGTTTAAGCAAAACAACAAATTCTGCCAGATGGGCAGAATTCAGAAGCTGGCATGAACTTGTACTGGAGT
This sequence comes from Erinaceus europaeus, assembly GCF_950295315.1. NCBI lineage: Eukaryota > Metazoa > Chordata > Mammalia > Eulipotyphla > Erinaceidae > Erinaceus > Erinaceus europaeus. Next base: position 76,274,393 of record NC_080168.1, on the reverse strand, counting down.
TGTCTGGGTCTGGGAGGGTGTAAGCACTGCTTCCACTTGCTTGCATGGTGAGGCAAGGGGGCATGGTTCAGTGGAGTCAAGGATGCAAGCTTGCTGTTTAAGAAATCATGGTGAGTGGCATGCAAATTGGGGAGAAGGGAGTGGTGGGACAACTATTCTTGTGTGTTTATTCACGAAAATTTTCATGGATAAACACACACACACACACATTCTCTCTCTCTCTCTCTCTCTCTCTCTCTCCATCACTTCCTCCAGGCTGAGTACACAAACAAGGAAGGCCTTTTATTTCCATTTGTCATGTTGATTATCAAACAACCTGGGATGAAGTAGTGCTCTTGTAGGTCATCTGCAGCTTCTAGATACACTGATTTCTTACCCTCAAGCTTCTACATCTCTACTTGAATTTCTCCTGCCATAAGACACTTCTGAGCTCTGAAGGGTAGCTCAGGAAAACCCCAGAGCTAATGATACTTGGAAAAACCCTTAACTAATGAGGAATGGGGCTGGGGTATAATATCTAAGGTCCCTTGCCCACCAATAAGACAACTAAAGTAAAAGCAAACAAAAACATAATAAGACCAAACAAACGACAACAACAACAACAAAAACAACTAAAGTGTGTTCTGTTGACTCTTTGAGAGACGTACCAGTAGGATTGAGCCTCAGTGCTCTCAGTAGCAGTGTACTCAGTAATAATCTCTTTCTTGGTTTCCCTTTCTTCTGTCTGGCTCACCAATTTCTAATTGTGTTTCCTGGGATCATCTCCTTTATAAATTGTATACAACCAGGGCTGGAAGAGATGCCAAAATGGTTTGCATAATAAATTTTCATGCCTGAGGCACCATACGTTCCAGATTCAATACCACCACCACAAGCCAGAGCTGGGCAGTGCTCTGGCAGTAAGAAAAAATCCAAAGCAAACAAGGAAGGAAGGGGGAAAAAAAACAAAACAGAGCATGTGCAACCAAATTCCTGTTTCAGTCATCAAAACTAAAAGAGTGGTCTCGTTCCTTCCAAGAATACCTCTTTTGTGGCAGGCTTTCTGCCTAGCTAGGTTCATAATGAGAGTGACAATGGCATATCCTGATTGTAAATGACTTCCTTTTAGCCATTGGGCAGGAAGACTGTGGATCTGGAAAAACTCATTACAGAATTCTTTACGTTGGATGATTCCCTTCTACTATAAATCCAGAGGGTTCTTCCTGTATTAGGTCTACATAGGTAAGAAATAGAGAACTGAGATCAATGTCTTTAAAAACAATATGGGGGGGTGATAGGCAGTGGTACACCCAGTTGAGAGCACATGTTACTATGCACAAACTCCCCACTTGCAGAGGGATGATTCGAGAGGAGTGAAGCAGGTCTGTAGGTATATTGCTTTCTCCTCCTTCTCCTCCTCCTCTCTCAATTTCTCTTTATACTATCTAATAAAAAGAAAGAGAAAAATGAAGAAATGGCTGCCAAGAGTGGTGGATTTGTCTTGCAGGCACCAAGCCCCAGAAATAACCCTGGTGGCAATAATAATAAAAAAGAAACTAGATGTAAAACATTAATTCCCCAATAAAGAAATATATAGAGAGAAACTAGAACCAGCAAGTGGCTCACTTGGTAGAGCATGTATGTTACTATGCTCAAGGATTTGGGTTCAAGTCCCAGACTACCATGTGGGAGAGCCTACAGGGGGGAAGATTCGTGAACAGTGACATGGTGCCATAGTATCTCCCTTCCTCTCTCTGCCCCCCCATTCTGTTTATCTCATCATCTATCTAATGCATTGAATTAAAAAATAATGGAGGGAGGGGGCCCAAGTCATAGTGTACTGGGTTAAGCACACATAGTGCAAAGCATAAGGATCTACTCAAGGATCCCAGTTCCAGCCCCCTGCCCCCCACCTACAGTGGGGTCACCTCGCAAGCAGTGAAGCAGGTCTCCAGGTGTCTATCTTTCACTCTCTCTCTCTCTGTCTTCCCATCCTCTCTAAATTTCTCTTTCCTACCCCACAACAACAGCAACAACAATGGGGAAAAAAATATATATGGCTGCCAGGAGCAGTAGATTTGTAATGCAGACACCAAGCTCCAGCAATAACCTGGAGACAAAAAAAAAAAAAAAAGTTTCCAGGACTGACAACAGTCACACAGACAACGTGAAAGGTCAAGATGCAGTGAGCCTGGAATTACTTTGCTGTTTTATTTTGTTTTGCTGACCACATGAGTTCCTGAGCAGGAGCAGCACTCCCCCACTTACTTGCAGGCTGGTTGGAGGGGGGGCAGTACTCTGAGTGCTCCTTTTCACTAGGCAGACAAGGAGTAGCTTGCTCTGTATATTCCTTTCAGGTAGACATCAGGAGACTCTTTGGAGCATGAGAAGGTAGAATTAGCACTCCTCCACCCCCACCCCTGGAGTGGGAGCAGGTTCCTGGGTGCCACTTTCCTATTTGTTCTCCTGGATTCCAATAGACCACAGATTGGATTTACAGCCAAGCAAACACATGAAAGCAAATGTGAGCTTCTAACATTTCATAACCCGCCTCCCACGAAACAGAAGGCATCTTCCCCTTGTGTTAGTCCTCGCCTTGTTCTTGACATTTATAATGTGCTGAGTTTATAAGCAGACTTTACATTCCTGACACCTCCCACTGGAACTGACTCCCAGCCTTTCCAGGCCTGAGGATCTGAGGCACGTGCTATACCCGTAAGAACACTCTTGACTGCTCCCTGGCTGCAACGCACATTGCCTTTCTTCACCTTGACATTTAGGTGCTTCTTCTTCTTCTTCCTGTTATTATTATTATTACTATTATTTAAGCTTTTTTCTTCTTGTCTGCTCCATTAAATAAAGGTTGGTTAAGACTTACTGCCTCCCAGGCAGTACTTGGGAATAAAGAAGTGTCTCTGAGGCTCTCTTCAATAAATGGTGCTGGGAAAACTGGGTTGTAACATGCAGAAGAATGAAACTGAACCACCTTATCTCACCAGAAACAAAAATCAACTCCAAATTGATCAAGGACCTGGATGGTAGACCAGAAACTATCAAATACTTAGAGGAAAACATTGGTGGAACACTTTCCCACCTAAACCTCAAGAACAACTTTGATGAAACAAACCCAACTGCAAGTAAGACTAAAGCAAAAACAAACCAATGGGACTACATCAAATTGAAAAGCTTCTGCACAGCCAAAGAAACTATCACATAAACAAAGAGACCCCTGACAGAATGGGAGATCTTCATATGCCATACATCAGACAAGAGACTAATAACCAAAATATACAAAGAGCTCAGCAAACTTAGCACCAAAAAAGCAAATGACCCCATCCAAAAATGGGCAGATGATATGAACAAAACATTCACTTCAGAGGAGATCCAAAAGGCTAACAAACATGAAAAACTGCTCCTGGTCGCTGATTGTCAGAGAAATGCAAATAAAGACAACATTGAGATACCACCTCACTCCTGTGAGAATGGCATACATCAAAAAGGACAGCAGCATCAAATGCTGGAGAGGTTGTGGGGACAGAGGAACCCTTTTGCACTGCTGGTGGGAATGTAAATTGGTCCAGCCGCTCTGGAGAGCAGTCTGGAGAACTCTCACTAGGCTAGACATAGGCCTTACATTTGACCCAGTAATTCCTCTCCTGGGGATATACCCTAAGGACTCCATAATACCCAACCAAAAAGATATGTGTACACCTATGTTCATAGCAGCACAATTTGTAGTAGCTAAAACCTGGAGCAACCCAGGTACCCAACAACAGATGAGTGATTGAGAAAGCTGTGGTATATATATACAATGGAATACTATGCAGCTATTAAGAACAATGAATCCATCTTGGATGGAACTAGAAAAAATTATGTTAAGTGAGCTAAGTCACTTAACATAATGATGCCACTCATCAACAGAAGTTGAGAAAGAATAACAGACAGGGAAACTCAAAGCAGGATCTGACTAAATTTGTAGTAGGGCACCAAAGTAAAAACCCTGGGTGGAGGGGGAGGGTGGATGTTCAGCTTCATGGAGCAGGGGTAGCGAGGTAGGTGGGATGGGATGGGACACAATCATTTGGTGGTGGGAATGGTGTTTATGTACACTCCTACTAATTTGTAGTCATATAAATCACTATTTAAATAATACGAGAGAGCAAAAACTGATTGAATGTCTCAAACTTTTAAAAGCACTGACTGAGTCTTTTTAATACATAGGCGGGGTCTTTGATATACTGACTCTCTTAAAAGCTTAGTCCAGGGAGAACAAAAGCAACCGGTGGCATAGCTATATGCAAATAATGTCAAAGGACATAAAATATGGTGAAGGGGTATATGATACAGCAAATCCTAACATAGGGATTTTTTCAAAGTTAACCCAATTTCCAAACAATGTGATTATTGCAATAAGTATCTATTGTCTTCTTAAACTCTAAGACAACAGTAATCTCCCACTTCCTCTATAGAGCCCATGTTTCTCCGAGTCCTGGAGCCTCTAGGGTGGGGCTTACTTCCCTGCATGCTTCTCTCAAGTCAGGCCAAATGATATTGCATCCTAATCAATGCAATGAGTACCATCTCAGCATGCTTCACCTCAGACTGTGTACAGTGACATCAGACATAGATTGCCAACCCTTCACCCTCATCACTCGGCCACCAGATTCCAGATGCTAGCAGGATGAGACCAGACTTCCCTGGACAGACAACCCCACCAATGTGCCTTGGAGCTCTGCTTCCACAAAGCCCTTCCCCACAAGGGAAAGAGAGAAACAGGCTGGGAGTATGGATCAACCTGTCAATGCCCATGTTCAGCGGGGGAATTAATTACAGAAGCCAGACCTTCCACCTTCTGCATCTCACAATGATCTTGGGTCCATATTCCCAGAGGGTTAAAAAATGGGAAAGCTATCAGTGGAGGGGATGGTATACAGAGGTCTGGTGGTGGGAATTGTGTGAAGCTGTACCCCTCTTATCCTATGGTTTTATCAATGTTTCCTCTTTATAAATAAAAAAATTTTAAAAAGAGAGGTGTCTCTGAGTACTCTGGGTTAAAAGCAATTGTTGCCTTTCTGTTCCTGTTTCCTGACTTCACAAGTTCAAAGCTTTAAGTGGAGAGTCTAGGATCCATTTCTAGGCCTCTGTCTGACCTGCACAAGCTGAGAATTCTTACTTCCATGTTCTTATGATTAAACCAGACAAGCCACTGCTGTCTCTCTCCTGAATGCCTAGTACACATCTCATACACATTAGGGATTCTGTTGTTCTATAGAGTTATAAAAAGCCAAATGAAGAAAGAGGCAGAACTAGTTCTGCCCCACCCCTCATGTGCTTTTGTCTAGCCTGAGACAAAGGGAAACAAACCTTTTTAGTGCCAGGTGTTGGACACTAAGCAATGTATAAAGGGACATGTACATAGGACCATAAAATCGTTAGGAAGTGGGGAAAGAGGAGGGAAGGGAAAGTCAGCAAATGGCAGAAAGAAAAAGTGAAAAAGTGGAAAACGAGCCCACATGTCATGATTATGCAGAAGTTTTCCATCTAAAATCCCTTGATGGGCACTGCTGCCTTCTGTTGCCCTTCCCTTTTTCAAAATGATGTCAGGAGTTGATGAACACCTGGGCTTGCTCCAAAGATGACACATAACCATGCCTCCCTGAAGTGGAGGTTCCTGAATTGGAAATGAACATGACATCACTTGCTTAACCATGAGAAGGGTTTTTAAACACTTCATAAAGGAAACAGATCACTTGTACAAATATAAGATAACATTTTCTCCCTCCTTATTCTAAGACTTGAACACACACTATTAACACAACTCTCAAGGTTAATTTTAAGATAGTACTTTGGAAAATTCTTTAGGGATGAGACTAAGATAGTTGTGTTGAGCATCCTATCTGGTACACAGTAGGTACTCAAAAATGTCTGAAATTGAATAACAGGATGAATGCAAAAGACATAGGGGACTGTCAAACAAGATCCCTGAATATTCAACACTAATTGTTTTCAAATCACTTCATGTTCCAAGGATACAAAGATGAGTGTCTTCTTCACATGCGTACTTACTTGTGTTCAGTGCACAATGGAGTCACTCGTGCAAGGCAGGTATAGACAGGTCACAGTGGTAGAGATGGTTGGCTCTGCCCAGAAGATTAAGAGGTTTTCGATATGCAGGTTCTGAAGTTGCTGAGGAGGTTTCATCAGGAAAATCAGGCTCTGAAAGATAGAACAGAGGGACAACAAAAGTATGAAAGAGTCTGTTCTATCAGAAGCTGGGGCAAATGTGATGGGTATATGTAGGTTGAGGGTAAGGGAAGGCAGAAGTCCTGTGGAAGAAAAAACATACCAGAAATTCTTGAATCTCTGGTAACCACCAATCATCTTTTAAATGATCAAATACTGGTAATAATAGGTTTCATTCATTTAAAACTTCCCCAAAGCAGAATCTCCATGAATAAACCACTGACCACTGTGGACTGTGTATCTCCACACCACCAACTTAGGACCTCCAAGCTGATGGTTCTTATGTGGTTTCTGGTCTGTTTTCCTCTCTAATACAAGCAACTTCAGAGAAAATATGTTCTTTGAGCAGACAACGGAGCTTGGCTGTCTGGGTGGGTGGACAGGTGGATGTTTAGAGTTATTCAAAAGCCTTTTAGTTCCATCATTCTCTCATAGGAGCAAAACTCATATTTACCACAAGTATATGTTTATCATTAGCCTTGAAAGTCTCCCACAGGCACAGAGCTCAGAAGAAATCAGTGTGGGATGAAAAGTGACAAGAATGGCGTTCCCAAAGCAGTTATCCAGAAGCTAGGTCAGGAATGAATTATAAGAGCACTCAGCATAGGCTCTGCAGCCAGGGAGGAGGAAGAACAGCTGGGAGGTTTTGCAGATATTTATGCTCCCAAGTCCTCAGCAGTGCAGGCAGCAACAGTCCACTATTGGTACACAGCAAATATTATCCCTACAGATTACCTTGGAATCCAAAAGATGTGATAAAGCCCAAATAAGAGTAGATAAAAGCCAAGTATGCTGCCACATTCTGGGTTCCTGCCACCCTGTGACTCCTTAGGGAAGTACTTGTGGTATTGGGATGCTTCTTTTGCAAAAGCCTAGAGAGACAAATAGCCACTCAACAGCTAATAATTTATCTACTATGTCACTGCTTTTGTTGGCTTCTTTCTGATACTTCTTTCCTTTCTGATTGTAGCCAGCAATTACCCTCTAACTGCTTGATAATCTTGCTGGTGAATCTAAAGTGGTAACAAAATAAATAATTAAATAAATAATCACAAAAACAAAAACAAAAAACTTGTTCATTACTTTTTTTTTTCTGAACATAGACTTAAGTTGAATTTTGTTTTGGTTGTACACATAATTTTATTCCAAAGAGTAGGGCTTGTCCCTCCACGAGACAGGGTCTTGGAGAACTGGAAGTGGGTCTGGATATTCTTGCTAAATCTGAATTCTGAGAGGTCACTGATCATATGCTCCTTAAACCCAGCATTAAATCAGGGTCCTTGTTTGTCTGAGGATCACCAGCCAGCAGTAGATAACAAAGAAAAGCAGAGTCTTTTGGTGGTGGGAATGGTGTTTATGTACACTCCTATTCTATTTAATTAATATGAGAGGTGAAAAATTGATTGAATGTCTCAAACCTTTTAATGCACATACCATAGGCTGAGTCTTTGATATGATGGCTCTCTTAAAAACTTAGACCAGGAAGAACAGAAGCAACTGGTGGCACAGCTATATACAAATAATGTCAAAGGGCATAAATTATGGTGATGTTGTGTATGATATAGCAAATCCTAACAATGGGATTTTCAAAATCAACCCAATTACCAAATAATTTGATTATAGCAATAACTATCTATTGCCTTCTTAATCCCTAAGACAGCAGGGACCTCCCACTTCCTCTATAGAGCCTATATTTTCCCTAGTCCTGGAACCTCTAGGGTAGGGCTCACTTTCCTGCATGCTTCTCTCAATTCATACCAAATAATAGTGCATCTGCTGATCCCAGCCTAATCAATACAATGAGTACCACCTCTGCATGCTTTACTTCAGAATGTGTCCAGAGATGTTAAACATGGAATGTCAACCCTTTACCCTCATTACTCCAGTGAGACCTTTCCTTTCATAGGATTCTCTAATTCCATTCCAGGTGGATCACTTCCTAACAAAGTCCCAAAACCTAGATATAGACTAGGTACCATGAGATAGAACATATGTTCAAATGTATACATAAATTAGGGCAAAATATATGCCTGAAAGCAAAAGTACATAATAGTCTGCATTGAGTCAGTATAAAGTTCACAATGAAATAGTGTCTACTTACATACCCTTCTCACCTACTTCCTATAACACTTCCCTCACTCACGCCAAAGCTAACCTTATGAAAGCAAGGACTGCAAAAGCTGAGTAAGGGCAAAAGACTGGCATACTTTAACAATGACTCTTTAATCACTATCAGGTCACCCCATCAGCTGGGGCCCTAGTCGGGGAGTCCTGAGACTCCCAAACAGACATGATGGGCCTAGACCTCAAATAATCCCTCTCTCCATTGTTACTTGTCATCTCTATCAGGAACAACACAATAGATCCCTTTGTGGACCTCCATAGGACCTGGCCCTCAACTTGGATCAACAACAGTAGAGAATATTCCCCATCCTCCGAAGGGAGGATGGACAACATACTCTATGCTCCACCTGAAGAAGATGGGTCCTGATATTGGGGCATCTTGGAACGTTCCTACTCATGACCACAGAATGGGAGCTCAGATCTACAGAGATGCAGAGGTCATATAGGCTCCTAAGCTGAATATGGGCCCCAGATCACATCAGATTGATGGGGTTTACAGACAACAATATTTATACACCTTTCCCATATTTGGCAGCTACTCTCTTCCCTGATCTAGCTTTCTGGTCCTTTTTCCAGCCATGACACCATCTCCCCACAGTAACTTGGATCCACCTGCATATCAGATTTCAGGCTCAGGGAAAAGAAAAAAAAAACTAGTATAGCCCCAGACCCTTTGGAATATAACTAAAATATGCCTACTAGCTATCTACTAAATGGAGAGACCCCCCTCAACTCTTCATCTGCACTATTCCAGCCTTTAAGTTCATGATTAGTCAACAATTTGTTTAGCTTTATATGTTAACTCTCTTTTCAGCCACCACATTCCAGATGCTGACCAGACTTCCCTGGACAGGCAACCCCACCAATGTGTCCTGGAGCTCCAATTGCCCAGAACCCAACCCCACTAGGGAGAGAAAGAGGCAGGCTGGGAGTATGGATCAACCTGTCAATGCCCATGTTCAGTGGGGAAACAATTATAGAAGCCAGACCTTCCACGTTCTGCATCCCACAATGACCTTGGGTCCATACTCCCAAAGGGTTAAAGAATAAGAAAGCTATCAGGGGAAGGGATGGGATATGGAGTTCTGGTGGTGGAAATTGTGTGGAGTTGTACCCCTCTTATCCTATGGTTTTGTCAGTGTTTCCTTTTTATAAATAAACAAAAAACCATACAAAGAAAAAAAAACAGGGAGAAAAAAAAAGCAGGAAAGCAATGGGTGGATCCAAGTTCTCACCTCTCTAACAGGGGGTTATCCATGGAATTCAGACTATCCTTTGGCCTTATGTGCTATTAATCTTTTTTTTCAAAGTGTAGAGTTAAATGACAGGAAATAGTCACAAATAGTTGACATAATTAAACAGATTTATTAGACATCCTATTGTCATTGCTTGAGGCCAGATGCTACACAGGCATTGAGGAGCCTATTTTCAAATACTTCCATATGTGAATATATGGAGGCTTCCCACTATAAATATATGGGAGATATGAGCCAGGGTACAGGTTAGACATATTAGGGGTCACTGACTCCTGAAGCATCAGTCAATTGGAGAATGTTTGAGAGATATACTTGAGTAGGAGTGGGAGGTTAGACTTGAAGACAAAAGTTTCTTCACAACTCTGTTTATTGAGAACCTATTATGTGGCAAATACCAAATCCAGCACAGTTTTAGGAAAGAATAAATCATTGCTTGCAGCTTGCAAAAAGCTTATTCTGTTAAGAATTAAAGGATCAAGATATTATGTAAATAATCAAGAGTCCAAGAGTACAAAGGAAGTAAAGTATTAGGGAAAATTAAGGAAAGACAAATGAATTCAGCCTGAAGAGACGGGTCCCTCATTTGACTAGGCCCTGAAGGGCTGGGAAACTTTTGAAAGATTTGCAGAGGGCATTTAAGGCCTGGAAGCTGGGAAAACATAGAACAGTCAGAAGCATGTAAAACAGCCCTGTGTGGCAAAAGGATACATGGAGGGAATTTTTAGGGAAGAGGTATGGATGCAGAAAGGCTAGGTCCAGTCTTAGGACATTCTGAGTGTCCTGTGAAGGGTGTGGGCTTTTATATCAAAGACTGTAGTTGGAGAAAGGGCTTGTAGAGGGGCCAAAGGAATTGTGGGCACAATTGGGGTGGTGGTGCTGAAAGAGATGATTTTGGAGACATGAAAGAAAGAACCTATTTTATCTTCATCCTCCTCCTTCTCTTCCTCCTCTTTCAGTGCCTCTGGGCACTACTACATACATATTTGATTTGTTCAACCAGCCTATACTGGAAATCTTTCTCAGCAATTCCCTTGGGTGCCAAGTTCTGGCCTTGACTTCTGTAATGTCAGGTAGCACAATAATTTTTGTCTTTGGTTGGGAAGGTGCATGCTCAGGTTAATGGAATTTTTCACATGCTGGGTTCAAGTTGAAGTCCCTCCTTTGAGACTTAAATGACTAATTTATGCCTTTTCTTTTTAGGTTGACACATTCTCACCTAAGGGGTGATTTGTAGGAGAACACAGTCTTGTCTATAAGTGTATATTTTCTTAATTACTGATTCATTTTGGATAAAGACAGAGAGAAATTGAGAGGGAAGGGAGAGAGGGAGACAGAGAGGGAGAGAGAGACAACTGCAACATTGTTTACTGCTTGTGAAGCTTCCCCCTGCAGGTGAGGATGGGGGTTTGAACCTGGGTCCTTGTACACTATGCTGTGTGTGTGCGTGTTCATTCAACCAGGTGCACCAGCACCCTGTATCTTTATTTTCTTAAATAAAGTTTGTGATGTCTGAAAAAAAAAACTGAACCTCGATCTTTCCCTGCTTTCTCATATCAAAGGGTTTAGTAATCTAGGGGTCAAATTTCAGTCATAAAAATTCTATGGACAGCTGCTACTGGATATCCCATCACTTTCCAGACTGTGTTCAAGAAAAGGCCTAAATATTGGCCATTGGCCAAAGGAAGATTCAAGTCAAGTGTTTGTAGCTTCTGCCTTGCATTGAACTTAATCACCATTGGCCTAGTGTTGAAAATGTGTCCCTCTCTGGACTGTTATTATCTATTCACATGTAATTCTGATGATTCAACATCCTTAGATTTTTCCACATACAAACATCCATCTTTGGGAAAGTTATCAGAGTTGTTCCCAAATCATTTCTGTGAAAAAAAGTATTTTTTAGGTGGCACTGGAAAGAGCACAACTCTGGACTTGGACCTCTCCTTACCTTCTCCATCAAAGGTACTATCAAACCACGGGTCAAGAGTTAGCCAACCTATGATAACAGATTTATTGGAAATCTGCTGTCTACACAACACACCACTATTCTAGGCTGTATCCAAGAAAGAGTCTAGACTTTCAGTCTCAGCAAAAGCCCCTTTTAATCCCTCCCATTGCCAGCAATGCTTGTTGCTGGTTTGGGATAACTTGCCTATGTACTGTTGTGAAAACTAATCTCTCTTAAAAATGCTTACAAAGTCTGATGTATATCAGTCATCTGGACTCCCACCTCCCTCCCAGTGCACACAAAAACAAGCAAAAGGCTAATCTCTAGAATGTTTTCAGATCATAAATCTCCAAGCATACTGAAGAAGCAACCTCTCCCTTAGAGATGGTAAATCAATTTGTCTAAAAACAAACAAAACAAATATATATTTCTCTGAGCACATTTCCCAAATGTGGCATAACTTGAAAAATAAAACTGAGGAAAATAGATTGATTCAGCATCTTCTGTATATATGCCTCTGTTAGCATTACAAAGGCTCAAAGAAACTAAGACTTGACTTCTTACACTAAAAAACTCACATTCTACTTGATGATGTACAGAGCTAAATGTGTACCTTTAAAGATTTTAGTAATTTTTAAAACATCTTAATTTTTGGATAGAGATTGACAGAAATTAAAGGTAGGGGGGTAGAAATGGAGACAGAGAGACACCTACAGACCTGCTTTACCACTCACAAAGCTTTCCCCCTGCAGGTGGGGGCCAGGAGTTCCAACCCAATCCTTGCGCATTGTAACATGTATGCTTAACCAGGTGTGCGATGACCCGGCCCCTACCTTTAAAGACTTAAACAAATTTAATCTCTTCTATGCTGTGAAGGGGTTTTTAGTGCTTACTTTATACAAAATATTAATAACTGATGTTTTCAATCCGACAGTGTGCTTTATATGACAAATTCAAGTTAGTTGCTACAGAGGACCAAGGCCTAGATTCTTTCTTGATGTAGCATAATGTACACAAGTGTCCAGACAACATTTTAAAATTGAGTTCCACAGAAATTGTCAAAGGCTCAGTCCTAAACCCTGAGGACAGTGTGCAAAACTAGCAGTTCATTGATAAGTCCCTAGACTCTAGTCTACTTAGGGCATGATTATATGCTAAAAAGCATCAGTGGTACATATACATTAAATGAATGCATGAGTTCATGTAAATTAGATGTATAATATAGGCACACTTTAGAGAAGGTGCAGGCTCTGCTTCAGTCCACTACAATCATATTAAAGAATACAAATAAATCATACAAATAAAGAAAATTTTACAGTGTATTTAAAAGTAATGATGTCTTAAATCTAAAAAAAAAAAGGTAATGTGTATGGAATTGTATTCCTCTTACCCTATGTTCTTGTCAATATATCGATTTTATAAATAAAATTTTTAAAGGTAATGTTTTATACCATACTATAAATGTGAAGTTGCAATATTTCTTTAAAAAGCACAGTCCAATACCTTCATTAAAAATTCTTTATTTCATGTCCTTTGACATTATTTGCATATAGCTATGCCACTGGTTGCTTTTGTTCTCCCTGGACTAAGCTTTTAAGAGAGTTAGTATATCAAAGACTCCACTCACAAAGCTTTCCCCCTGCAGGTGGGGGTCAGGAGTTCCAACCCAATCCTTGCGCATTGTAACATGTATGCTTAACCAGGTGTGCGATGACCCGGCCCCTACCTTTAAAGACTTAAACAAATTTAATCTCTTCTATGCTGTGAAGGGGTTTTTAGTGCTTACTTTATACAAAATATTAATAACTGATGTTTTCAATCCGACAGTGTGCTTTATATGACAAATTCAAGTTAGTTGCTACAGAGGACCAAGGCCTAGATTCTTTCTTGATGGAGCATAATGTACACAAGTGTCCAGACAACATTTTAAAATTGAGTTCCACAGAAAGACTCAGTCTGTGCTTTTAAAAGTTTGAGAGAGGGGGTCGGGCGGTGGCGCAGTGGGTTAAACGCATGTGGCGCAAAGCGCAGGGACCGGCATAAGGATCCCGGTTCGAGCCCCCGGCTCCCCACCTGCAGGGGAGTCACTTCACAGGCGGTGAAGCAGGTCTGCAGGTGTCTATCTTTCTCTCCCCTTCTCTGTCTTCCCCTCCTCTCTCCATTTCTCTCTGTCCTATCCAACAATGAATTGCGTCAACAAGGGCAATAATAATAACCACAACAAAGCTACAACAAGGGCAACAAAAGGGGGAAAAAAATGGCCTCCAGGAGCGGTGGATTCATGGTGCAGGCACCGAGCCCAGCAATAACCCTGGAAGAGGAAAAAAAAAAAAGTTTGAGACATTCAGTTTTTGCCCTCTCATATTACTTAGTGATTTATATGACTACAAATTAATAGGAGTGTACATAAACACCATTCCCACCACCAAAAGACTGTGTCTCATCCCATCCCCCCTACCTCTCTACCCCTGCTCCATGAAGTTGAACATCCACCCTCTCCCTCCACCCAGGGTTTTTACTTTGGTGCCCTACTACAAATTTAGTCAGATCCTGCTTTGAGTTTCCCTGTCTGTTATTCTTTCTCAACTTCTGTTGATGAATGGGATCATCCCATACTCGTCTTTATCTTTCTGACTTAGCTCACTTAACATAATTTCTTCTAGCTCCATCCAAGATGGGTCAGAGAAAGTGGGTTCATTGAAAAAAAAAACACTAGTATAGCTACAGGCCCTTTGAAATATAACTAAAATATGCTTACTAGCTATCTACAAAATGGAGGACCCTCCAACACTTCATCTGCACTATTTCAGCCTTTAGGTCCATGATTGTTCAACAATTTGTTTGGCTTTGTATGCTAACTCTCTTTTCAGCCACCAGGTTCCATATGCTAGCAGGATGAGACCAGACTTCCCTGGACAGACAACCCCACCAATGTCCCTTGGAGCTCCGTTTCCCCAGAGCCCTTCCCCACTAGGGAAAGAGAGAGGCAGACTGGGAGTATGGATCGACCAGTCAATGCCCATGTTCAGCGGGGAAGCAATTACAGAAGACAGACCTTCAACCTTCTGCATCCCACAATGATCTTGGGTCCATACTCCCAAAGGGCTAAAGAATAGGAAAGCTATCAGGGGAGGGGATGGGATACAGAGGTCTGGTGGTGGGAATTGTGCGAAGTTGTATCCCTCTTATCCTATGGTTTTGTGAATGTTTCCTTTTTATAAATAAAATTTTTTTTTAAATACCTTATTTCTTTTGAATTTTATTACTAATAGTATACAAGATTGTAAGATCACAATGTATTGTTCCAAAAATATTTTATTTTTGAAAAAATATGAATCACCATTTGAACCTTTAGCAACACATAATATTTTTTTTCTGGTAGAGGATCTTGTCTTGATTTTGATGATTGTTGGTTTATCAGGGTGGTAGCTGCTGAAGACTGAGGTGGTTGTGGCGATTCCTTAAAGTAAGACAGCACCAAAGTTTGTAGTATTGTTGAATTCTTCCTTCAAATAAGAATTTCTCTTTAGAATGCAATGCTATATGACAGCACAGCACAACTTCTTTAAGATAATTTTCCCAGACTCTGATGTTGTTTTTACCAACTAATTTTATGCAATATTCTATATCTTTTGTTGCCATGTTAACATGTTGGCAACATCTTTACCAAGAGTAGGCTCTACCTCAGGAAACCACTTACTTTGCTTATGTATAAGATGCAACTCATTAAAAGAATTTAAGGGCCTGGTGGTGGCACACCTGGTTAAGTGCACACATTACAGTGCACAAGGACCTAGGTTTAAGCCCCCAGCCCCCACCTGCAGGGGGAAAGCTTTACAAGTGGTGAAGCAGGGCTGTCTCTCTCCCTCTCTATTCCCCTCTTAACTTCTCTCTGACTCTATCTAATCATAAATAAATAAAAAATAAAATATATATTAAAATATATATTAAAATTTTTTTTAAAAAGAAGCAAGTCGTCATCTGTTTAAGTGTTAGCATAAGATTGCAGCAATTCAGTCACATCTTCAGGCTCTATTTTAATTCCAGTTCTCTGGTATTTCTACCAGAGCTGTAGTTAATTCCTCCAAAGTACTTGAAACCTTAATTTCCTCAAAATCATTCATGAAGACTGGGACCAATTTCTAAACTCTGAGATTCTGACCTTCCCCACAACTCACAAATGATTTTTTAATTGTTATCTAGTGACTTTTTTTTTCCAGGAAGCTTTCATTTTATTTTGCAAGATTCATCAGAGGAACGAGTATCTGTGGTGGCTATCACTTTAAAGAAGTGTGTCTTAAGTAATAAAGCCTGGCAGAAAGTGAAAGACAATAAATAGTCATAAACTAGAAACATAACAGAAATAACTCCTAGATTCTGTAAAAAATATGGTGGTCACCAAAGAGGAAGGAGATAGAGTGTCAGGAATACATAGAGGGAGTTAATTTGACAGTATAGCCATTAATATTTAGAGGTATCTGGGTGACACAGTTCAACTATTTTTTTAAAGCTGAATACTACTTTAAAAATTTATATTCACATACTACTTCAGACCACTAAACATGTATATATTTAGTTGCTTCTTGATCTTTTTACCATTTTGTAATATTAGTCATTAGTCAATAAATATTACACATTTGACATATGCACCAAATAATTTTTTTTTTTTTGCCTCCAGGGTTATTGCTGGGGCTCAGTGCCTGCACCATGAATCCACTGCTCCTGGAGGCCATTTTTCCCCCTTTTGTTGCCCTTGTTGTTGCAGCCTTGTTGTGGTTATTATTGTTGTTGTTGATGTTGTTCGTTGTTGGATAGGATAGGAGGGATGGGGAGAGGAGTGGAAGACAGAGAGGGGAAGAGAAAGATAGGCACCTGAAGACATACTTCACTACCTGTGAAGCGACTCCCCTGCCGGTGGGGAGCCGGGGGCTTAAACCAGGATCCTTATGCCGGTCCTTGCAGTCTGCACCATGTGCGCTCAACATACTGTGCTACCACCTGACCCCCAGAATATTTCTTTTTAGCCAGAGCACTGCTCAGTTCTGGCTCATGATGGTGCCATGGATTGATCTTGGGACCTCAGAAGTTCAGGCATGAAAGTCTTTAGCATAAACATTATGCTATTTCCACTCCCCTGAGCATATACATCTATTAAGATGTGTAAATGTACTCCTGAAATTATATTATATTGAATCCCAATGCTATCTTTAAAACAAACTTGATTAAAAATTAACTGAAGTAAAAACTTACTCCTTGACCCATAAGTGGAAGAACGAATGTTGTGTTAGTAGCCATGAAGACCATGTTAGTCTGTCTTCTCATATATTTGCATCAGAATTTTGCTTTGTCCAGGTGCACTGTCAGTGAGCAGTAATATTTTGAAAAGGATTTTTTTTTCCTGAGCAGTAGGTCTACATAGTGAACTTATAATATTCAGTAAACCATGTTGTAAACAGATGTGCTCTGATCCAGGCTTTGTTCTATTTATAGATCACAGGCAGAATAGAAATAGCATAATTCTTAAGGGCCCTGAGACTTTGAGAATGTTAAATGAGCACTGGCTTCAGCTTAAAGTCATCAGCTGCAAGAGCACCTAGTGATAGAGTCAAACTATTCTTTAAAGTTTTTTTTTTAATAGTATTGATGCCTCCTTTCTAACTAAGAAAGTCCCAAACATCTTGTTCTCCCAATAAAAGACAATTTTGTCTGCACTGAAATTCTGTTGTTTAAGGTAGCCAACTTCAGCAGTGATCATGGCAAAATCTGAATGGCATGGTGCAGCTTCCACATTACCTATTGCCGTTGCCCCTTCACATCATTGTTTTGAAGACTGTTCTTTTACCATAATGCCATAAACCAGCTTTTCTTCTGCAGCTTCCTCACCTCTTCAATTTGGCAGAATTTGGGTCTTGCTCTGGATTAGATTTTGGTTTAAGGACATGTTATAGCAGGTTTGATCTTCAACCCAGACTCATCAATATTTTCTCTGTATCAGCAACACAGCTGGCTTTGCTTTCTTATCATTTGTTTATTCACTGGATTTCCCTTAAGCATATGTCCCTTGCATTAAAAAATTGGCTATTTGGTGCAAGAGAAATAATATCCAATCTATCTTGGATTTTAGCATGTCTTCCTTATTTAAGCTTAATGGTTTCTAGATTTTGATTAATGGGACAGATGTGTGATTAGGTACCTAGAAATCATTTTTCTTTTCTTTTTAAAATATTTATTTATTCCCTTTTGTTGCCCTTGTTGTTTTACTGTTGTAGTTATTATTGTTGTTGCCGTTGGATAGGACAGAGAGAAATGGAAGGGGGAAGATAGAGAGGGGAAGAAAGACACCTTCAGACCTGCTTCACCGCTTGTGAAGTGACTCCCCTGCAGGTGGGGATCCAAGGGCTCGAACCAGGATCCTTATGCTGGTCACTGTGCTTTGGGCCACATGCGCTTTACCCACTGCATTACTGCTTGACTCCCTAGAAATCATTTTTAACATTATTAATTGCCCTACTTCAAATATTGTGTGTTAGGGAATAGAGAAACATGAGAAAAAAGAAAAAAAAAAGAAAGATGGGGGAAATAGTTGAACAGGGACACACTAAGTTCACAGCCTTATATAAGCACAGTTCATGGTAGTACAAAATAATTACAATAATAATATCAGCTATGGAATACTGTTCATGTAGTCAAGTACCATGTTAGATGCTGGGGTTATATTTACAAAAACAGATAAAGTCTAGTATATGCCTTCTACAAATTCATAGTATAGAGGGAGAAATGGACAAATAGACAATTTCAATGAAGCTTATCACTCATGTTACACAATACTACAAAAACACAGTGGAGAGGTTCCTAAATTAGATTTGAGTTTCAAAAAAGCATAGTGTTCATTGTTGTGGATTTAAATAGAATGGTTTATGCCCTAGAACATTAAAAAACAGAGCAGTTACCTCAAAGAAAAAGGTGTTAGAATGTAGAAAAATATGTAGTTTTAAGCACAAAGAGCTGTTGCCTAATGACTGATAGAATAACGTGATATAAACGCAAAAGACTCTTTCTTACGGTGTCATTACTGCTGTAGCTCCCCCCACCATCCCCTTTTAAAAGCTTACTTCCTGGGCACCCAAAGCAAAAACAGTTGGGTTAGATGGTTCCTAGGGATTGGCTAGATGAGTGGCAACCAAAATGGAGTTTTCCCATTGCCTTTCTTACCTGACAACATGTCTGATCTCTTACAGACTTAGGATGCAGAGGTCTCACTGCATGACTGCTTTATTGTTACTTATTCCTCCCTTGTCATTTATCAACCTATTCCTGCTAGACATGCAGAGGTTATAGCATAACTATGAGGTTAGGAATGTTAATTGTTCTGTGTTGATATTAGTGTGGCTGATGCTAATGGAAAAATAATTACTGCTCTGTATCTTTATGTCCATTTTCATTGCCCTCTGGTGGTTATGTAGTTATTTGGCTATAAATGGTAATGACGTAGTACACAGCAGCTATTATTGCTTTGTCTATACAATCAGGGAAGCAAAGAGGAGGTGTTTGTGAGAGGTTACACCTTTGGTAATTTTTCTTGAGCCCTTTTCTTTGCAGAGTTTTCTCAAACTATAAGAATTCAAGATCTAAAAACACCAGTGATTTGGTGATTAAAGAATTTCAAGGTCTCATTTGTAAGTCAGCACTTGTGGTTATGTGCTAGTGTTTGAAATATAAGAAATGTTCCTGGTTCTTTGAATGTTTCCAACCATCCAGTTTCCTGAGTTAAAACCACAGAGTTAATCTAGATTCATCTATATCCTCTTTTTCTCTTGTGCCCTACTTTGAGTCATTCTCAAAGCTCATTGCTGCATCTTCTGAACTCTTCTGCTGGCTTCTCTCTGTCTCTGGTCACAGCTTTGGTAAAGGGTTTATATATATATATTTTTTCATGATTATTGACTGACAACTTAGCCTTATAGGTTTCTCAACTATTCTAATCCATCAATGGTATCAGTTCCTTAATCAGAATTCTCCTTATTGACTACAGAATAAAACAAGAATTTATTTTATTTATTTTTTATTTTTGTATTATATTTGTTTATTTATTGGACAGTGACATCCAGAAATTGAGAAGGAACATATGATAGAGAGGGAGAGAGACACCTGCAGTCCTGTTTCATCACTTGTGAAATTCTCTCCCTATAGGTAGGGACCTTGGGCTCGAACCAGGGTCCTTGTACACTGTAACCTGCGCTCAATCAGGTGCACCACCACCTGGCCCAAGAAACTTATTTTCTGAGATGCTTCAAAATCTAAACCTTGCCCTCTTTATACATCTCCTCATCTCCCATAACCCTGTGCATAACTCATTGCTTGTTCTTCCTCAAGCCTGGCACACCTTTTCCTCATGCTTCCACTATTTTGCACACAGCACTTGTATTCCATGGCATATCCTCCTCTTTCAAAGTTACTTTAATTTGTAAGCCTACCCTAATCTACCCATGCAGACATGATCAGAACTTCATTGTGCACTGTGTGGTATGGGGGTCACTACACTGTATTGTAAGAGTGTGTGGATCATGTTTCCTTACAAGAGCATGAACTTCAAGAGCTTTATGAAAATTTTCTCTCTTCAACTTCCAGTACCTGGCACTGTGTCAGGTACCAGGAAATTATTTAGTATGCGCTAAATAAAGGAATTAAGTACCTTTCTTCCTTATGTGCTTAGATCTTCTAAATTAAAATGACAAGTATAGCAAGTATCTCATGGGATTCTTATAGTCCCATGAGATTTTTTCTTTTATTTGTTTTTGGTATTTTATGTAATTATTATTCATTGGACACAGATAGAGAGAAATTGAGAGGGAAGGGGTAGATAGAGATGGAGAGACACAGAGAGACACCTGCAGACTAGGATAGGCCCCATGCTATATGTTTACATAGCATCTGCATAATTTTTGTCCATTTCATTTATCCCAATTACAATGAGATAATATTTTTTAATAATTTGTTGAATAACTAGTCTAGTAAATACATAGACATACATTATATATATATATACACATGTATACATACATAAACACACATGTATATACTTGGTGAAATCTGTGTCTTGCACATATGCATTAACTGCTTCTGGGCTGATTTTTTTCAAGAGACAGAGAGGGAGAGAGACACCATAGGGCCATGGTATTCCCATGTGATGCCAGGGATTATATCTGGGCCACATGCAAGGCAAGGAACATGCCTTTTCTGCTATGATGTCCCTACAGGTTCAGACCTGAGCACTGCCGTAAAGCAGAGCTGAGCCATGTTCCCATAAAAATAAATAAATAAAAAGAAAAAAATCCCTTACGGTGGGCGGAGGAGATAGCATAATAGTTATGCAAAGAGACTTTCATGCCTGAGGCTCCAAAGTCTTAGGTTCAATACCCCGCACCACCGTAAGTCAGAGCTGAAAAAAAAAATCATTAAAAAAAATTACATATGGGGCCTCAGCCTTTTAATTTTACTGTCATTTTCATATTGTTTCAAGGGCAGGGTGACCCGGCATAAGGGAAAACTGGAGAGGCATAGGAAACTTTTTTTTTTAACCGCTGTGGAAACCACATTTGTAATCATATAGAAGGAGAAATCTGGACATGTGGGAATTAGGGGCAAGAATGACACCTTAATTCTGGAATTTTTATATGACTCATTAATTTCTCTCTAATCACTCTGCTGCCACCGCCCTCTGAAGTTTTACTGGTGTCGTGGCATCTTTCCTCATGGATTTCCTGCCACAATATTTTCCCATTCCTGTCAGGTGCACTGCAGGTCCAGAGGGGTCTGCAACTGCTCAGTGCTTGGACATTCCTCTACATAAAGCTCTTATGGGATGCCCTATTGTTCTTTGGCCTAAAAACTTACTAACACTGAATGTGCCTTTCAGTGGATATTCTGGCCTCTAGTTTAAAACTCCAGTTCAATCTCTGGGTACTTTCCACTTCTTCCCAGCCAAACCCTTCCCTTCCCTAATCTCCAAGAGTTTGTGAGAGTAATGCACCCAGGAGAAGTCTTGCTTTCTTGTTTTCTTGCGTTTTCTCCCTTCCTCTCTTCCTTCAGTCGCACCAGGGTTATTGCTGGGCCTACAGGGCTTCATTCTTGCAGGACAAGTCCATAGATCCTGCCCCCCCAAGCCCCCTGTCACTCCCACCCCCCTTTTCTTTCTTTTTTTAGATAAAGACAGAATTGAGAGGGAAAGGGAGATTGAGAGGGAGAGAAAAAAAAGACACCTGTAGCCTTGCTTCGCCTCTCTTGAAGCCTTCCTCCACAGGTGGGAATGTATGGTAATGTGAGCACTCTATCTGGTATGTCACCTCCCAGCCCCCAGGAGTTATTTCTAGAATTATCAGCAATATAGTCAGAATAGAAGTCCTTCATACTTTCTCACTAATCATCTCAGGTGAAGGATTCAACTTGACTTTGGTATCCCAGAAACCTGAAGTCTAATTCTTATTCAGCTGGCTTACTATGAAATGTCCCACCCCAGTTGCTTCCACTCTCTAGTCTTTCAATTTAAAATAGGGCTAGTGAATTAGTATTTTTCTAGGCTCATAATTTTGGTTTTTTTTTTTTAACTTTAAAAAACTTCAAAGATAACAGTACATTGACAAGCACCTTACAAATTCAAAGTCTCAAATGTGCCAATGTATGCATGTTTAGTTGTTGTTTTCGCTGGGCTAGCTTCACGGGTGGGTAACAGACGACCAGGGACTCATGGTTGAGCTGTAGGCAGTATCTCTTTATTCATGCAGGACGCAGCACAATCTAAGACGAGCTAAGCTAAACTCAAGTACTGTAAAACTCACAATGCTGTCTTTATATATACTTGCCAAGTAGGGTGGAAACAGGATGTGACATAGAGAGGGTGGAGAGAAAAGGCTGGTGACAATCAGAATGTGACAAGGAGAGGATCAGGGAGTGACAAGGAGAGGGGGTGGAGCAAAAACATATCATGAAACAGTGGGGATTGAACCAATGCCCTGGAGGGAGGGTGGTGCTTGTTAACAGCGGTTATGTAAATAGAATGAAGTGGTTATGTAAATAGAATAGTGTTAAGCAGGGGGGATTTAAACCAAATGAAACAGAAGGGGTCTCATGCATACTAACATTTAGTTACCTTTAAAATATTTTTTTTCTGGGTCATGTAAATCTGTAATTTATATACAGTATATAATATCCAAGTATTATCTTTAATTCTGGCATGAATTTAAAGTGTCATTTATTTATTTATTTATTGTCACTAGGGTTATCACTGGGTCTTGGTGCCTGCATGATGAATACACTATTTCTAGTGACCACTCTCCACCCTTTTCCTTCATTAAAAAATTCATGATAGAAGCAGAGATAAATAGGGTAAGGGGTGGGGGAGAAAGAGTTAACACCTGCAGCCTGCTCTACCACTGTGGAGCTTCCTCCCTGCAAGAAGGGACCAGGGGCGTGAATGTGGGTCCTCATGCATGGTAACGTGTGCTTCTCTGGTGGCACCACTTCTGGCTCCTAAAACAGCCTTTAGATTTCTTTTTCTATGACTGGTTCTAAGGAGCAGGCCTGCTTGATCACTTCTCAGTCACTGTACTTAACAGAGGAGCCTAGAAGGAAACTAGAACAAAAATAATTATTAACTGCATGAAGTAAAGTTGACTATGCCTCAAGAAAACCTCACAAGTTAATGCTTTTTTGTGCCACATATATTAATTGCCCTCAGAGGAATTGAGTTGCATGTAGACAGCATGTGGGGTCTTGAGATACTGTAAATACTGCTGATATGACATTCTATTTTTTCCCTTTATTGAGGGATTGTTTACAGTTGACAGTAAATACAATAGTTTGTACATGCATAACATTTCTCAGTTTTCCACATAACAATACAATCCCCACTAGGTCCTCTGTCATCTTCAATTTTTCTTTCTTTCTTTCTTTCTTTCTTTCTTTCTTTCTTTCTTTCTTTCTTTCTTCCTTTAGCCATCAGGATTATTGCTGGGACTTGGACCTGCCTGATTCCACTACTCCCAATGGACTATTCTTACTTTTCTATCTTTTAGAAAGAGAGTGAGAGACAAGAGTGGGAGAGACAGAGTAAAGAGAGACACTGTAGCACTGTTCCACCATATGTGAAACTTCTCTCATGGAAGTGCTTCCATGTGGGGTCTGGAATCTCTAACCCAAGTCCATATGGATAGTTCATCCCATCTACTGGATGAGTCATCTCTTGCTACCCCTCCCCCCACACATACCATATTATTATTTTTTTTTACAGACTTTATTTACTTATTTATTTGAAGAAGTAGTGCTCTAGGAAGAACCAAAACATCACTCTGGCATATATAATTTGAACTCTGAACTTCACGCTTGTAAGTCAGATGCTGTACCCTCTGTGCCATCTTCCAAGCAGCTGGTCCATATTCTTAATCATTTCATTTCTGTTTTGAGTACCTTGTCAATTTGGGATGCTTCTCAGCTTTTCTTCCTCAACTTCCTAACATATAAATGTTTTTTTTACTCAGCACTTGAAAGTCAAAGTGCCCATTGAGTGAAGAAATGAAAGAATGATAGATGGAGAGATAGATGGATGTGTGACACCATGGATATGCAGCAGAAGGTATGTCTTTGTATTTGGATCAGTGTAACATCCTTGTAAAATAAGTAGAACAGCAATCATTGGTTCTGTTTTACAAATGATGAGACAGGTTCAGAAAGTTAAGTGATTTAATTGAAGATACATTTGCAAAGTGACAGAACAGGCTCTGAAATCTTAGTACATTTTTCATCCCATAACATCATAATTCTTCAAAGTAAGAAAGATGTAATTTGCACCTTTTCAGACTAAGACAAAACCTTCTTTAGAGAAAAAGACAATTATATGTCTTCATCGCTGCCTCCTCCTTCCCGAAACAAGTGAATGTAGAGGCAGCTCATGTCTGGAAAATCAGAAGCATGCTACAGTAGAATTCATTTTTTTTTGCACAGTTTTCTAATGGAAGACACAATCATATGCTTATGAAAGGAGCCTGGGTACTGGGTGGTGGCTCACCCAGTAGAACTCACACATTACCCTATGTGATGACCAGGGTTCAAGCCCCTAGACCTCACTTACAGGGGAGAAATTCTTGAGAGATGGAGTAGTGCTTCTTGTATTTCTCTCTTCCTTTGTCTCTCACCTATCTAAAACATGGCTGCCAGGAACAGTGGAATTCTCATACAGGCACTGAGTCCCAGTGATAACCGGGTTAGCATAAATTTAAAAACTGAAGTGTAAAAGAAAAGAAGGGGTAACTCCTGGTTGAACTCATATGTTACCATGGGCAAGAACCTGGATTCAATTCAATCCCCCAGTTCCCAAATAAAGAGGGAGAACTTCAAGAGTTGTGGAGCAATGCTATAGATGTCTCTCTCCCTATCTATCCCATCCCCTCTCAGTTTCTATCTTATCAAATAAAAAAAGAGGGGAAAAATGGCCACCAGGAGTGATGGATTCGTTGTGCAGATATCGAGTCCCAGTAATAACCCTAGTGGCTATAAAGAGAAAAGGAAGAAGGAAGAAGGAAGGAAGGAAGGAAGGAAGGAAGGAAGGAAGGAAGGAAGGATTGATTCTCTCATGGCAGAGGGAAGAACTGATGGAGTAGGGAGGGACATAAAATTATATTTTCTTAGAATTTATTCTTGAGATATATGGAATAATTCCAAAAAGCAAGGATGGTTTCATGACCAGGAGTGTGGTGGTGGGTGAGCTCCAAGAAATAAGTGTCATCCAAAAGGTATTAAATGATACATAAGGGCATTAAATGCTTCATTGAACTTATAAGCCTGCTTTATTTCACTTACTCTGACTCACATCTCTCGTAGAGACTGTGATGCTAGACCTATTCAGTTTTAATTTTGACTCTTTCACTAACTAGCTGTATAGTCATGGACATAATTTTAACTCCTCTGTCTAAACTTTCCTATAAAATAGCAGTAGTAATAATGAACACCTTCCTTGTGTGAAGTAAGTGAATTTATGTATGCAAATACATTTAAATTGGCATCTGGCATATTTTAATGATATTACAGCTTTTTTGGTGACTGACACAGGAAATACATGTTTTGTTTTGCTTTGTTTTTGCCTCCAGGGTTTTTACTGTGGCTCAGTGCCTGCAATACAAATCCACTGCTCCTGCGGCCAGTTTTTCCATTTTTGTTGTCAGATATGACAGAGTGAAATTGAGAGAGAAGGGAAAGACAGAGAGGCAGAGAGAAAGACACCTGCAGACCTGCTCCACCGCTTGTGAAATGACACCCCTGTAGGTGGGGAGCCAAGGGCTCGAACAGGAATCCATGCTTCAGTCACTGCACTTTGTTTGTTTTTAATTTTTTTCTTTTTAAAAATATTTATTTATTTATTTTCCTTTTTGTTGCCCTTGTTTTTTATTGTTATTGTAGTTATTATTGTTGTTGTTATTGATGTCGTTGTTGTTAGGACAGAGAGACATGGAGAGAGGAGGGTAAGACAGAGGGGGAAAGAAAGATAGACACCTGCAGACCTACTTCACTGCCTGTGAAGCGACTCCCATGCAGGTGGGGAGCCAGGGGATCAAACTGGGATCCTTACTGTCCTTGCGCTTGGTGCCAGGTGCACTTAACCTGCTGTGCTACTGCCCGACTCCACTTTTTTTTTAAAACCTGCCATTCACTGGTCTGTGCAAAGTCCAGTCTAATTTCTTTTTATTATTATTTATTTATTTCTTGGATAGAGACAATCAGAAATTAAGAGGGAAGTGAGGGATACAGAGGGTGAAAAACAGAGAGACACCTGCAGCACTGCTTCACCACTTGTGAAGCTTTCCCCCTGCATGTGGGGACTGGGGTCTCGAACCTGGGTCCTTGCACATTGTAACATGTGCTCAACCAGGTGTACTAGCACCTGGCTCCCTGTTTGTTTTTAATTTTTTTACTATATTTATTTATTGGATAGAGACAGAGGGAAATTGAGAGGGGAGGAGGAGATAAGGAAAGAGACAGACACCTACAGCCCTCCTTTATCACCCATGAAGCTTTCCCCCTGCAGGTGGGGATGGGGCTTGAACTCAAGTCCTTGCACATTGTAACATGTGTAACTGTAATACTCAGCCACCAATCCGTGCACTTCATACTATGTGCGCTTAACTTGGTGGCCACTACCTGGCCCCTGGGTATATTCTTGCTTTTTTTTTTTTTTAATTAAATGAGGAACTCATGTATGCATGATTTAACTATTCTGGGTCACTTTCATTCAATTTGTGAGGTGGAGATACCACAGCACCTGAGCTTCCTCTACTACCATAGCACCTCCTATGTGCTGTCAGGGCTCGTTAAACCCAAGTGTGCATGACAGTGCAGGCCCGTGCCTGGTGTGCTATCTCTTGGCCATATACTTTTAATATCATTATTTTGAACAAAGTCAAAAAGTAGAGAAACCAGTGACTAGGTTATTTGCTTTTTATTCATTCTGACCTCCATCTTGCATTCCTAACCTTCTGGAAATTCAGACTCAGTAGCGTAGGATAAAAAATAGGCATGTGTATTTTAAAAAGGAAAAGATAAAATGCTTTTTTCTGTCTTATCTTTCAATCTAACACCTCACCAGAACTTCAGTTTTAAGGGATTTGACTGAAGTCAAGTTATTTTTTACTTCATGAGGATTAACAGGGTGGTATAAGCTTGGGTAGAACATGCATATGTTATCAAGTCCATTGCCATAACTTGGTTGAGACTAAAGCAATTTAGAATTTAAACTTCTTTTGCATTATGAATGTGCTGGTGATCTCACCTCCAAGTTATAAATGATTATATCTTTATGACACTTTCCTAGGAACACTAAATCCTAGTAATTTAGTGTTCCATGATATTACCGTGTGCATTACTCTGCAACTGAGTTTTTACACTTAACCATTTGTGTGAAAATCCTGCTAGATTCATGTACATAGATATGATTTAGTTTTGTTTTTTAATTGTCTGTTGCTTTTTATGTTGATTTAATAATGATTGACAAGATCTTAGGATAAGAGGGGTAGAATTCCACACAATTCCCACCTCTAAAATTCCATATCCCATTCCCTCCATTGGAAGCTTTTCTATTCTTTATCCCTTGGAGTTTGGACCCAGGATTATTATGGGATACAGAAGGTGGAAGATCTGGCTTCTGTAATTGCTTCCCCACTAGACATGGGCATTGGCAGGTCAATCTATACTCCCAGGCTGTTTCTGTCTTTCCCTAGTGAGGAGGGGTCTGAAGAGGTGAGGTTTCAGGGTACAGTGGTAGGGTCATCTGTCCAGTGAAGTCAGGTTGGTGTCATGGTAGCCACTGGGTGACTGAAAAAGCATTAAGATATAAAAAAGAACAAATAATTTAATAATAAGGAATCAAAAGGTAAGACTATGTCAGATGAGATTTGGGGTCTCCATTTTGGAAAAGGCTAGTAGGTATATTTTAGATATATTCCAAGGGGGGCATGACTTTAATAATTTTTGCCTGAGCCTGACAGCTAGCATGCCAGTGGGCTAAAGTTATTGACTGAGGAGGTGGTGTTAGAGTTGGCAATAGGACTAGAGAGCTGGATTAGGGAATAGAGTAGGTCCCAAATATGGGAAAAGTATATAAATATTATTAACTATAAACTCCTTTGATTTGATCTGGGGCCCATATTCAGCACAGGAGCCTGTGTAACCTCTGCTTCCCTGTAGGTCTGAGCTCACATTTGTAGTCACAGCTGGGAACATTCTAGGTTGCACTCATTGCAGGGCCCACCTGATGTTTTATAGTAGATAATTTCCATGCTTTCTTCACTCATTCTCAGTGGCAGGAAAGACAGATCACCTCCTACCAGATTTATACCTCTGGGAAGTATGCTATGTGATAAGCACTCTTACACACATATAATTATATACTAGGACATTTTTTCTTTCTTTGTTGGATAAGATCAAGTGTGATGACTAAATCACAAAGTATACACTTGATATAATTTTAGACAATACTGCCAACAAGGTGGAAACACTTAACCACTGCCTGTCCTATGAGTGAACTTCTCCAGAGTGCATTATATGTACTTCAGGAAGGGGCCGGCTGACCAAGAATACCTTCAAGTGGATGCAGCTGTGAATCTATCAGAACCATGATTCATGGTTGATGAAGCATTCTTAATTTGGGTCAGCTAAAATTTCATTAGATAACAAGCCACCTGTCCTTTTCTGAACATCACTTGATGTGTACTTGATGTGCTGAATTTAAGACTCACCATTGCATAGCCGCAGGCATCAATTGATGTTCCATCTTTGCTGTTAGTTTTGAGGGAGAGAGATGGTGGGAGGGAGTAGGTGCCAAAAAAATAAAGTACAGAGGTAGGTAAAAGGAATTAAGGGGGTAGGAACTCATGTAAGCTCAATCGAGAGAGCAGAGGCAAGATAACAGATGACAGGACAGAACCTATTTCTTTAATTTTCATTTACTCTTTCTGCCCCTAAACATTATTACCATAATAGCTGCTGACTTCTGCAACATCCTTCTGTAATCTCCTATAAATCCACTGAACTTTGTGTTATCACACTTCTTTGGTTGTATTATAATTCTCAATAACAGACAGATAATTGCTGTCCTATCCCTGAAAAGCTAGTCCAAAATAAATGACTTCAGAGGCATAATGAAAAAGTAGAAGTATTCTGAATAGATTCTGAAAGTATTATAAGTCAGGACAAATACTCCTTGGAATTTAATTTAGCTACTTAATTACCAGGTCTGTCTCATGCATACAGAAAGATGGTAAACAAAGTTGTAAAGATATAGATGAGATTGACTTTTGTGACCTAATGTTTCTGATGAAGAGAGAAGTACATGTTGTTAAAATAGTGAAAATGCATACAACCCACAGGCAACAGATTATTACAAGCTTCATTTTATATTGGGATCATTTGTGATTTTGTTACCTTGGAGAGGAAAGTCTGTCTGCTTGTTTGTTTTTAGTGGGGTTTTAATTAATCTTTGTGTACAGAGAACAGGCACAGCTATTTCATGAAAAGCACTTTAGAAAGTCAAAAGTTGCCCCCATACCTGTGGACATCTAATTTTTGACAAAGGTGCCCAAATTATTAAATGGAGACAGTAGGCTCTCTTCAATAAATGGTGGGAAAACTGGGTTGAAACATGAAGAAGAATGAAACTGAACCAGAAACAAAAGTCAACTACAAATGGATCAAGGACCTGGATGGTAGACCAGAAACTATCAAATACTTAGAGAAAACATTGGTGGAACACTTTCCCACCTAAACCTCAACCAAAAGACATTTTTGATTATACAAATCCACTTAAAAAAATCAATGGGGATGTCGGGTGGTAGTGCAGCAGGTTAAGCACATGTGGCACAAAGTGCAGGGACTGGTGTAAGGATCCTGGTTCGAGCCCCTGGCTCCCCACCTGCAGGGGAGTCACTTCACAGGCAGTGAAGTAGGTCTGCAGGTGTCTTTCTCTCCCCCTCTCTGTCTTCCCCTCCTCTCTCCATTTCTCTCTGTCCTATCCAACAACAATGACATCAATAATAAAGACAATAATAAAAAACAACAAGGGCAACAAAAGGGAATAAATAAATAAATATTTTTTAAAAATCAATGGGATGGGGGCTGGGTGGTGGCGCACCTGGTTAAGTGCATGTATTACAATGCTCAAGGACCTGGGTTCGAGTCCCTGGTCCCCACCTATAGGGGGAAAGCTTTATGAGTGGTGAAGCAGGGCTGCAGGTGTCTCTCTATCTCTCTCCCTCTATCACCCCCTTCCGTCTTGATTTCTGGCTGTCTCTATCCAATAAATAAAGATAATAAAAAATTAAAAAAAAATCAATGGGACTACATCAAATTGAAAAGCTTCTTCACAACAAAAGAAACCATCATCCAAACAAAGAGACCCCTCACAGAATGCGAGATCTTCACATACCATACATCAGACAAGAGACTAATAACCAAAATATACAAAGAGCTCACCAAACTTGTCAACAAAAAAACAAATGACCCCATCCACAGATGGACAGAGGATATGAACAGAATATTCACTACAGAAGAGATCCAAAGGGCTAACAAACATGTGAAAAATTGTTCCAGGTCATTGGTTGTCAGAGAAAAGCAAGTAAAGACAACATTGAGACCCCTGTAAGAATGGCATATATCAAAAATGACAGCAGCAACAAATGCTGGAGAGGTTGTAGGGACAAATGAATCCTCCTACACTGCTGGTGGAATGTAAATTGGTCCCACCTCTGTGGAGAGCAGTCTGGAGAACTCTCACAAAGCTAGAAATACACCTCTCATATGACCCAGTAATTTCTCTCTTAGGGATATATCCTTAGGACACCATAACACCCAACCAAAAAGGTATGTTCATAGCAGCACAATTTGTAATAGCTAAAACCTGGAAGCAAATCAGGTGCCCAACAACAGATGAATGGCTGAGAAAGCTGTGGTATATATACACAATGGAATACTATGCAGCTATGAAGAACAATAAACCCACCTTCTCTGACCCATCTTGGATGGAACTAGAAGGAATTATATTAAGTGAGCTAAGTCAGAAAGACAAAGACGAGTATGGGATGATCCCACTCATAAACAGAAGTTAAGAAAGAAGAATAGAAAGGGAAACTCAAAGCAGAATCTGACTGAGTTTGGAGTATGGCACCAAGGCAAAAATCTCTGGGTGTTTATCCCAGCCTAATCAATGCAACCAATACCACCTTGGCATGTTTCACTTCGGACCATGTCCAGAGATATCTATCATGCATGGAATGTCAAACCTTCAGCTTCATTACTCTGGTGAGACCTTTCCTAGGTCATAGGACTCCTTAATTCCATTTCTGGTGATGCACTTCTTCAAAAAAATCTCAAAATATAGATATAGACTGGGCCCCATGAGATAGGGCTTATGTACAAATGTATCCAAAAGCTGGAGGAAAATACATACTTACTTTAAAGCAAAAGTGCACAGTAGTTTGCAGAGAGTCGATAAATGCAGCAAGCAAGTAGAAAGACCTAAAAAGACACCATAAAGTACCTAATCAAATAGTTTCTACTTATACCTAGATACCCCCTCACCTACGTTCTATTGGACGTTCCTCCATCACTCCAAAGCTAACCTTGTCAGACAAAGTAAGGACTACAAACGTTATATAAGTGTAAGAAACTGGGATACTTTAGTGATGACTTTTTTTTTTAATATTTATTTATTTTCCCTTTTGTTGTCCTTGTTGTTTAACATTGTTATGGTTATTGATGTCATTGCTGTTGGATAGGACAGAGAGAAAGGGAGAGAGGAGGGGAAGACAGAGAGGGGGAGAGAAAGACAGACACCTGCAGACCTGCTTCACCGCTTGTGAAGTGACTCCCCTGCAGGTGGGGAGCGGGGGGGCTCGAACCGGGATCCTTATGCCGGTCCTTGCGCTTTGCACCACGTGTGCTTAACCCACTGCACCACCGCCCGACTCCCTAGTGATGACTTTTTAGTCACTACCAGGCTACCCCATCACCTGGGGCCCTAGTCTGGGAGTCCTGGGATTCCCACACAGAAGTGATGGGCCTAGACTTCTAACAGATCCCTCTCACCACTGTCACTGGTCATCTTCATCAGAAACAGCGTAATGGACCCCATTGAGGGCCCCTACAGGACCTTGTCCTTAATGTGAATCAACAATGGTAGGGAGTGTTCTATTCTCTAAGGGAGGTTGGACAACATACTCTTCATAGTGCAGCCTGGAATGTTCCTAGCTTTGACCACAGAATGCAGGCTCAGACCTACAAGGATGCAGAGGTTACATAGGCCCCTGTGCTGAATATGGGCCCCAGGTCAAATTGATGGGGTTTACAGTTAACAATATTTATATACACTTTCCCCATATTTGGGAGCTACTATCTTTCCCGATTCAGCTTTATATCCCTTTTTCCAATTATGACACCATCTCCCCAATCAATAACCTGGGTCCACCTGCATATTAGATTCCAGGCTCAAGCAAAAACTAGTAAAATCATGTGACTCTTAGAATATACCTAAAATAGACCTGCCCACTTTTTCAAAACAGAGGCCCCAAATCTTCATTTGCAATATCCTTGCCTTTAGGTTCATGATTAGTCAACAAATTGTTCTGCTTTATATCTTAACTCTTTTTCAGCCACCAGGTTCCAGATGATACTGTGATGCTAACCTGACTTTCCTAGGCAGATGACCCCACCCAAATTTCCTGGAGCCTCACCTCCCCAGATCCCTGCCCCACTAGGGAAAAGAAAGAGACAGGCTGGGAGTATGGATCAACCAGCCAACAACCATGTTCAGTGGGAAGCAATTACAGAAGCCAGACCTTTCATTTTCTGCACCCAATAATGATCTTGGGTCCATACTCCCAGAAGGATAAAGAATAGGAAATCTGTCAAGGGATGGGATGGGATACGGAGTTCTAGAGGTGGGAATTGTGGTGAAATATATCCCTCTTAACAATATCTTGTCAATATTTCCATCTTATAAATAAAAAATTATAAAATTGTTAGCAACTATTTCTCATACATGAGTCCAAAATTCAGTAACAGGATATAGAGTAGTGAATTCAGAAGTTTCTGGGGCCAGGCAGTGGTGCACCTGGTTAAGCACACACATTACAATGTGCAATGACCCAGGTTCAAGTCCTCGGTCTCCATCTTCAGGGGGAAGTTTCACTACTGGTGAAGCAGGGCTGCAAGTATCTCTCTATCTCTTTCCTTCTATCTTCCCTTCCCCTCTCCCCTCTCAATTTCTCTTTGTCTCTATCTATATATATATATATTTAGGGCAGGAGTTTCCAGGGTCAGTGACAGAAAGATGGTGCAGTGGGTGGAATGTTGGATTCTCCAGCCTGAGGTTTCATGTCAAATCCCTGACATTGCATGTATAAGAGCAATGCTCTGGTTCTTTCTTCTCTCTCTCTCTCTCTCTTCCCCCCCTTTCTTTCTCTCATGTGTGTGTATTTTTCCATGGATGGACTCTGGGAAATGACTTCAGCAAGTGATTTAACCTCTCTGTCTTAATTTCTCCATTTGGAAAATGGGAAAATAGTGGTTTGTAGTTAATTTTTAAAATTTATTTATAAAAAGGAAACACCACAGGATAAGAGGGGTACAACTCCACACAATTCCCACCACCAGAACTCTGTATCCCATCCCCTCTCTTCTTAGCTTTCCTGTTCTTTAACCCTCTGGGAGTATGGTCCCAAGGTCATTGTGGGATTCAGAAGGTGGAAGTTCTGGCTTCTGTAATTGCTTCCCCACTGAACATGGGTATTGACAGGTCATTCCATACTCCCAGCCTGCCTCTCTCTTTCCCTAGTTGGGCGGGGAAGACTCAGCCTATGGTCTGTGCATTAAAAAGTTTGAGATATTCAATCAATTTTCCCCTCTCATATTAATTAAACAATAGTTTATATGACTACAAATTAATAGGAGTATACATAAACACCATTCCTACCACCAAAAGACTATGTCCCATCCTATCCTCCCGCCCCCATACCTAATTTTTAAAGTGCAGTAGAAAGTCCGAAAGATAACCCAATACAAGATGGAAAGTTTAATTAATACGGCTCAATGAAAGTGAGAAACCAATGGCAGCTTATCCACCTCTTCTCTGCTAGAAACTGTAGGACATAGAGGAGTATTATGGACTCTAGAAAGGGTAGAACATAGAGAACCAATGCTTCCTAATGTTTTCACTCCATATTATATGGTTCATAATGTGCAGGAAGGTAGAAACAAGACTAGCATCAGTTCTTTGATGATATGAGACTTGATTCTACTGTTAATCAGAGTTCCATCATGTTAACATATGTGTATAGTAGGATTTATTTGAACTTTCATTCTGCAGAAAAGTTCTTAACACATGCCAAGTAAAAGAAAAAGTTCATAGGCATAACTATAAAAAATTTGAATGCATCAGAAATAATAATATGTTATTACTGTAGTGGAAAGTAACAGGAAGTACAGAGGGGTGTGTACGTGTTTGTGTGTATAACCTAAGTATCCATATGCCTTCTAGTACTGATCTTTTTTATAGTAAGAACAAGCATCTGTCTTACATCTTCTCTTTATGGTAAATTTTGAGTAAAAAGGAATCATTTTGCATCCTTTTCTGAGGAGAGAACCTCCATGCTCCAGCCTTCTCTCCATAGTAGTCTATTTTTTAAAATTTGTTATTGATTTGATAATGATTAACAAACTTCTAAGAGAACAGGGGTATAATTCCATATAGCTACCACTGCTAGAGTTTTGTGTCCCATCCCTTCCATTGGAAACCTTCTTATTCTTTATCCCTCTGGGAGTATGAACCAAAATTCTTTTTTTTTTTTTGCCTCCAGGGTTATTGCTGGGGCTCAGTGTCTGCACCATGAATCCACTGTTCCTGGAGGCTATTTTTTCCCCTTTTTGTTGCCCTTGTTGTTTTATCATTGTTGTGGTTATTATTATTGTTGTTGTTTGATAGGACAGAGAGAAATGGAGAGGGGAAGACAGCGAGGGGGAGGGAGAGATAGACACTTACAGACCTGCTTCACTGCTCGTGAAGCGACCCCCCATGTAGGTGGGGAGCCCAGGGCTCAAACTGGGATCCTTAGATGGTCCTTGCGCTTTGTGCCACGTGTGCTTAACCTGTTGTGCTACCACCCAACCCGTTGACCAAGATTCTTTATGGGTTACGGAAGGTGGGAGGTCTGGATTTTGTAATTGTTTTTCCGCTGGACATGGATGTTGACAGGTTGATCCATACTCCCAGTCTGTTTCTGTTTTTCTCTAGTAGAGTAGGGCTCTGGAGAGGTAAGACTTTGGGCCACATTGGTGAGGTCATCTTCCCAGCAAACTCAAGATGATATAATAGTAGTATCTGCAACTTGGTGACTCCATACCTGCTCCACCCTCTGCAAGTGGGGAGCAGGGCATCAAACCCAGGTCCTTGTTCATGGTAACATGTGGTTAACTGTGTGCATCACTGCCCAGCCCCCATCTGTTCTGTTCTGTTCTTTCCTATTTTGTTTTAGGGAAATAATGACTTATAAGGCAGTTGCCTCAATTTCTTATCTTTTTGTGATAGGTGTCTGTATACCACTCCCACCACCAATTTAAGCCCTCCTCTACCATAGTGCGTTGAGTCCAATGCCCACTCAACACTCCAACCTCTCTACCTTCCCCAAATCCTTGGCCTTACAACAGGTCATGCCTAGCTTAAGTTTCACCCTGTGTTTTTGCCTTGCTTTCTTTTTCTGTTAAGATCTGTGTTTTAGTGAGCTATCTGGTGTTCTTCCTTTTTCCTTTTAGCTTATCTCACTGCATACTTGCTCCAAGTTCCGTCCAAGATGTGACAAAGGAGAGAATTTAACCATCTTACAGCTGAATAGTAAGTATTTTATTGTCTATGTGTTTCTGAAGCAAACACTGCTTGGTGTTCTACCAATGTATTCGATGCATTTTATTGTTTTTAGTCTAATATCCAAGACTTTGAAACATTTGGAGTTGACCTTTGTACATAATACTATGTAGTAGTCATGTTTCATTCTTCTGCATGCTTGAACCCAATTTTCCCAGCATCATTTGTTGAAAATGCTATTTCTTCGTTTAATATTTTGGGACCCTTTATCAAAATTTCATAATCTGTAGGCATAGGGATTTAATTTGGGTCTCTCAGTTCTATTATACTGATTGGTGTACTTATTTTTTCCCCAATACCAGCCATTTTTTATTATAACAGCAGAGTAGTATAATTTAATATCAGAAAGTATAATGCATTTATTCTTGTTATATTTTTCTCAGTATTGCTTTGGCAATCCTGGGCATTTTAATGTTCTAGATAAACTTTTGTTCTGTTCCCTTAAGGAAATTTTGTAGAACCATAATAGAGACTACATTAACTCTGTACATAATTTTGTCATTTTTAAAAATATTTTTTGACAATTTTTTTAATTTTAATTTTAAAACCATAGGATAAGAGGGGAACAACTCCACACAATTCCTACCACCAGGTCTGTATCCCATCCCCTCCCCTGATAACTTTCCCGTTACTTATCCCTCTGGGAGTATGGTATCAAGGTCATTGTGGGATACAGAAGGCAAAAGGTCTGGCTTCTGTAATTGCTTCCCCACTGAACATAGTGTTCAAAAGTCGATCCTTACTCCCAGCCTGCCTCTCTTTTTCCCTAGTAGGGTGGGGCTTTGGGGAAGTGAGCTCCAGGACACATTGGTGGGGTTGTCTCTCCAGGAAAGTCTGTTTGGCATCATGCTAGCATCTGGAACCTGGTGGCTGAAAAGAGAGTTAACATACAAAGCCAAACAAATTGTTGAACAATGTTGGACCTAAAGGCTGGAATAGTGCTGATGAAGAGTTGGGGGCTCCTCCATTTTGTAGATGGCTAGTAGGTATATTTTACTTATATTCCAAAGGGCCTGTGTCTATACTAGTTCTTTTCTTTTTTTTCCCCGAGCCTGAAATCTGATATGCAGGTGAATCCAAGTTATTGTCTGGGGAGATGATATCATGGCTGGAAAATGGACAGAAAGCTGAATCAGGGAAGAGAGTAGCTCCCTAACATGGGAAAGGGGTATAAATATTGTTGACTGTAAACCCCATCGATTTGATGTGATCTGGGGCCCATATTCAGCTTAGGAGCCTATGTGACCTCTGCATCCCTGTAGATCTGAGCTCACATTCTGTGCTCATGAGTAGGAACATTCCAACCTGCCCCAATATTGACCCATCTTCCTCATCCTTCTTCATCCTTCGGAGGATGGAACATTCTCTACTGTTGTTGATCCAAGTTGAGGGCAAGGTCCTATGGGGGCCCACAAAGGAGTCTATTGTGTTGTTCCTGATAGAGATGACCAGTAACATTGGAGAGAGGGATTTATTTGAGGTCTAGGCCCATCATGTCTGTTTGGGAATCTCAGAACTCCCTGACTAGGGCCCCAGCTGATGGGGTGACCTGATAGTGACTAAACAGTCATTGTTAAAGTATGCCAGTCTCTTGCCCTTACTCAGCTTTTGCAGTCCTTGCTTTGATAAGGTTAGCTATTGAGTGAAATAACTGTAATGGGAAGTAGGTGAGGAGGGTATATAAATCTAATTAGATACTATTTCATTAGGAATTTTATACTGACTCACTACAGAATATTGTATACTTATTAAATTTTTAGATTATTTATTTGATAGACACAGCCAGATCTCAAGAGGGAAGGGGGGTGATAGAGAAGGAGAGAGACAGAGAGACACCTGCAGCACTGCTTCACCACTCACAAAGCTTCCCCCCTACAGGTGGAGATCGGGTGCTTGAACCCAGGTCCTTGTACATTGTAACATGTGCACTCAACCAGGTTTGCCACCACTCGGCCCCAGAATGGTCATTATAACTTTGTTAATTCTTATGGTCTGTGAGCATGCAATGTCCTTCCATCTAGTAAATTTTTTTAAACATGGGGGACAGGACATAGAGCACCTGATAGAATACAGATGTTATAATGTGCAAGGAGGGACTCAGGTTTAAGCCTCTGGTCCCCACCTGCAGGATGGAAGCTTCATGATTGATGAAGCAATGCTGTAGGTCTCTCAATCTTCCTTTCTATCTCCACTTCCATCTCAGTTTCTATCTTACCATTATGCAAAGAAAAATAAATATTTGTATAAATTTTTAAAAACATATACTAAAATAGAAAGACTAGTGTGACTATTCTCCATATAACCATCACCAAGACTCTAGAATTTTAAAATTTCTACTACTCTTGTTTATTTTCATCCAATTTTTACCCAGAGTAACTAAAAAAATTTGAATCAAAAAACCCAAACAGGTTACTTATCCCTCTACACTCCTTAAAAAGCATAGGTCTTTCTTTTATCACAACGGTGCTTTAACCAATCTGATTCCACTTAAACTAGTGGTAATGTTTGGATGTCATCTAATTTACTCTGGTTATTTCTTTTCATTTTTATTAATAATTTTTATTCATAAAAAGGAAACACTGACTAAAAACATAGGATAAGAGGGGTACAACTCCACACAATTCCCACCACCAGAACTCCATATCCCACCGCCTCCCCTGATAGCTTTCCTATTCTGTTTTATATATTTATTTATTCCCTTTTGTTGCATTTGTTTTTTTATTGTTGTAGTTATTATTGTTGTTATTGATGTTGTTATTGTTGGATAGGACAGAGAGAAATGAAGAGAGGAGGGGAAGAAAAAGAAGAAGAGAGAAAGAGACACCTACAGACCTGCTTCACCACTTGTGAAGTGACTCCCCTGCAGGTGGGGAAGCTTTTCTATTCTTTATTCCTCTGGGAGCATGGACCAAGGGATATTATGGGGTATAGAAGGTGGAAGGTCTGGCTTCTGTAATTGCTTCCCCACTTAACATGGGTGTTAACATATATTCTGGTTATTTCTAAAGAATAAGAAGGTCATTTAAAATCATGTCTATTTCTCTGTCAGAAAAGAGTCATACTGGGAATTAATAAGAGAAGGCAGTGATTAAATTCAGGGTCATTTTTTTTTCCTAGCTGGAATAACCAAATCTAAGAATATAGACACAAGATTCAGGTTGACTCTTCTCTTACCTCATTGTAGGACAGACTGACCCAGAGATCACCTCTCTAGAAAGAAACTTTTGGGTTATAGGCATATTAAGGCTGTTTGGATATGTGTGTGTGTGTGTGTGTGTGTGTGTGTGTGTGTGTGTGTGTGTGTGTGTGTTTGTGTGTGTGTGGTGGTATGTGTGTTCATTCAGCATCAGGGCCATTTTGGGGGCACAGAAGTAGAAGTAGTGATCAGGAGTCTGTGATGGAGTTAAGGAAATCTTAAGTTCTACTAATATTTAATGGAAACTTGATCTTTCAAGTATAAATAAAAACCAGATAGTCACAGATGTCAATATTTGTGACTTCATCACCAATAGAAATGAAAATATTTTAATATTATATTATTGTTGTTGTATATCTTCAAATACTGAGATATGTGTCATTACTTTGGCATTTTTATCAATTTCTCACCTAAATCTTGTGATATATGTCAGAAAGCAATCATTTATTACTATGTAACAATTTAAAAAATATTTAAATAGCTTCATTTCAGTATATTTGGTTTCCTTTGTAATTCTGGGTATCTCATGTTACATATGGTATTCTGAGTCTGTAGATTTACTCAACAGTTAAAGGAATCCATGGCATGGAGAGAATCCCTAGGCTCAAAGCAGCCTATTTGAAGACTCTGAAAGTCTTAGGGTGTTGTGAGTAATGTTTACAGGAGAAATGAAAATTATCCATTGACTAGTTCATCAATATGTGAACTCTGAAAATAATAACCGGAGATGAGAAGACAGTCCAAACAAGGAGTTCCAGAAGTTGCCTTAAGAGCCAGAGCCATATGATGGCCCATCTTCAAAAATTTCTCCTAATGTGATGTAAGAGTCACAGACTTTGGCCAGCTCTTCTGAAAGAATGCTCAAAGCCCTGGAGAAGCAGAGTACTATAAAAATCCAAGATATTAATAGAATTCCTCCCACCTCAAAGCTGTGGCTCCTCCCACAGACTTCTCAGCAACATACTGGGCAGCCTGCCAGGATCACTGTGTGGGGATGCTGGCTGGAGAGGCAGCTCTCAGCTCAAACAGAAGCTGGTGCTGATCCTGAGCAGTATGAGAGAGTGGTAATTTGCCTAAACTCCCTTTTATAGAAAATGTGAGCAATGCCATTTGCCACCTATATCATAGAATGTCAAGTCAATTAGCATGTTATATGTTAAATCCCAGGAACATCATATTATACGAAAAAGCTTCCAAAGTCTGCTAAAAATCAGATGGTAAAAATAGCCCTTGCTTGGATCACACGGGCATATATATATATTTACCTGAAAATTCATCAGTCTCCTTACTTTTTACTGGCTAATGACCAGTAATGTATTATGCAGTGATTTGCATATATGTGTTTTTCACAATGCCATAATTTTCCAATTGAGGAAAAAGATATTTAATACTTATTTTTGTTTCCTAAAGACATAACAGTTATTAGCCCTTGAATTTCACATTTTCATTTTTGTGGCTTTGAGCAAGAATATATTAATAGTAATAAAACATTAAAAACAACTGGCTGGGGGACCGGATGGTAGCGCTGTGGGTTAAGCGCACAAGGCACAAAGTGCAAGGACTGGTTTAAGGTTCCTGGTTCTATTCCCCGGTTCCTCACCTGCAGGTGGGTTGCTTCACAGGTGGTAAAGCAGATCTGCAGGTGTCTATCTTTCTTCCCCCACTCTTGATTTCTCTTTTCTATGCAACAACAATGACATCAACAATAACAATAACAACAACGATAAAACAAGGACAACAAATGGGAAAAATTAGCCTCCAGGAGCAATGGATTTGTAGTGCAGGCACCAAGCCCCACTGGTAACCCTAGGGGGGAAAAACTGGCTGGAAGTGACCCCAAAGTGCATCAGTAATAGAATGAACTAAAAAAAAAATAGAATGAACTAAATAATGTGATGTGCATTCCTACAAAGGCATACTATACAGCAATGAGAATGAATGAACTATTGCTACTGGCAACAGCATATATCAGTCACAAATATAAAGTTGAGGGGAAAAAACAGACAGAAAAAAAAAGACATACTACGGGAATCTATTTACACAGAGTTTATAGATAGGCAAAGTGAGCCTGGGACATTAGAAATCAGAACAATGATCATCTGGATGATAGGAAGTGACTGAAGAACATGGGCAAATTAATTGTTTCTAGTACTATTTCTATTCCTTAACTTGTGTTCTAGCTACTTAGATATATTTCTTTTGTGAAAATATATCAAACTATATATTGATAATTTGGATACTTTCCTGAATGTATGTGAAATTACCTGCCTGCAGCTGGGGTCTGGGGACTTGAACCTGGTTCTTGTACATGGTAACATGTGTGTTCACCCAGATGCTCCACCTCCCAGCCCGTGGAATTCCATAGAATATTACTTCCCAGCCCCTGGAAATCTATGGAATATTACTCAGCAATCGAAAAGATGTCATTATGTTCTTTGGAACAAAATGGATGGAACTGGAGGTAATTACACTTAGTGAAATAATTAGAGATGAAAGACAACTACTGGCTGTTTTCACTCATGTGGAATCTAGAGAACTGATATACATGAACTTATAAAAAAGGATAAAACCCAACAACAACAAAAAAGCAAACTTTAAGATTTCTGAAAACTATGCTGATTATCTTTAGGAGGTGAGAAGGTGGGAACACAGAACTTTGGTGGTAGGTCAGGTGTAAAACTATAATCCCTGTAATCTCACAATCTTGTAATGTCCTGTAATCACAAATAAAATTAAAAATAATGTTAAGACATTTAAAATATCTAACTGAAATTTCTTATAATAAAACAGTAGGAAATGAGCTATCCTGTATTGCTACCTCAGGATTATAATTTGATTTATTGACATATTTGTACATCTTTTTAAAAAGATTTATTCATTTATTTGGAAATTTATTTATTATTGTGAAATATAAGAGGAGAGAGAGAAAGAGAACCAGAACATCACTCTGGTACATGAGCTGCCAGGAATCCAACTTGGGGACCTCATGCTTGAGATTCCAACACTTTATCCACTGTCCCAATTCCTTGTCTACTCACTGAATTTTCACTGAGAGAAAGACATACAAGAGCACTGCTCAGATCCGGCTAATCGTGGTGCCTAGGATTGAACATGAGACCTCCAGGGCCTCAGACATGAAAGTCTGGTGCACAGTTTCTGTGTTGTGTTCCTGGTCTTATACATTTTAAATGACAGATATCGTGAAGTCAGCTATGATCTGATTTAATGACTTGTTACTTTAAATAATAATAACAATATAAAAAAGGCAGGGGTGTGGATGGTCTTACCAAAAGTATGTTCTCAGGAGGCTGGTTGGTGCTGTGGTTTCGTCTTCACACAGGGATCCAACCAAACAAATGCATTAGAGGCTGAAATCCGAGTAGCCCCTGCTCAACTCCCAGTATATGCAAGCATATAAGCAAGTCCAGAGAGGGCATTTTTCCTTATTGGTGGAGCCAGGTCCGGTATTATAAATATGGCTAGATCCTGTGCAGTAAGTCCAGTGTCTGTTCTTACCCGCTCCAGAGCCATTTCTTCTGCTTATCAGTGTTCATGTGGAACATTCCCTCACTTCTCTAGTTGCCT
The DNA here is from genome assembly GCF_950295315.1 of Erinaceus europaeus. NCBI lineage: Eukaryota > Metazoa > Chordata > Mammalia > Eulipotyphla > Erinaceidae > Erinaceus > Erinaceus europaeus. Next base: position 76,231,614 of record NC_080168.1, on the reverse strand, counting down.
ACTTTCTTTTTCCCATGTCATATAGGGAACTTTGGAAAGCATCTTCTATCTTTTCTTCTTACGCCATACTCTGTTGCAGATTTTAACTCTAATGCCCTGTGCTTCACTGATTGCTTAAGAGGAGTAAAGGTGGAAACCCTGTTTATGGAACCTGCATCAGATTAAAGCAGTTGTCTCTCCACCTCTATCTCTTAATTACCTCTCAATTTCTCTGTCTCTATCAACAAAAGAAAAAAAGACAGGCCACCAGGAGTAGTGGATCCATCTTTTGGGTTTTTGCATTTTTGTCTTTCCCTTACATTGGAGTATTTGTTCTAATTATCATTGGGACACAGTGAAATGAGAGTGTGTCTAGCCAGGCAAACATGGTGCCAGAATCTTGCTAGTCCTGTGTCACTTTCTAAGCCCTGGATAAGTGCTCACTCCAGTTCCAGTTTCTTCAACTGTAAAGTAAGAACACCAGCTGTCTTACATGCAAAGGGCCTGGGGAAGATTATACAAACAAAATGCATGGAACTCTTAGAGCAGTATTACACATAGCAATGTACATTCATTTCTGCACACATTGGATAAAAACTCTCAAAGTTTAGATTAGATTGTAAAAACTAGGCTAACTGCATTTACACAGAAATCAGGGGTTCCATTCTTACCGTGGGAAGGATTTTGTTGAAGATATATTTAGAACCAATAAATGCAAGAAAAGAATTCTGAGTCTTATAAATACATTTAGGATTATTTATATGTCTATTCATTTAATTATCTAGACTCCTAATGCTAATATTAATAAATAAATATCAGTATTTTATAAATATATGTATAGACAAACTTCATAAAATTTGAGGCTATATATATGCAGAGAAACTTATATTCAACATTGTAATTATTTGTAGTACATAAGATTAGGGTCAAAATTTTCTGTTCAGGGGTCTCTTTTCTATCTTTAGCCCTCTCTCTCTTACTCCCTCTCTCTCTTTCTTTTAATGCTTTATTTATTTTTTATTTTACTGGATAGAGACAGAGAGAAATTGAGAGGAAAAGGGGTGATAGAGAGAGATAGAGACACCTGAAGCACGACTTCACCACTTGTGAAGTTTTTCCCCTGCATATGGGGGCCAGCCTTCACCTAGCAACAACAGCCAGAAATAGTTGATAATTAACCATGAATATGTAAGGTCTCCTGGAACTGCCAAATAGCTCATTTAGATACTGTGCTGCTTTGGCACAATACTTCCCTGAGAAAAATTAAATATCCCAAAAGAGCACAGTCTTTGGGGATTGGCTGAATGGGACCTTAGAATGTTCCCTTGAAGCAGGAGTCTGCAGAACAGCTTTGGCTAGAACTTGAAAAGAGACTAAGGTTCTGACTCTTCTCCTTGGGATTCAGAATATTAATCCTAAAAACAAATCTTATTCCCTTACAAACCTGGGGAGAGTCAGGTAATACTGGCCATTAACCAATTGGTAAAGGACACAACTTTTCCCATTTGGAGCTTACACATGTTCCAGTGCCATTAAGCAGATTGGTTGTTATATTTGGAATTGATTTGGAATGAGACATAAAGATAAACATCTCCTAAGATCATAGCAACCAATTTGTTAAGAAAAGTATTAACAGTGCTTGAAACAAATGAAAATAAGTCATTACCTTTCACTGTGGTACTTAGGTTGATTAGATGACTACCCTCAGATTTACTTTAGATCTATTTTATATTCTTTAGTTTTTTAAGTAATTACACAAAACACTTTTTTGATGTGTGCAAAAACAAATTTACCCTCTTAACCACTTTTAAGTGTACATTTTAGTAGTGTTAAATATATTTTCATTATTATGCAACAAATAATCAGAACTGTCTCATCTTGTAAATCTGAAACTATACATACATTAAGCATCAAAAACTCCCTTTTCTTCATTCTCTGATACCATTTTACTTTCTGGTTTTCTTGTTTATTTTTTTATATTTTATTTATTTATTTCCTTTTTGTTGCCCCTGTTGTTTTTACTGTTGTTGTAGTTATTGTTGTTATTGATATCATCGTTGTTGTATAGGACAGAGAGAAATGGAGAGAGGAGGGGAAGACAGAGAGGGGGAGAGAAAGATAGACACCTGCAGACCTGCTTCACTGCCTGTGAAGCGACACCCCCTGTAGGTGGAGAGCTGGGGGCTTGAACCTGGATCCTCATGCCGATCCTCGTGCTTTGCGCCACGTACACTTAACCCACTGCGCTACCTCCCGACTCCCTTTACTTTCCGTTTTAAGAGTCTGACTATCTTAGATGCCCTGTGTAAGTAAGTGATATAAAATAGCAATATATATATATATATATATATATATATATATGAAAGAAAGAAAAAGGAAGCTGAGAAAAAAAAAAGAGAAAGAAATGACACTTGCTATAAATTTGTCTGCAACTGCCTTATTTCTCTTAGAACAATGTCCTTAAAGGTTATCTATGTGTAGAAACATTTTAACACACGTTTTAGAAAGTTTAATCTCCAAGATTCATCATTTAAAAATGCATATGATTTTATTCACCAAACTTATAGTGAGAAACAACTATATGCACATTCTATTTGTATGAATTCTATTTTTATTCTGAAAAGCTGTAAATCTAGAATCTTCATTCTAAAGATAATGCACCTCATTTGAGACTTACTCTAGCATGTTGGATTAAAAACATGTTGGAGAATAGGTAAACAAACTGTTTCTATGACTTGTGAGAACTATGGTAGTTATCTTTGGGAACTAGAGTGAGGACATAGAATTTTGGTGGTTGGTGTGGTGGTGGAACTGTACATTGTAATCTTAAAGTACTGTAACCCAATATTAATCACAAATAAAAATGGAGAAAAAAATCATATTGCAGAGTATACAACACATACTCTATTTCTTTTATTTATTTATATATTTAAATTATCTTTATTTATTTATTGGTTAGAGACAGCCAGAAATTGAGAGGGAAGGGGGTAATAGAGACAGAGAGACACCTGCAGCACTGCTTCAACACTCACAAATCTTTCCCCCTGTAGGTGAGGACTGGGGGCTCAAACCTGGTTCCTTGTGCATTGTAACATGTGCGTTCAACCAGGTGTGCCACCACCTGGTCCCCACACATACACAATCTCAACGCCATTCATGCTCTTTAGCTTTACTACTCCATGTTTTCTCATCCTCTTGGCAAGGGGGAGGTTCAGGTTAAAACAAAAAACAAAAACCGCTGGGTAATAGAAATAAAAATAAGCATAGAAAAGGAGTACGACAATGAGTTAAGTGGTGATGATCAGTTCAGAAGCTCATAAATATAATGGGGGGATATAAATGCTGGCCAGTAGCAAAGAATTCCCATGACCAGAATTCCCTCTCCAATGTTCCCAATACTGTTGATATCTTCAGAGCAACAAGGAATTAAGTCCTGTCATGTGTATCTTAGGTCAGAGAGAAAAAGTATAGAACTCAAATATGTGATTTCCAGTCTGAAGGGGACCAAGTGTCTTCTGATAAACAACAACAATTGAGGTTGTTTTTTTGTTTTATGTTATTTTTTTCCATTTAAATGAAGGCATTAAACCGATCTTTTGAAATGGTCTAGACAGAGTAAACAAGGAAGGTTCTTGTTTGCTCTTTATCCTGAAAAAAATAACATTTCTGTCTTTCCAGCTCAGTACAGTTGACTGAATTGGAAAGGAACCTATTTTCTCTGGAAAGATTTATTTGCCCAAAAGTCATGTTTTTGTATATGTGTATGTGTTGGCACGAAGTGATAGATTTCCCAGAACAAGGGTCATCTTGTTCACAGTTTAAAGGGGCCCAGAAGTTGTCTAAGGAATTTAACACTGGGGAAAACTTTTGCAGCCTTCACTAATGCACATACAGATTCCAAAGCATCTCAGCTCAAACTTCTCTGGGCATTAGAACAGGAAGGTGAGTGTTCTAGGGAGTAACTCTGGTACTGTATATTCATCCAAGAACAGGTAGAAATAGCTCTCTGCTTTCCTCTCTTCCATGGTTAGACACATGACAGTCAGGTTCTGTTTGAAGCTATTGTATTTCCATTTTTGAAATAGAGAAATGGCTTCCAAAAAAAGTTAAACAATTTTTATATAGAGTGAAGACTTATCAGGAGTTACTAGCTTTTCCTACCTCTTTTCCTCTTCAGTTTTGCAAAGGATTGGCATCACTCTGGAAGTTTTGGAGCAAATATCTTCTGCTTTACAGATAATGGATTTCACTACTTTTAATTTTCTCAAATTGTTTGCCATGGTTTAACTATATAAAATCAAATTGTGCACCTTAAGTTATCTTTTGAGAACATTCTTTGAAGATGAATTATTTCTTATCAGTTAAGTGTTGTTTTCGACGGGTTATGTCGTTTTCGCCGGGCTGGCTTCACGAGTGGGTAATAGACGACCAGGGACTCATGGTTGAGCTGTAGGCAGTATCTCTTTATTCATGCAGGACGCATCACAATCTAAGACGAGCTAACCTAAACTCAAGTACTCTAAAACTCACAATGCTGTCTTTATATATACTTGCCAAGTAGGGTGGAAACAGGATGTGACATAGAGAGGGTGGAGAGAAAAGTGACTGGTGAAAATCAGAGTGTGACAAGGAGGGGGCAGAGCAGACGAGAATCCTATCACTGAACCACCAATGCCCTGGAGGGAGGGTGGTGCTTGTTAACAGTGGTTATGTAAATAGAATGCAGCCGTTATGTAAAGCAGGGGGGATTTAAACCAAATGAAACAGAAGGGGTCTCATGCATACCAACAGTTAAGAAAAAGCTGAATATGTATATTCTGACACTACAAACACAGTATATCTTAAGCTTAAATTTCTTTCCCCATGATGATTTTTTTCTGCTGTTGTTTTCAAGTCATTGCTTGCTGAGCCCAACTGACAGTTTAGCTGAATTCTGCACAAATGACTTTTCACTCAGCTGGTCTTTGCCTTGCCAGATGTGGCTGGCCTATGTAAAGGGAAGGAAAACTGTTTTTCCTTTTAGCATGAATGTTAAAACTTTACCACATTTTCCATTGCCCAGTGTCTGTTTTTAAGGAAGCATAGATCCGCAGATAACAGAGAAGCCTGAGATTTCTTCTTTGTAGCTGTTGGCTACCAGCCTCCTAGTGCATTTAATTTAGCACGAGTCCACATAATGGGATGAGGAGAAAATATAGTATTTCTTTGACTGCAAGATGGTTTTCATGTGGAGAAGCAAAACTGGTGCTTGGTGTTGATTCTGAAATGTTTCCGGAGTCTTCACAGCAGCCATCACCTGCCTTCAGCACCCAGACACTGTCCTCTCTAGGGCTGGGAGTGCTGGTAGAGTTGAATGACTTTTGATTTATCTACCTACCTATTTGAAGTATTTCAAACTTTTACAGATTCATTCCTATTGTGTACCAAAGTTCGTGTATTTGTCCTACTTGGAAATATAACTGATTTTTGTTGTATTTTTATTACCTACTTTGATGATCTTTGGGACTGAATCTGGACTCAAAGATTTCATATTGGAAGCAATACAGATTGCTTTAAAGCTACCCTGAAAAGCAGCTCTAGAAGAATGGGAAGAAAAAGTCTTTGAGAAAGACCCAAAAAGTTATCTACATAGGGTTTAGATTTTGGTTCTTAGCCTGTTCTCCAAATATTTACTCCATGCTTAATGTTAAAAAATTATTCACTGAAAATTCTGATCATGAGGTAAAAGCAAAAGACGAGTGATGGGAGAAATGGTAGCTTACCACATATTATTAGCAAAGGGCACAGAGATGTTCATTTAGTAGCTTTGGACCTTATTCTCAGTCTCTAAGACTCTCTCTTTCTCTCTCTTTCTCTCTCTCTCTCTCTCTGTCTCTATCTCTCCTTCTATCCTTTCTTTCTTTCCTTCACTTTATGGGGGTGGGTTGGGCAATTGTTGATACATGAGTACAAATTCTCCTCTTCCTATGAAAGGTGCCTGCAAAAAGCTCTCACCTTTTCTACCATTATGTACCAAAACCCTAAAGCCCCTGGCCCCTCACCTCTCTTTCCTCTGCTTCCCCAGAGCCCCATGCTTTGGTGTTAAAACTTGGATTTGGTTTGGTGTATTGTTCCAAGATTTTCTTGTCAGACTTTCAGCCAAATGGAATTCCTGGGTCTTCTCTGCCATGCTCCTATTTTCTGGTTCAACTCCTATTGGTGCCCACTATAGTCTGCCTAGTTGCCCTTCTATCAACAGATTTCCTTTCTCACCGCACTGTGCTAAAAGTCTTCCCAGATACCTATTTCTCTTGCTTCACTTACTACCTCTTCTCCTCTTACCATTGGCTTCAAGAGATGTTGAAAATCGAAAACCATTCTTTCACAAAAGACAAGTAATTTCTGAGATTAAGAAAGAGATTTACAGTGGGATATTAGAACTTGTGTTAGGACTTGCCACTTAATTGTCAAGACTGGTTGTCACAGAGATAAGATGGACAAGCTCATTGTAACAGAATAGGGAAAATAGACAATGGTATCAGCCAGCTTCAGAATTTCATTACTTTGTGAGTCATCTAATGTAAAGAGTTAACTAGACTCCAGGGAAGTTATGGAAGGGAAATTATAAAATAAAGAGAGGTTGAAATGCTTTGATATGAAAATAAAAGTACAATATATTTTGCTAGCATAACTACCTTCCTGGGGTAAGAATAGAGGGAAATAGAAGGGAAGAGAAAGTGTTGAATTACCTAGTATTGATGGAACAAAGTTTATATTGTATCATTTCTATTTGTTTATATTGATATATAAATCCCTCTGAGTTCAGTAAAGAACATGAAGCACTTAGAAGTTATGATCAAGTATATGTAAAGGCTGTGTGTAAGTGTAAAAGAGAGAGAGAGAATCAAAGATCCTTCCGGATTTTTTCAAGTATTTAATTATCTTTATTTATTTATTGCATAGAAGCAGCCAGAAATTGAGAGGAATGGGGGGAGAGAGAGGGAGAGAGACAGAGAGACACCTGCAGCCCTGCTTCACCACTTATGAAGCTTTTACCCTGCAGGTGGGGTCTAGGGGCTTGAACCTGGGTTCTCGCACATTGTAATGTGTACTTAACCAGGTGTGCCACCACCTGGCTCCCTTCTGGATTTTCTATATACAAATCAACATATCCACTCACAGTGGACAATGAGGTGATATGCATATTACACAGAATCAGTGTTTATGTGGGAGGAACTAGAACTGGGAATTTGAGAAAATTTATTTGAGATTTGAAAAGACAGATTTTCTCTTTTTCTGATGCCTTGGTTAAATTAGGATCACATTTACCAAAATATGGGAGCTAACTTGGCAGTCTTGCTGACTTGTTTGGTCTGTAGTGGTATTACCTCAGACAAGAAAATAAACAAAAGGATTTTTAAACTTTTGTCCAGCACACTGAATCTATTAAAAGAGATCAGGAGGGAGTCGGGCTGTAGCGCAGCGGGTTAAGCGCAGGTGGCGCAAAGCACAAGGACCGGCATAAGGATCCCGGTTCGAACCCCGGCTCCCCACCTGCAGGGGAGTCACTTCACAGGTGGTGAAGCAGGTCTGCAGGTGTCTTTCTCTCCTCCTCTCTCCATTTCTCTCTGTCCTATCCAACAATGACAACAACAATAATAACTACAACAATAAAAAAAATAACAACAAGGGCAACAAAAAGGAATAAATAAATAAAATAAATATTTAAAAAAAAAAGAGATCAGGAACTTTCTTCTTTAAAAATATGTTAAACACAGACATAAAGACCATCCAAATATGTTAATACCACAAACTCAAATTTGATAAGGGTTATAGAACATATGAATCCAGTCTCTGGAACCAACCACATGGATTTGACCCTATTTACTGGCCATGACATGCAAGTTTCTTCACTTCCCCATACTTCTGTTATCTCTCCCATAAAATGTGTCTATAGTCATTTCTTAACTGGTATGATCCTTGGAAGGATTCAGTGAATTAATGTACAGGAAGCATTTACAAATAATTAGACTAATTCTGATCCTGAATTAGAATCTTATCAAAGGGTGCTAGGAAGATGATTATGGTAGAAAAAATATATATATTTGTGTCAATCCTCCTAGTAATTTTAATAATAATGAGACATTATTAAACCTATTTTCTCAGCAAAAGATCCTCAAACAAAGGAGATAACTAAAATTTCCAAGGTCACACAACTGGTGTAAGAAACAGATGCCTTTGTTTATACAAAGGAATTATAATTATTGGTTATAGTTTACACTGGGGCTAGTGTAATAAATTAGATTGTATTTACATAGGTAATGAAGGCCATAACAGGAAATAGCTGTGTCAAGTGTACTAGCTTAACCACCACCACTTTAAATGGGAAAATGTGAAATAAGATGAAACAGTTACCTTTAATTTTGGAGCAGAATTAACATGGGCTAACTACCACGTCTGCAGAAGTCTTCATTTCTTAGTATCTTGTCTGATGTTTCTTGAATAAACATTCATATCAAGAGTATATTTAGCCAACATAAAAATTAAATATGTTAGTTGAAACTATTATTTCCCTTAAATTAAAAATCTTTTTTATGCCAGCCTGGCTTATTGGAAGTTATCTTTCACATCCCACTTATTATTAACTGTTGTTTGGGGAATGGACTGCTTGGAGGTTGGAGAGACATAGTCTTCACTGAGTAACTCTTATTGCCATCATCATGCTAGATTGATTATCATTTTGATCCCCACCATCATTTTCTGAGGGTAGTACTCTTACCTTTCTAGGTGTGGAGAAGTTATGCCTTATGTTCTGGTTCTTAATAGCTACTGTGTGGTAACAGACTTCAAACCTAATAGGAGATGACTTCAAAGCCCTTGCTTTATATTTAGACCCTAGAGATTTTCAATGGATAAAGTAAAATTAATGACCAGGTTGAATTGTTATAAGATTCAAATCATCTATTTACACGTGTGTAAAAAAGAGATAAAATAAGTTCAAGTACAAACAGAACACATAGGTCCCCTAGGCCTAACCAGCAGACTAGAGTCTACAAGAAAATCAGAACTTTCTCACTCATTTACTCAGCACTCTGACATTATTCAGAGAAACCCGCAGGCTCTGGCCTCTTAAACTGTTTATTCACTTATTTCTCACAAGTGAAATACAGTGCTATGTTTTGTTCTGGTGAATTATAAGCTCTTTAGTTATACCTGGACTGTGATAGATTTGCCATGTTTGCACTCCTTTCTCTTTCACTCAAGAAAGCTTATCAGAGTAAATGAGTACAGTCTAGTTAGCAAAGCCATAACTCTGAATCTATACTCATTTATATAAAACAGTACATTGTTAGCTTCAGCATTTTCAATTGTGTTTATAATAAACTTTATGTAAGGGGCCAGGCAGTGGTGCATCCAGTTGATTGCACTTGTTATCATGTACAAGGACCCAGGTTCAATCTCCCACTCCCCACCTACAGGGGAGAAGCTTCATGAGCAATTAGGTAGGTCTGCATGTGTCTTTTTCTTTGTTGACACCTCAATTTTTCTCTGTCCTATCATATGGAATAGAAAGAAAGGAAGGAACAAACATTGGTCACCAGGAATGGTGAACTTGTAGGGCTGGAACCAAGCCCCAGTAATAACCCCAGTAACAACAAATAATATAATGAATAGTATAAACTTTATGTAAGGTAATCAAGAGCTACTAGCTCAGAGATGCTCAAAATCTACATGAAACAGTAATCATAAGTCTATTTTAAACATGTCTTTCTAACAGTGTTTTTCTCTATTTTCATTCTTTCATGTTTTGGTAATGATTCTTTTGGTGTCTAAATCCATCAGCAGAATTAAATTACAAAATTATCCATCTGAAGATCAATTTAGTGCTATCTTCACACTTCACTGTTATTACCATATCTGTTGCAATTTTCCATTCTTTGTGCAGAGTCTTCATGTTATTTCTGCACTATTGTCTGTCAACTTGTTTCACTGACCCCCCCCCACAACTATGTAACCTGTGATCTATTCATTTCATTACCACAGGATAAGTCTTCTCAAAAGACAGCTTAAATACTATCATTTTATTTTAATAAAACCCCAAATACCTCCTCAGATATAGTACAATCTTCTTATCTTACCTCCTACTAAAGTTTGTTACATGACTTACTCACAGGCTTTAAAGGACCACTGGATGACCTATTAAATGGGTCCTAACAATAGGACCATGTATGTTCTGTATGCATGATAATCAGTACCTAATTTTTCTTTGCTAATTGATTCTGCATTAAAATGATATCCATTCTTGAAGGCTCTCATCTCCAGTAAATTCTTTCTTGAGTTTCTTAATCAGATGTAATTGATCTTTGAATATTTTTGTTCAAAAAAAAGCACAGAAATCACTATATCTCATTTTAATATTTATTATTTTGAACTCCCTGGTCTCTTGTCCTACCACAATCCCCCTCCAGCTACACACACACACACACACACACACACACACACACACACACATCTCACATTTTCTTGACACTTGGAATTTTTTATCCCCTGTATTTACAGTATGGTGTTTCTCATGACAATCACAATCATGTTGTTAATGAAAAAGATAAGAAAAGGGTGGTTAGAGAGTTCTTTCCTTTCTCTAGTCATCTTGGCTGGCGTTTTTGGAAAGACTTTTCCCTATTTCACCTGAAATATATTTAGTGAGTGACTAAAATTTGCAAATTACACAATAAGTTACAAATCACATTGGCTGATACAGGAATAATGTATGTACCAGCCTTCCTCATTACCTATCAGCACGGTACTTTGCACATATTCAAGAGGGAAAAGCCTGCCTCTGAGTTCTGTACTTTTGTAATTTCTCTAGACATACAAAAAAAAATCGTAGTAATACCTCTAGCCCCTGATCTTTAGTTTTTTTTTAAATACATATTTCTCTACTCATCTCTTAGTTAGAACATGGATGGAGAGTGCACAGAGAGTTGTTGAAAGATTTTTGTGACAGAGGCAGAACTTGATTCTTATAGTTACACACAAAATATGTAAACATTTAGATTACTGAACATTTGAAGACTACTGACTACACTTTCTATAAATCTTCTTTGGAAGATTTATTTACTTTGGAAACAAAGAGTACAGAGATTGGCAAAATTCTGTACTTAAAACATCAGGAGATGGACTTAGAAGGGGTATGTGTAGAGTCATTTGTGTAGATTTCAGCTTATTAATACAGGAATGGAGAAAATTTTGCAAGTCAGAGTGTCTGGAATATATCAGTCACTGTGGTACTCCTAAGTAACTGACAGAGAAATAGATCTCTGGTCTCATAAGTTAATTATATGAATTAAACTTTGTCTTAGGTAGTTTTTATGCAGTGCATTATCTGATTTGACACTTGAAATCAGTCAGATCCCCTAATGTTTTACTTTCCATCAGTGTCTCTTTCCTTGACTAAATAATGGCCTCCTAGCCAGGTTTCTTGTCTCCAACTGTTATCCTCTTCAAACTATGCCACAAAATGTAGTGAGAGTAATCTTGTTAAAATATTGGAAAGTCACAAAATATTTTTATGATTTTCTATGCAAAAATTCATCGTGTCTTTTTTGACAACCCAATGTATCTCCACTCATGTTCCCAGTCCAGAAGTCCTATTTGCTTCAACTTCCAGTAGCCTTTCTGCCTCATTATCTCTAAGACTTTTCCTAAACTCCACAGAGAGTTAATCACCCATTTTTGCCTATTATTCTCTAATGCAGATTTTAATAATAATATTTATGACATCTTATTTCTTTCTCTTGTCAACTTCCGAGACTATATAGTTTTACATTTGCATCCCTAGCACCTATCAGAGTTCCTAGTATCTAGTGGTTTTTTAAAACTAGGTCTGTGGAAATAATATAGAATAAAGGCCAGTGTCCTTGGCATTGCTTTGGCACTAGGTCTTCCAGAATTCTGGTACACCTTATACTCCAGGATGCCCTTAGGAGATCCTATTCCTTTGAAAATCATAGAGCAGACCTTTCCTTTTTTTTTTTTTTTAATTTAAGAAAGGAGACATTAACAAAACCATAGAATGAGAGGGGTACAGTTCCGCACAATTCCCATAACCCGATCTCCATATCTCATCCCCTCCCCTGATAGCCTTCCCATTCTCTATCTCTCTGGGAGTATGGATCCAGGGTCGTTGTGGGTTGCAGAGGGTGGAAGGTCTGGCTTCTGTAATTGCTTCCCCGATGAACATGGGCATTGACTGGTCGATCCATACTCTCAAGCAGACCTTTCCTTTAACAAGTCTTGAGAAATTTCCCACTCCTCCCTCTTGTCTTTAGCTTTCATCTGGATTGCCATTTTTCCTTTTTTTCACTTGTCAAAGCCCTTCTTATTATTCAAGCAACAGTCTAGAAAGCCCTTCTCTAGGCCTCCCAACAGCCGCATTTCCCCCGCCCACTCACACACCAAATGCTTTGGTGACAACTAGTTCATCTTTGACAGTATCGATCAGATGCTTCCTTCATAACCTTACATAGTTACATTTTCACCACAGCCTTTAAAGTGGGAGCTTGGCCAAATAAGTGCTAAGAAAATTATGCCAGGGGGCCAGGTGGTGGTGTGCCTGGTTGAGCACACATGTTCCAATGCTCAAGGACCCGGGTTCTAGTCCCCAGTCTCCACCTGCAGGAGGGAAGCTTCACAAGTGGTGTTGTAGGTTGCGGGTGTCTCTCTGCCTCTCTCCCTCTCTATCATCTTCTTCCCTGTTGATTTCTAGTTGTCTATATCTAATAAATAAATAAACAATGAATTTTTTTAAAATAATTAAAAGAAGAAAATTATATGAAGTGAAAATGATATAGCTAAATTTGTTAGTATGCTAAGACCCTGCTGAGTACACAGTCCTGTCCCAGATGCATAGATCATTCTTCTGAAAGAGTGCTTTATCACAGAAGGTTGAATTGGAGTACAATCAGGCTAGAATTTTCCTCTCTAATTTTTTCCAGAAGAGTAATGAACTATGATGTAGAGACCAGAGATGCATGGCCTACTTCCTTATTGGGATGAGTTACGAATATATGGAGGCTGAAATTCTTCTCACCTTACAAGGTAACTAGGATAGACTCAGAATTACCAAGGCATGAACACAAACACCTCCCCCCTCTCAAACTAGGGAACACTGACTTCAGTAAACTAGAACAAAACAAGGAGCATGTAGTTATATATACACTGTACTAGACAGTGGCTGTTTTTGTGTTTGCCATCCTGTCTGTGGGCACATTAGGAAAAGTAGGGAACCTGAAGTCAGAAGCTATATCCCAAACTCGTATGTGATTTTGAGCAAATCCTGTGAACTTCCAGAGCCTGTGTTTTCTTAGGGCTTTATTCCCCCCTGACATCTTTTGGGTTTAGGAGAAACCCATGATTTGAGGTTTGTATCCTTTTTCTTCCCTCGCTTTGGTTAGGGTAACTCCTTGTTTTACATGATGGGGTAGCTGATAAAGAATCCAAAAGTCACTAGGCTTGGGAGTCAGGTGGTAATGCAGCGGGGTAAGTGCATGTGGCCCAAAAGTCACTGGGCTAAGTAACATCAGATTCCCTTCCAGTGTTCTTGTCATGTAGTAGTCTGTGGAAATATGTTTCCTGTTTCTCTGTTGAAAGAAAGTAAAATTGATATGCTTTAGGCCACAATTCTTTTTCATTATTTAAATATTGTTTTATCATCTTTTTCATTTCTTAAATGATTCTTTTTTTAAAAAGTTTTTTAATCTTTTTTTTACTATTTATTTATTCCCTTTTGTTGCCCTTGTTGTTTTATTGTTGTAGTTATTATTGTTGTTATCATTGTTAGGTAGGACGGAGAGAAATGGAGAGAGGAGGGGAAGACAGAGAGGAGGAGAGAAAAATAGACACCTGCAGACCTGCTTCACCACTTTCGAAGCGACTCCTCTGCAGGTGGGGAGCCTGGTGGCTCGAACCAGGATCCTTACGCTGGTCCTTGCACTTTATGCCACATGCGCTTAACCCGCTGCACTATTGCCTGACTCCCTAAATAATTCTTTTTATGATCTGGTCAACTGATTGTTTAATTTTCTGGGTAAGGTGAAAACTTTAATGATGTATGTATTAACTCTACCCAGTTAAACATGAATTTTTTGGCTCCTCCTGGAAAAGAAACATAACCGTTCTTGGGGGTTTCAAATATCACAGGTTTCACCTTTGGATAATTCAATTCTTCTCCAGTGAAATGCATCATTATGAGCTAAACAATGCAATCTGTAGGCTTTGTGTTATTCATTTATTTACTTATTTTTTAAATTTTTATAATCTTTATCATTTATTGGATAAAGACAGCCAGAAATCAAGAGGGAAGGGGGAAATAGAGAGGGAGAGAGACAGAGAGACCCCTGCATCCCTGCTTTACCACTTGCAAAGGTTTTCCCCTGCAGGTGGGGACTGGAGGCTTGAACGTGGGTCCTTGCTCACTGTAACATGTGTACTCAAACAGGTGTGCCACCACTTGGCCTATTTATTTATTTATTTGCCTCCAGGGTTATCACTGGGGCTCGGTGCCATGAATCCACTGCTCCTGGAGGATATTTTTTCCATTTTGTTGCCCTTGTTACTGCTATTGTTGTTGGATAGGACAGAGAGAAATTGAGAAAGGAGGGTAAGACAGAGAGGGGGAGAGAAAAATAGACACCTACCGATCTGCTTTACCACTTATGAAGCGACCCCCCTGCAGGTGGGGAGCCAGGGGCTCGAACCCAGATCCTTATGCCGGTCCTTGCACTTTGCGTCATGTGCACTTAACCCACTGCACTACCGTTGGCCCCAGGTCCTTTCATTTATTCCTATTTTTTACATTTTTGCCACCAGGGTTATTGCTAAGGCTCAAGTGCCTCTACAGCATCTAGTAACCATTTCTTTTTCTTTTTCTTATAGATAGAGAGAAACAGGGAAAGAGAAGGGGAGAGAGGGAAAGAGAAAGATATTTCCGCGGCACTGTTCCACTACTTGTGATGCTTCTTCCTTACGACTGCCCAGTCCCTATTAATTCATTTTCTTATGGTAAACATAATACTATGTACCCCGAAACAGTGTAGATTAGGATTTTTGTGCTGTGAGTGATGTCTACTAATTACTTTTAACACCATTTATAGCGTGCCAGCGATCTTTCTCCTTGGGCTGGGTTGATGTAGATTCAAAAACAAATTAGCTCATTGAAAATTAAGAAGTCTCTTTGTAATGTTTGTTTCTGAACCTGATCAAGTGAAGGCAGTTAGTAGTAAATAACAAGCACTGCTTCACTGCTCATGAAGCTCCCTGCATGCAGATAGAGATGAGAGTTTTGAATTTGAATCCTTGTGTATGGCAGTGTTTATGTTCAACTGGTTGGCACAATGGCCCAGCTATTGAGTTTAACTTTATTTTTTTTGCCTCCAGGATTATTGCTGGGGCTCATTGCCTGCACTACAAATCCACTGCTCCTGGAAGCCATTTTTACTGTTTTTGTTGCCCTTGTTGTTGTTATTGTTGCCATTTGTTATTGTTGCCATTGATGTTGTTGTTGTTGGATAGGACAGAGAAATAGAGAGTAGAGGGGAAGACAGAGAGGGAGAGAAAGGCACCTGCAGACCTGCTTCACCACTTGCAGGTGGGGAGCCAAGGTTTGAAAGGGGATCCTTGTGCGGGGCCCTTGCATTTTGCACTATGTGTGCTTAACCCACTGAGCCTGGCCCCCCCATTGAGTTTACTTTTCAACAAATTCTGAATTCCTGCTTCTTTTCTGTGCTTGTGTAAAAATGGCTTTCCACCAGGGGGATTTTATCTTAAGAAGGGACATTCACATGGATTTTTGACCACAAGAGAAAACAGCTTGCTGAAGCAGAAACCACTCCTCGAGGTGAGAGCCAATCACTTGGTGAATGAAGATTACTTTTAGACACAAGGCACCTCCTTCACCATTCATAAGTATTATTTATTCACTTGTGTTTGAACACTGACTTCTGTCTCCACCCACAGAACTGAAAAGAAGGATCTTATTTATATAAGGCAGTTGTAAAATGAACCTGTTTCTGCAAGGCCTCCTCCTCTTTTGCCATAGGGATTCCTAAACAGGGCCTGCATTGTATAAACATACTTTCATCAACACCTGGCACAACTTCTCCATTTATATAGCCTCAAACTCCCTTCCCTTAGTCTAATCCAGTAATGCTTTTTTTATTTTAATTTTTTTAAAACTTTATTGGGGGGGTGTTAATGGATTAGAGTACAGTTGTTGACACTTGGGAACAAATTCTCATTTCCCCAGGATAGGTATAAGCAAAACACTTTTACCCCTAATTTAGATCTTTTTCTACCATCCTGCATCAGAACTTCAGATCTACTCCCTGTACCACTACCCCCAATTCCCTGATCCCCTATCTTTCCCCCTTCTTCCCTGGAGTCTTCTACTTTGGTGCACCACATCAAACCCAGTCTAAGTTTTACTTTGTATTTTCCTTTTCTGTCCTTGTTTCTTAAGTTCCACCTATGAGTGAGATCATCTGGTATTTATCCCAGTAATTCTTTTTTCTTTACTTTTAAACCTTGATTTGGTTAGAGCCTGGAGCCCACTGCCCTGGAAGAAGTTTCAGTGCCATGGTATCTTTCACTCTCTCCCTCTCTCTCTCTCTCTCTGAATTTGAAAAAGTAGATTTGAAATAGTGAAGCCCTCGTGCCAATATAACAACAATAGCAAGAACTTAATTGGTTTTCTAGGCTCTCTCTATTAAATGTTTACCTCACCAGTGTATAGTAAGGTCCTGTTTTAACACAACCTTATCCGAAATCTTTCATCTTTCCTGATCCCAACTGAGTAAGTAAGCTCTTCTTCCTCTAATTTCCTGTGTTTTTTTTTCTCTATAACTTTTTTCCATAGTTCTCTTAAAATTTTTAAAAATTTATTTCATATAAAGGTGATAGAAATGAAGGGAAAATTTTTCAGGGGAGAGAGACAGAGAGAGAGAGAGGAGAGGAGAGGAGAGGAGAGGAGAGGAGAGGAGAGGAGAGGAGAGGAGAGGAGAGGAGAGGAGAGGAGAGGAGAGGAGAGGAGAGGAGAGGAGAGGAGAGGGAGACTGGAGTATGACTCTGGTACATGTGTTTTGGGGTATTTACTGAACTAGGGACCTCAGGCATATGAGTCTTGCACTCTTTGAGTTGAACTATTTCCCTAACCTTTTAATTACCCTTCCCCCCTTTTTTTTCCTCCCTCCATCAGGGCTTCACTGGGATATCATGTTTTCATGCTTCCAGAGGGTGGTCAGGAGTTCAAGCTCAGGTTTTTTTGTTTTTCCTTCCAAGGTTATTGCTGGGGTTTGGTGCCTGCACCACGAATCCATTGTTCCTAAAAGGCATTTTTCCCATTTTGTTGCCCTTGTTGTTACCCTTGTTGTCCAACTAACAAACAAACAAAAACTTCTGCATAGAGTAAGAAACTTGCATCAAAATGAAGATATTCTGGGCCAGAAAAATAGCTCATGTGGGTAGTGTGCCTGCTTTGCCATGCACAGGATCCAGGTTCAATCCTGACCCCCACTGCATTGAAGGGTGTTGGATGATGTGGTGTCTTTTCCTTCCCTTTTTCATCTGTGTTTATTTCTCTATATTTGGGGGGGGAAGTCAGCTGAGAACAGTGATGCCCCAGTGACAACAAAAAATATAGATATCCTACTGAATGAGTGAAAATATTTGTATATCATATATCCACAATATACAAAAGAATTCATGAAATCCAACAAAGAAAATGACACAAGTGATGAAAAGGTGGTAGAGGATATAAATAGACATTTACTTATAGGTGACCTACAGGTGATCAGTAAGCACATGAAAATATATTCATTGCCTCTTAATGTTAGGGAAATGGAAGTTAAAACAATAATGAGATACCACTTCACAATTTTGAAAATGGCTCTTACCCAAAAAGACAAGAAAAATTACTGAAGAAGATATTGGTCCATCATTTATGTAAATAGTTTGTGATAGTAAATAGCATTTCTGAGCTTCTTACAGAATAATCTACTTCCAAGTTTAAGAAATTGCAAGTTATCTATAATAGTAACTGTCATTAGATGTAGAGATAGAGCAAGAGATTTTATTAGTCAATATGACCAAATAATCAGGATCATTAGGTATACAAATCATGAGGAAGAGGACATCTAACTTGTAAATAGCAATAATCAAAATATTATTGGCAGCTGAGCCTTCAGAGCATCTACGTGCATTTAGTAATCACTTGGAGGAAAATCTGCTGAGTTAGAATGGAAAGATCTTTAATAACATTCCCATTGTACTGTCAACTTAATTTAGGAGGCAAGACACTCCGTGAATTACACATACCAAGAAACTTGTATGGAAATAGACACGGCAGGCCTCCTCAGACCTACATATCAATTGATAATAAACTCCCAAAAGTCACAGAACTCATTCAGATCAGTGTAATTTTAGGGCACAAAATGGATAGGAAGTCACACAGACCTCTGAGTCTTTTAAATAAAGTAAATTATATTACCATTTGCAATGAAATACCATATTTTGATGGGCATAATTAGTCACTGGTCAGGCAATATACTCTTCATCAATAATTCACAGAGGTGAGAAACCAGTCTCCAGGTATATTTAGTGAAATAAACAAGATGAAGAAAAGCAAATCCCATATGCTTTCATTCATATCTGGCAAATGGACAAAACAAACAATTGAATTAAATAAAGCATAAAATAGTAAACTCAGGTGGAGCAGGCAGTGACACACTCAGTAAAATTATTACATTGTGCAAAGACCTAGGTTCAAGGCCCAGGTCTCCACTTGTGGTTGTAGGGGGGATGCTTCATGAGCAGTGAGGCAGTGCTGCAGGTATCTTGCTATCTCTCTCCCTACCATTCTCTTCTTGGTTTTTCTGTCTCTATCAAAAAAGTGAAAAAAAGAAGGAGGAGGAGGCAGAGGAGGAGGAGGAGGAGATGGAGGAGATGGAGGAGAAGGAGGAGAAGGAGGAGAAGGAGGAGAAGGAGGAGAAGGAGGAGAAGGAGAAGGAGAAGGAGAAGGAGAAGGAGAAGGAGAAGAAGAAGAAGAAGAAGAAGAAGAGGAAGAAGAAGAAATGACCATCAAGAGTGGTAGATTCATCATGCAAATGCCAGTCCCACTGATAACCCTAGTGGGAAAAAAGTCATATGGCTACCAGATTCTGGATAGTTTCTCCCAGACCTGGATGACACCGAGAAATTTTGTTTCCTAAGCTCCGTTTCTTTCACAAAATGGTTGTGATTCCTCATGGAATTGCTGTGCCTGCACCCTGAAGGTGTTCAGTAGTTGTCAGCTATTTTGTTCATTTCTCCCCCCTGAATATCAGGAATGGCTACACTTTTTTGAAGTTTCAAAAAGAACCATTTGAAAAATTTACAGTTACCAATAAAATCAATATCACATATAGAAAGGATATCTGAAAGGTTTCTTTTAGATACACACTCAGAAGTACAATTACTTGATCCAAAATTCTACTTCAGATTTTTTGAGGGAACTCCATACTGTTTTCCACAGCAGCTGCACAGTTCTACATTCCCAGCAACAGCTGTTTAATGGTCTCAATTTCTCCATATGATAATCAACTCTAATCTTTTTTTTTGTAGCCATTATAAATGGTGTGAGGTGATTATATCTATTTGATTTTTTTAAAAAATCAATTATATCTCAACAAGACAGCTTAAAAATTCTAACAGGTAACTTACACATTATTGGGACCTTACACAATATAGGTAGCTACTGGCTCTTCGCTATAGGAAGAGGTGACTTGTTTTAGGAACAATTTTCTCCTTCTGTGTTAACTTCATTGCTTTGACTTTTCTCAGTGGACCTGAAAGATGGATCACAAGTGTGTGTCTTTGACAAGTAGAGAGACAGAGTTCTTTCAAAATGCATTTACTCACTAGGTGGTCAGAAATGAGGAGGGACACAGAGAAGACTATGAATACTGAATATATGACTACTGTGTTGCTATGACAGAATCCCTCCTTCACAAAACTTAAATTCTGGTTAAACATGGTAATGACAAAGCCTGGGAAGTATTAGAATCAGAAACTCAAGAGTTTATGGTATTGATAGTTCAGAAATTCAGAGAAGGAGGAATGAAAGGCTCCTCTAAGAAGTTTGAGCTGAATGTTCTCTGGCAACTACTGTCATTTCTCTTAAAGACAAGTTCAGCACAGGCACAAAGTAGCAAATGCTTCTTCACATTAGCAAGTATATTGTTCTAAAATTAATAAAGTGGTATGCCTCAAAAAAAAAAAAGACAAGGCTTTTTCAAGTGAGAAGAAGACAGGATTGGAGCTGAGAGACAGCACACATCACCTCTGTCAACAAGCATTCAACTAAAGAGCTTAAAATGGGAATGTGTTGAGGTGTTTCTACAAGTAGAAAGGAGCCACACATTGAACCATCCACTTTTAGGGAAATGTATACATTTCTGAGAACAAGATTTTATTGAATATGAAGACTGAAAAACAAAAGAGAGATGTAACTTTATGAGAGGATTGGGAGCAAGAAGATCACATCAAGAGTTCAGGACATTTCCATGAGGGATTCTCTCCTGAAAGCTAGATAACTTACATTCCTTCTGCCTTTCTACTAAGAGCTCAAATAGCTAGCCTTTCTCTTTATTTTCCAAAGATAACCATTTCTAATATTTATTTATTTATTTATACCCTTTTGTTGCCTTGGTTGTTTTGCCCTTGTTGTTATTGATGTCATCGTTGTTGGATAGGACAGAGAGAAATGGAGGGAGGAGGGGAAGACAGAGAGGGAGAGAGAATGATAGACACCTGCAGACCTGCTTCACCACCTGTGAAGTGACTCCCCTGCAGGTGGGGAGCCGGGGGCTCAAACCAGAATCCTTACGCTGGTCCTTGTGCTTTGCACCACATGCGCTTAACCTGCTGTGCTACCACCGGACTCCCAAGATAATCATTTCTATTGTTTTAAACCACCCAGCTTGTAGTTAGAAGAAACAAATGCACGGATACCTTTGCTCTACAGTATGAGAGACATGAAGTTAAAGAGGTGTCTGAGAAGACCCTAGATTTTATTGTGTTTCATACTCTCCAATCTAGTGGGACTAAATCAGTGTCAGGAGGTTATGAAGACTTGGATCTCATTTTCTTCAAGGAACTGCCTGGGAAGATCCTGCTTATGATTTATGATTCATTATCTCCAAACCAATGAGATTAAACAATTGAAGTTCTTTCTTGTCATAGGTAGTGATAATTTTATTTTCCTGTGAGATCTCAATGAACATTTCATTCATTAATTTAAAATACCAATAAATCAGCACTTTTGCCCATAAAAAGATGGGTATCCTTGAACTCTATTGAGACCTATTTCAAAAACTCAAAATTTTTTCCCAGTATGATGATGAAATTAAGGTATCTTGTGGATGGGCTGAGGGGAGGCACATGTTAACATGAAGTAACTTGAAACTGGGCATTCACAACTCCACACATTTAAAGAAGGGGAGGAGGATAAGGAAATCCTGAAAGTCAAGAAACTTTCAGAAAAACTAGGTAAGTTTCAGAGAAGGCCATAATCAAGGTTTTCCTTACTCTTGGGTTTTCTGCTAAGAAAAAACTGGTGCCATCCCAATACCAAATTGGTGCCATGTCTCAAAATTAATTACATTGCTAAGCAGCAATCAAGACAGCTTGAGTTTGGAGCTCTGTTTTGAATAGTGGCAATGGGCTCAAGCTGGCTCACTATTAATATCTCACAGCAACACTGAGGCTATTACAGATATATTTGTGACGAGCAAGGGAGATTTCTCTAATTAACCAGGGATCTGGGGACTTGGTTCGTAATGTTACTCTCCCTAGACTCAAGAACTCGTTCTCAAAAGAACCATTAAGCAAACCTGTTATTTCCTGAGACTCCTTGTACACAAAGTTTAAATGCTTTTCTGCTGTCATCACACCTAATTTTCAAAAATCTGAGTACATTTGGGGATCCCCCAGCCGTTATATATAAATAACATGAAGTTCAGAGACTTGCAGTAGGTCATCCAAGACCTTACAGGTTAGAATCAGGCCTGAAATCCAGGTACTCCTCCCCCGAAGATCTATTTGTCTTCCCTCTTCTTTCCTGTTACGACATTTACTAATATGAAAGAAACCTGATGCCGACCAACAAAATGACTCCACTATACAACAACTGTATTTGAGCATTGTTAGCTTCATATGAGTCATGCTTTTTTGGTCCTCAAACAACACCTTTCCCCCAGTGCAGTTGCCTCTACCTGCCCTTTGCCTTCTTAAGAAAAGCTCTCTCAAAGTAACTGGCCGCCCTCGTGCACTCCCATGAGCACATATTTTCTTTTGAAAATAAAAAAGACCTGAGAGAGGAAATCAAGAACACGTTGACCTCAGCCCTTTGGCCTGAACATAGAGAAGGAAATCTAAATTTCTGTAACTTACTGAGGCAAGATTCTGTAGCTAAGACTTTTCATCAAGGAATGTCTTATATTAAGTCAAGAAAAGGAACCTTCTATATTTCCTTTGGAAAACCATCTCCTCACTGTCCACCTAGCTAACTCCTAGGAGGCATTCAGTAATTTTTCAAGTGAGGGATTTTTCTGTGGGGATCTGCCTTTCTCACCTTCAGTCTGGCTCTTGGCATCTTGTATCCACCTCCACCCCCACCCCCTAGTGTTTATTCCATGTCATTATGTCTACTCTTTAAGTGACTTTCCTTCAAAACAGTAAGCTACTGAAGAATAGGAATGAGCCTTAATTGTCTAAGAATCTTCAATGTAGGGACTGGGCAGTGACACACCTGGTTGAGCACACGTTACAATGTGCAAGGACCCTAGTTTAAGCCCCGGTTCCCCGGAATAAAGTTTTACAAGTAATGAAGCAGTGCTGCAGGTGTTTTTTTCTCTCTTTCTCCCTCTATGCCTCTCACTACCCTCTTGATTTCTAGCTGTCTCTAGCCAATAAATAAAGATAATAATAAAAAGGAATCTTTAATGCTATAAAACTTTAGTAGTGGGGAGATAACATAATGATTATGTAGAAAGATCTCCATGCCTGTGGCACCAAAGGTTCCAGGTTCAAACCACTGGAAGTCAAGGCTCTGGTAAAAAACAAAAAACAGAACAAACAAACAAACAAACACCTGTTGAGTAAATGAATGAAGGTGGTTAATCTAAGTCTTTGTGGAGTAAAAGTAGGTTCAGAGCTGGAGTACAGAGAATACTAGGTACCTCCTGTGTCCAACTCCAGAAATTTCTCTCTTCCTTCTTTATTTATGTACATGCTTCTTTTCTATAAGGCTGACAGCAAAGGACTGAGTCCTGGGACTTTCCAGCAAGGAGAAAGAAAAGTAATCTTCGGAAGACTACTGATAATATCGATTTCAGCATCTGTAGCTAAGGTTGCTCATAGTTGGGAGGCAGAGCAGGATGAGAGTCAGAGGGTGTGTCCTTTCTATCCAGTAGTGATCAGTGTAGCCTTCTTGCACTATTCCAGCACTAACTTCTGTGTTTCAGAAGTACAGGTTAGAGGTAGACTGAACATCTGACCCCGGCACTGAGCTGGTGAAGCACAGGGTGAGAAGGCAAATGTTGGGCAATGAAGTTCATCTCCCAGCAGCAATATGGGTAAATGCCCAGCCAGCCTTTTTCAACTTCTGCCAAGTGTCTCCTCTGTGTCACCACCTGGGTTCTGGACAGAGGCTAGGAGCTGCTCAAAGCATTCTGGAGTATGTGTGGGATGCTGATACTGTGGCCTCTCTGTTCTCCATGCATGAGTTATCCTTCTTTACTCTTTACCCAGTGACTTATAAGCAGTATGTGAAGCAATCACAAGTTGTTGGTAACTACACAGAAGCCCTGATCTTGCTAGGGGTTGGTGCCTTCTTCTCTCTAGAATCATATTTTCCTTATTTATAAAACGAGATAAAATTTTTATGCAGTTAAAGTTTTCGTGACAATGAAAGTTGCAGTCCCAACCCTAGCTACACATTGGGCTTCCTATGGAAGCCTTAAAATACCAATGCCTGAGCCCTCCCTTATCAGCTAAATTAGTGTTTGAGGGGAAGACCCAGGCACAGTATTTTAAATCTTTCCAGTGATTTTTAAAAATCTATTTATTTTCCCTTTTGTTGACCTTGTTGTTCTTTATTGTTGTTGTAGTTATTGTTGTTGTTACTGATGTCGTCGTCGTTGTTAGATAGGACAGTGAGAAATGGAGAGAGGAGAGGAGGACAGAGGGGGAGAGAAAGATTGACACCTGCAAATCTGTTTCACCACCTGTGAAGCGACTCCCCTGCAGGTGGGGAGCCGGGGTCTTGAACCGGGATCCTTACTGGTCCTTTAGCTTCAGGCATGTGCTCTTAATTGGCTGCATTCCTGCCTGACCTCCTCTAGCGATTTTTATAATGTATATAACCTGAATAACATAGACCCTTAAGAGCATCTCACTAGTCAATTATGTCAGTCTTACTATTATTTCTTTTTTTTTTGTATGAAATGTGTCCTTTATTTTATTATTTTTTTAAATTTTTTATTTAAGAAAGGATTAATTAACAAAATCATAAGGTAGGAGGGGTACAACTCCACACAATTCCCACCACCCAGTCTCCATATCCCACCCCCTCCCCTGATAGCATTCCCATTCTCTATCCCTCTGGGAGCATGGACCCAGGGTCGTTGAGGGTTGCAGAAGGTAGAAGGTCTGGCTTCTGTAATTGCTTCCCCGCTGAACATGGGCGTTGACTGGTCGGTCCATATTCCCAGTCTGCCTCTGTGTTTCCCTAGTAGGGTGCGGGCTCTGGGGAAGCTGAGCTCCAGGATACATTGGTGGGGTCTTCCATCCAGGGAAGCCTTGCCTGCATCCTATTGGCATCTGGAACCTGGTGATTGAAAAGAGAGTTAACATATGAAGCCAAACAAATTGTTGAGCAATCATGGACCCAAAGCTTGGAATAGTGGAGAGGAAGTGTTAGGGAGGACTCACTGCAAACTCTAGTGTACTTCTGCTTTCAGGTATATATTTTGCAGTAGTTTATGGATACGTGTCAACATAAACTCTCTCTCACAGAAACTGGTGTATATCTAGGTTATGGGACTTTGTTAGAAAGTGAACCACCTGAGATGCAATTAGAGTGTCCTATAAAAGGAAAGGTCTCACCCGAGTAATGAAGCTGAAGGGTTGTCATTCCACACGTGAAGTCTCTGGACACAGTCTGAGGTGAAGCATGTTGAGGTGCAATTGTTGCATTGGTTAGGTTGTGATTGGTGGATGCAATATTATTTGGTATGGATTGGGAGAAGCATATGGGAAAGTGGGCCCTATCCAAGGGTTCCAGGACTGGGGGAAGTAGGGGCTCTATAGTGGAGATGTAAGGTTCCTGCTGTCTTAGGGTTCAAAAAGACAATCGATAGTTAATGTTATCATCACATTATTTGGTAATTGGGTTAACTTTGAAAAGTCCTTTTGTTAGGGTTTGCTGTACAGTATCCAGTATCTTGTATATAGCTGTGCTATTGGATGTTTCTAATCTACTTGGTCTAGGCTTTTGAGAGAGTCCGCATATCAAATACACAGACTATATATTAAAAAGATTCAGTTTGTGTTTTGAGAAACTTTGAGACATACACTTGATTTTCCCCCTCTCATATTAATTACCTACTGATGTATATGTCTACATTTTGTGAGGAGTGTACATAAACACCATTCCTACCACCAAAAGACTGTGACCCATCCCTCCAACCCACTCCCACCCCCAATGGCCCAGGAAGATGCATGTCTACCCCTCACCATTGGGTTTTTACTTTGGTGCCCTACTTACAATTTGATCAGGTCCTGCATTTAGTTTCCCTTTCAGATCTTCTTACTCAACTTCTGTTGATGAGTGGGATCATCCCATACTCATCTTTATCTTTCTGACTTAGCTCACTGAACATAATTCCTTCTAGCTCTGTCCAAAATGGGTCAGAGAAGGTGGGTTCATTGTTCTTGATAGCTGCATAGCATTCCATTGTGGATATATACCACAGCTTTCTCAGCCACTCATCTGTTGTTGGGCACCTGGGTTGCTTCCAGGTTTTAGCTATTATGAATTGTGCTGCTATGAACATAGGAGTACACACCTCTTTTTGGTTGGGTGTTATGGAGTCCTTAGGGTATAAGCCCAGGAGAGGAATTACTGGATCATATGGAAGGTCTATGGCTAGCCTTCTGAGAGTTTTCCAGACTGCTCTCCACAGAGGCTGTACCAATTTACATTCCCACCAGCAATGTAAAAGGGTTCCTCTGTCCCCATATCCTCTCCAGCATTTGTTGCTGCTGTCCTTTTTGATGTATGCCTTTCTTACAGGAGTGAGGTGGTATCTTAGTGTTGTCTTAATTTGCATTTCTCTGACAATCAGTGACCTAGAGCAGTTTTTCATATGTTTGTTAGCCTTTTGGATCTCCTCTGAGGTGAATGTTTTGTTCATATCCTCTGCCCATTTTTGGATGGGGTCATTTGCTTTTTTGGTGCTAAGTTTGCTGAGCTCTTTATATATTTTGGTGATTAGTTTCTTGTCTGATGTATAGCATGTGAAGATCTTCTCCCATTCTGTGAGGGGTCTCTCTGTTTGTTTAATAGTTTCTTTGGATGTGCAGAAGCTTTTCAATTTGATGTAGTCCCATTGGTTTGTTTCTGCTTTAGTCTTCCTTGCAATTGGGTTTGATTCATCAAAGATGTCCTTGAGGTGTAGGTGGGAAAGTGTTTTACCAATGTTTTCATCTAAGTATTTGATTGTTTCTGATCTGGCATCCAGGTCTTTGATCCATTTGGAGTTGATTTTTGTTTCTGGTGAGAGAAAGTGGTTCAATTTCATTCTTCTGGATGTTACAACCCAGTTTTCCCAGCACCATTTACTGAAGAGAGCCTCCTTTTTACATTTAATCCTTTGGGCCCCCTTATCAAAGAATAGATGCCCATAGGTGTTGGGATTTATTTCTGGGCTTTCAATTCTGTTCCACTGGTCTGTGTGCCTACTTTTGTTCCAGTACCATGCTGTTTTGATGATGATGGCTTTATAATATAGTTTAAGGCCTGGGAGTGTGATGCCTCCATTTCTGTTTCTTTTCCTCAAGATGGTTTTGGCAATTCTAGGTGTTTTCAGGTTCCAGATAAATGACTGTAGTGTTTGTTCTATTCTCTTAAAGAAGCTTGGTGGAACTTTGATGGGTATTGCATTAAATTTGTATATGGCTCTAGGGAGAATATTCATTTCGATGATATTTATTCTTCCAATCCATGAGCATGGGATATCTTTCTATTTCTTGGTATCAGTTTCTATTTCCTTGAGTAGCAACTTATAGTTTTCAGCATACAAGTCTTTCACTTCTTTGGTCAACTTTATTCCTAGGTATTTGATTGATTTTGCTGAAACAGTAAAGGGGAGTGATTTCTGGATGTCTTCTTCAGATTTAGTGTTTGCATAGAGAAATGCCACTGATTTTTGTACATTGATTTTGTAGCCTGATACCTTGCTATATTGCCTAATAAATTCCTGTAATTTTCTGCTGGATTCTTTAGGTTTTTCTATGTATACTATCATATCATCTGCAAATAGTGAGAGCTTGACTTCTTCCCTTCCAATCTGTATTCCTTTGATTTCTTTCTCTTGCCTGATTGCTATTGCAAGAACTTCCAATACTATGTTGAAGAGTAATGGTGACAGTGGACAGCCCTGTCTAGTCCCTGATCTGAGTGGGAATGCTTTCAGCTTCTGTCCATTGAGTATGATGTTGGCTGTAGGTTTGCTATATATAGACTCCACTATCTTGAGGAATTTCCCATCTATTCCCATTTTTTGTAGAGTTTTGAGCATGAATGGTTGTTGGATTTTGTCAAAGGCTTTCTCTGCATCTATTGAGATAATCATGTGGTTTTTTGCTTTGCTTTTATTGATTTGGTGAATGACATTGATTGACTTACGGATGTTGAACCAGCCTTGTATTCCTGGGATGAATCCCACTTGGTTGTGATGAACAATCTTTTTGATATGTTTCTGTATCTGGTTGGCCAAGATCTTGTTTAATATTTTGGCATCTATGTTCATCAGAGATATTGGTCTGTAGTTTTCCTTTTTTGTTCTGTCCCTATCAGCTTTTGGTATCAGGGTGATGTTGGCTTCATAGAAGGTGGAAGGGAGTATTCCTGTTTCTTCAATCTTATGGAATAGCTTAAGAAGTATGGGTATTAACTGTTTCCTGAAAGTTTTGTAGAATTCGTTTGTGAAGCCATCTGGTTCAGGACTTTTGTTGTTGGGGAGATTCTTAATAACGGTTTCAATTTCTTTGTCTGTGATTGTTGCATTTAGATTTTGTAGTTCTTCTTGGTTCAGTTATGGAAGGGCACTTTAAGTCTGTGTTTATCTTGTTGTGTCAGATGGGATTCTTGCAAGCAGCATATGGTTGGATTATGTTTTCTGATCCAACCCCCACTCTGTGCCTTCTGATGGGTGAGTTTAAGCCATTGACATTTATTGATGTTATGGATTTAATGTATTGTAGTGCCATTGTTCTAAAAAAATATGTTTGCACTGATATATTGCAAGTATTATAGTGATGTTCTTGTTTATAAGAGGTCTTCTAGAACCTCTTTCAAGGCCGGGTTGGTGATGGTTGCCTCCTTTAACTGTTGTTTATCTAAGAAGGTTTTGATCCCTCCATCTAGTTTGAATGAAAGTCTAGCAGGATATATTATCCTTGGTTGAAACCCCTTTTCATTCAGGGCTTGATAAATATCTTGCAACTCCCTTCTGGCTTTTAGAGTTTGAGTGGAGAAGTCTGCAGATAATCTTATGGGTTTTCCCTTGTATGTGACTTTTTGTTTCTCTCTTGCAGCCTTTAGGATCCTTTCTTTATCCTTACTTCTTCTCATTGTGACTATGATGTGTCTTGGTGTCTTCAGGTCTGGGTTGATTCTGTTTGGTACTCTCTGGGCCTCTTGAATCTTGATGTCCTTTCTGTTATTCAGGTCTGGGAAGTTTTCTTCTATTATTTCCTCTAGAATTTTTGCTTCCCCTTCCTCTCTTTCTTCCTCTGGCAGGCCAATTATATGAATGTTACTTCTTCTGAGATCATCCCTTATGTCTCTGTTGTTGTTTTCAGTGTCTCTCAATCTCTTTTTAAGCTCTTTCACCTCTTTCTTAGTTTTCTCTAACTCATCCTCTGTCTGACTAATTCTGTTTTCTGCTTCTGTTAGTCTGCTTTCCCTTGCCTCAGCTTCTTTCTTCATTACTGCTATTTCAGCTTTCAGTTCTCTAAGTGCGTCAAGATAATCAGTATTTTCCTTGGGGGTCTCAACTGTTGTTTCCCTAATACTGCCATTCCTTTACTCCAGAGTTGTTTTCATTTCTGTGATTAATAAGTTTATTATTGCTTGCATACTTTTCTTATCTATGGTTACTTCTGGCTGATTTGTAGTTTCTTCTGGGCTCTTTTTTTCATTCTTTGGAGTAGCAGTTTTGTTTTTGATCTACCCATTTTTTTGATTTATGTATTTCTTTTTTTTTTATGCTCTGTTGTTCCTCAGTTGTTGTGTCTTGAGTACAAGTAACACTGTACTAAATACCTTTATGACAATTGCACTCACCAACCTCAGGAATTACAGTAGCAACTGAAGCAAGTATTGAAGTAGTTTAATCATTACCTGTTAGCCAAACAATTTCTCCAATCCATGAAAAAATAGTAACCAAATCCAGTGAAGAAAGAGAAAAGAAAGAAAGGATAGCAAGAATAGACAGTTATGCAAATCTACTATCCACTGTATATTCTAGGGGTAACAAGAGGGCAAAGGGAACTAGAGCCGAGGTACGCACATAGAGAGTCCACTCTGAGTCAGATTTCTTCCCTAAAATAATTCACAGATTCAGAAAGGCAAAGAAGAAGGAAGAAGTGTATGACAAGATTAAAAAAAAGAGAGAAAGAGAGAGATGAGAGAGAGAGAAAAGAGAAAAGATAAGAAAAAGAGCTGTAATTAAAGAGCAGTGTAAGGAAATTCCCAAATGTGTATCAGTGAATTCAAAAAAGCACACTGTGGTGTGGGTGCTGGGGGCTGTGACTTTGGAAGCTGTAGGATTAAGGAAGAAGGGATGACAAGAATGAGAAAAAAAAGAAAGAGAGAAAGTGAGAAAAAAGAAAAAGATAAGAAAAAAACAGTCATAAAAGGGCAGTGAAAGGAAAGGGTTTTTTTGTATTTATTGTTAATTATTTAATTAGCTATGCGGGTGAGGTGGGGGGGTTGGCTACTTAGAAAGAAAAAAGGCCAGAGGTTTCAGAAGGTTATAGACTTAGAATTAATGATACTCCCTGGTGGGGCAGGAATTTGGTAAATAAAAGGAGCTCCCCTCCCCTGCTAGGAGCTGGTCCCCAGGCACTGGTTATGGGGGGTGGGGGGCCCGGGAAGGAGGTATGCTTGAAAATTAAAAGGAAGAAAAAAAAAGTTTTTTTTTTCCCTTTTTCCCTACTCTAATTCTTAACCCAAGTTAAGTTATAGTCACCTCCTTGGTGTCACCGCTATGACCTCTTATTGGCTGGCCTGCTAAAGGCAGAAAATCCTACTGTTTCCAGGAGATGTGGTCAGAGCTCAGCCACTAGCAGCTTCTCAGTCCACCATCTTCCGGGAAACCCCCCCCCCCGAAGCTTTTTTAAAGGATTTCTCAAAAATGAAAACTAGCTCCAAGTCCTTTTGATCCAATGAGAGCTGTACTCAAGGATGTCCTCAGATCTGCCCTCAGGGTCACGGTGGTCCCTGGAGACTCCCAAGAGAAAGCCCCTGAGCTACAGTGCTCCCTCCTGGTCCTCTGCCGGCCGCCCAGCAGCGCTCTGCAACCGGCTGAGGAGCCGCCTTCCCAGGCCGAGGACAGTGCCGGTACACCCGCCTTGCCCGCCACCGCCTGGGAAGTCTGGAGCAGCCAGCCCGCTAGTCCACGCCACCTCTACTCTAATTCTTGACCCAAATTAAGTTATAGTCACCTCATTGGTGTCACCACTAGGACCCCTTATAGACTGGCTACTAAAGGCAGAAAATCCTACTGTTTCCAGAAGATGTGATCAGAGCTCAAGCCACTAGCAGCTTCTCAGTCCACCATCTTCCGGAAACCCCCCTATTATTTTTTTTATTACTCATGTGTTTCTGAGAGACACTACAGTACAACTCCACCATTTTAAATGTATTTATTTATTTTAGTTTTTTAATATTTATTTACAAAATTATGAGATAACAGGTATAATTCCACGACATTACCACCACCAGATCTCTACTTCCCCATTCCCTCCATTGGAAACCACAATGGTTCTTCCTGGGCCACAGACACGGGGTGACTATTATTTATATAACTATATTTATATATATTTGCTCATTTTTCTTTATGGTCCTACCTTCTCTTCCTCCCTAATTCACATCTACACCTGTTCTTACTTCTGAATGTCCTTCCTTTTTTTCCTCTTCTCTCTCCAGGTACTCATGGAATTAGAGTTCAAAGCCCTCTGGTTTTTTTCTCTCCCTCTGGGTGTATGGACCAGAATTCATTATGGGGTACAGAAGGTGGGAGTTCTGGCTTCAGCAGTTGCTTCTGTGTTGGACATGGGCATTGGCAGGTCAATCCATATCCCCGCCTGTTTCTGTTTTTCCTTATTGGGGCAGGGCTCTGGAGAGGTGAGGCTCTGGGACACATTGATAGCATCTAAAACTTGGTGGCTAAGTTCTGAAAGGAAGTAAGATATAAAACAGAGCAAAATGTTTAATAAAGAGGAACCAAAAATTAGGAATAGAGCAGATGAGAATAGGGATCTTAGGGTGGAGCCAAGCTATTTTAGGTATGTTTGTAGGGGCCCATGAATTTAGTAATTTTTGCCTGATACTGATAGCTAACATGCAGGTAAACTAATAATATTCTTTGGGAAGTTTTCAAAGTTTTAAATGTATTTATTTTTTGTCTTTCTTGTTACATAGTGCTGCGATCTAACTTAAAAGCCTCATATGTGCAAATCTTGTGCTCTACACTAAAAAATTGAGAACAGAGAGTCCCCTTTCTTTGGCCCTTATATTGTTTTTCCATTTTTGTTCCCCTTAGTCTTACTTATGACAAGAAAGGAATTCTTGTTTTATATAAATTTCAGTGCTATGGGCTGGGTGGTGGCGCACCTTGTTGAGCGCACATGTTACGGTGCACAAGGACCTAGGTTCAAGTCCCCGGTCCCCATCTGCAGGGGGAAAGCTTCACTAGTGGTCGAAGGCTGCAGGTGTCTCTCCATCTCTCTCCCTCTCTGTCTCCCCTTCTCGATTTCTAGCTGTTTCCATCCAAAAAAATAAAGATTAAAAAAAAATTCCAGTGCTAGTCATAAACTTCAAAACTTCTCACTGATAGATTGAGTTGAAATGGTCAGTTGTCTGTGAAGACTTTTGTTTATAATGCATGTATA
Organism: Erinaceus europaeus; assembly: GCF_950295315.1. Lineage (NCBI taxonomy): Eukaryota > Metazoa > Chordata > Mammalia > Eulipotyphla > Erinaceidae > Erinaceus > Erinaceus europaeus. The sequence continues at coordinate 76,199,160 of NC_080168.1, read as the reverse complement.
TGTTCACTCAGGTCTTTATGGTGTGACCTCTAGCCAGGCACAATTCATTCAGCCTGGCTGTGTGCCAAGGGACACATTTCCAGTAGTAGTCATGTGTTCTCATTTCCAGGTACTATTGGTCTCCTTGGAGGCAGCTGTCATCTTTTGCAACAGATCTGTCATCTTTTTAAACAGATGAGTCACTGTTGTTCCTAGCAGGTTAGCTAACAAATAGCTCCAGGCCATCCTGCCTGGTGACTCTGACTATTGAGACTATGCCTATAATGCCTATGAGGGAGTCATAAAATTGGGCTGGACACTATTTAAAGTTATCTTTGTTTGCTGACTTTTTTAACCAGAGACTGGTGTGGAGTTATTCCTGGCTTCTTTAGGACCCTGAGATGATAAGCTATAGTAGAGTGATCAAAGGGCAAGCAGTGCTTCATTAACAGGCAATGGGTCAAATAGATTAGCAGAGATAGTTCACAGTGGTTGACAACCTCTAAACTCCACTTGAGATATCAGCTCCCTTTTTGCTAAAACTAAATATGTTCTGGATGCTATTAACAGAAAGACAGGCTAGAGGTCAATGTACTGGGTTGTCGGAAAAGTCATGATGTATTTTTTCAGTGCCAAACAATATGTCATGACTTTTCCAACAACCCAGTAGTTTCACCCATTCTATTTTTTATTTTTATTATCTTTATTTATTTATTATATAGACAGCCAGAAATTAAGAGGAAGGGAGGGGAAGATAAAGAGGGAGAGAGACAGAGAGACACCTACAGCACTGCTTCACCACTTGTGAAGCTTTCCCCCTGTAAATGGGGGCCAGGGGCTTAAACCTGGGTCCTTGCACATGGAAACATGTATGCTCAACCAGTTGTGCCATCATCCAGTTCCCTCACCTATTCTGTTTCTACCTGGTGGTTTGTGGGGTTGAGGGCAGAGAGGGATGATACCTTTGGTTTAAAGCTATATTAAAAATATTGAGGTAGCATTGGTTACAATGTTGCATGTTTTGGAGGTTAAATTTCATACTTCCTGTTGTGAGTTACCATTTGTATCACCAATAATACTCTACAAAAGTCTTAACTGGATACCCACACCCTGACAGCCTCCTTCCTCCTCTCCTTTGCTGGCTTCAGTACTGTTATCAGAGTCTAAGGACTGTTACTTTTGACTTTGTCTATTCCTGTGTTTTATTTATGCCCCAGAAACAAATGAGATCATTTGATATTTGTCCTTCTCTGAGTTATTTTATTTTGTGTGATTCTCTTCATTTCCAACTATGGTGTTGCAATTATAAAAGGCAAGATTTAACCTTATCTCATAATTGATTAACAGTAAACCATTGAATCTATCTCTATATCTGTGCATATATATTTTTTCGTGACTTTTGTTGTTTTTTTAAAATTTATTTAAGAAAGGAGACATTAACAAAACTGTAGGATAAGAGGGGTACAGCTCCACACAATTCCCACCATCCAATCTCCATATCCCATCCCCTCCCCTGATAGCTTTCCCATTCTCTATCCCTCTGGGAGTATGGACCCAGGGTCATTGTGAGTTACAGAAGGTGGAAAGTCTGGCTTCTGTAATTGCTTCCCCGATGAAAGTGGACGTTGACTGGTCGGTCCATATTCCCAGTCTGCCTCTCTCTTTCCCTAGTATGGTGGGTCTCTGGGGAAGCAGAGCTCCAGGACACATTGGTGGGGTCATCAGTCCAGAGAAGTCTGGTCGGCATCATGCTGGCATCTGGAACCTGGGGGCTGAAAAGAGAGTTAACATACAAAGCCAAACAAATTGTTGAACAATCATGGACCTAAAGGCTAGAAAAGTGCAGATGAAGTGTTGGGGGAGTACTCCCTGCTGACTCTTGTGTACTTCTGCTTTCAGGTATATATTTTGCCCTGGTTTATGGACACAAGTGAACATATGCTCTATCTCAGGGGACCTGGACTATATCAAGGTTTGGGGACTTTATTGGGGAGTGGACAACCTGGAATGGAATTAGCAAATACTATGAAAGGAAAGGTCTCACCCGAGTGATGAAGCTGAAGGGTTGTCATTCCACACCTGAAGTCTCTGGCCACAGTCTGAAGTGAAGCATGCTGGGGTGGCACTCGTTGCATTGATTAGGTTGCGATCCGTGGATGCAATATTATTTGATTTGAATTGAGAGAAGCATTCAGGAAAGTGGGCCCCACCCTAAGGTTCCAGGACTGGGGGAAATATAGGCTCTATAGTGGGAATGTGAGGTTCCTTCTGTCTTAGGGTTCGAGAAGACAATGTATAGTTATCATCTCATTATTTGATAATTGGGTTAACTTTGAAAATTCCCTTTGTTAGGGTTTATTGTATAATACCCAGCATCTTGTATATAGCTGTGCTACCAGTTGCTTCTGTTCTCCCTCATCTAGGCTTCTGAGAGAGTCAACATATCAAAGACTCAGCCTATGTATTAAAAAGACTCAGTCTGTATTTTAAAAAGTTTAGAACATATGATCAATTTTTCCCCTCTCATATTAATTAAATAGTGGTTTATGTGACTGCACTTTAATAGGAGTGCACATAAACACCATTCCCACCACCAAAAGATTTCCCACCCAACCCCCCAACACCCCGGGAAGCTGAATGTCTACCCTCCCCCTCACCACAGGGTTTTTATTTTGGTGCCCTACTCTAGATTTAAACAGATCCTACTTTTAGTTTCCCTTTCTGTTCTTCTTTCTTAACTTCTCTTGATGAGTGGGATCATCCCATACACATCTTTATCTTTCTGACTCAGCTCACTTAACATAATTCCTTCTAACTCTGTCCAAGATGGGTCAGAGAAGGTGGCTTCATTGTTCTTAATAGCTGCATAGTATTCCACTGTGTATATGTACCACAACTTTCTCAGTCACTCATCTGCTGTTGGGCACCTGGGTTCCTTCCAGGTTTTAGCTATTATGAATTGTGCTGCTATGAACATAGGTGTACACATATCTTTTTGATTGGGCATTATGGAGTCCTTGAGGTATATCCCCAGGAGAGGAATTACTGGGTCATATGGAAAGTCTATGTCTAGCTTTGTGAGAGTTCTCCAGACTGCTCTCCCGAGAGGCTGGACCAATTTACATTCCCACCAGCAGTGCAGAAGGGTTCCTCTGTCCCCACAGCCTCTCCAACATTGGTTGCTGCTGCCCTTTTTAATGTATGCCATTCTCACAGGAGTGAGGTAGTATCTCAGTGTTGTCTTTATTTGCTTTTCTCTGACAATCAGTGACCTGGAGCAGTTTTTCATATGTTTGTTAGGCTTTTACATCTCCTTTGAAGTGAATGTCTTGTTCATATTCTCTGCCCATTTTTGTATGGGGTCATTTGCTTTTTTGGTGCTAAGTTTGCTGAGCTCTTTGTATATTTTGGTGATTAGTCTCTTGTCTGATTTAAGGCATGTGAAGATCTTCTCCCATTCTGTGAGGGGTCTCTTTATTTGTGTGATAGTTTTTTTGGCTGTGCAGAAGCTTTTCAATTTGATGTAGTCCCATTGGTTTGTTTCTGCTTTAGTCTTCCTTGCAATTGGGTTTGTTTCATCAAAGATGCCCTTGAGGTTTAGGTGGGAAAGAGTTCCACCAATGTTTTCCTCTAAGTGTTTGATAGTTTCTGGTCTAACATTCAGGTCCTTGATTCATTTGGAGTTGATTTTTGATTCTGGTGAGATAAGGTGATTCAGTTTCATTCTTCTGCATGTTACAACCCAGTTTTCCCAGCACCATTTATTGAAGAGAGCCTCCTTCCTCCATTTAATACTTTGGGCCCCCTTATCAAAGATTAGATGTCCATAGGTGTGGGTGTTTAGTTAAGGGCTTTCAATTCTGTTCCACTGGTCTGTGTGCCTATTTTTGTTCCAGTATCAGGCTGTTTTGATGATGATGGCCTTATAATATAGTTTGAGATCTGGGAGTGTGAGGCCTCCATTTCTGTTTCTTTTCCTCAAGATGGTTTTGGCAATTCTAGGTGTTTTCTGGTTCCAGATAAATGACTGTAGTTTTTGTTCTATTCTCTTAAAGAATCTTGGTGGAACTTTGATGTGTATTATATTAAATTTGTATATGGCCCTGGGGAGAATATTCATTTTGATGATATTTATTCTTCCAATCCATGAGCATGTATGTCTTTTCATTTCTTGGTTTCAGTTTCTATTTCCTTGAATAGTGACTCATAGTTTTCAGTATACAATCTTTCACTTATTTGGTCAGCTTTACTCCAAGGTATTTTATTGATTTTCCTGCAGCAGTGAATGGGAGTGACTTCGGGATGTCTTCTTCAGTTTTATTGTTTGCATAGAGAAATGCCACTGATTTTTGTACATTGATTTTGTAGCCTGACACTTTGCTATATTGCCTAATATCTTCCAGTAGTCTTTTGGTGGTGGGAATGGTGTTTATGTACACTCCTAGTAAAGTGTAGTCATATAAATCACTATTTAATTAATATGAGAGGGGGGAAAATTAATTGTATGTCTTGAAGTTTTTATAACACAGACTGAGTCTTTTTAATATATAGGCTGTGTATTTGATATGTGGATTCTCTTGAAAGCCTAGACCAAGTAGATCAGAAGCAACCAGTGGCACAGCTATATATAAGATATTGGGTACTATACAGGAAACCCTAACAAAGGGACTTTTCAAAGTTAACCCAATTACCAAATAATGTGATGATAACATTAACTATCCATTGTCTTTTTGAACCATAGACAGCAGGAACCTCACATCTCCACTATAGAGCCTGTATTTCCATCAGTCCTGGAACCTTAGGATAGGGCCCACTTACCCGCATGCCTCTCCCAATCCATATCAAATAATATTGCATCAGCCGATCGCAACCTAATCAACGCAACGATGGCCACCTCAACATGCTTCAGCTTAGACTGACAACCCTTCAGCTTCATTACTAGGGTGAGACCTTTCCTTTCATAGTATTCTCTAATTCCATCCCAGGTGGATCACTTTCTAACAAAGGCCTAAAACCTAGATATAGATCAGGTTCTGTGAGAGAGAGCATATGTTCACACATATCCATAAACTAGTGCAAAATATATACCTGAAAGCTGAAGTACACTAGAGTTTGCAGTGAGTACCCCCGTACACTTCATCTCCACTATTCCAACCTTTGGGTCCATGATTGCTCAACAATTTGTTTGGCTTTGTATGTTAACTCTCTTTTCAGACACCAGGTGCCACATGCCATCAGGATGCCAGCCATGCTTCCCTGAACTGAAGACCCCACCAATGTGTTCTGGAGCTCTGCTTCCCCAGAACCCCACCCTACTAGGGAAAGAGAGAGGCAGACTGGGAATTTGGACCGACCAGTCAACGTCCATGTTCAGCGGGGAAGCAATTACAGAAGTCAGATCTTCCACCTTCTGTAACTCACAATGACCCTGGGTCCATGCTCCCAGAGGGATAGAGAATGGGAAAGCTATCAGGGGAGGGGGTGGGATATGGAGGTTGGATGGCGGGAATTGTGTGGAGTTGTACCCCTCCTACCTATGGTTTTGTTAATTTATCCTTTCTTAAATAAAAAATAAATTTAAAAAAGATGCTCCCTAATCTCAACTATAATTTCATTCATCTATTTGAAACTCTTTGGTGATTTCCCCATTGCATTCTTAAGATCAAGCCTTATCTTCTGACATGATGTCAAAGCCTAGTTCCTAGCTATTCTGTATCACCTTTTTCTCACCTCTTGTTACAGACAGGTGGAGAAGACTCTGCTTTACTTTGCACCAAGCTTCTTTATATCATAGGTCTTGCAACCACATTCTACCACCTGCCTTCAGCACTTCCTCAAGTTTCTTAATTGTGAGAATACAGATATGAACATAGGGTGCTTATGGTCCTTCAAATTAGTGTTTGCATGTCCTTTGGATACATTTCGAAGAATGGTATTACTGGGCCATAAGGTAATTCATTTAAATATTGTATTAGTGATTTAATAATGATTAACAGGATTGTAAGATAACAGGAGTACAATTGCCACCACCAGCGTTCAGTGTCCCGTCCCCTCCACTGGAAGCTTCCCTATTATTTATCCCTCTCTGGGAGTATAGCCCAAAATTCTTTATGGGGTGTAGTATGTGAGGTATGGCTCTGGACAGTTACCCAGGGAAGGCAGGATGGCATCATAGTAGCTTCCGCAACTTGGTGACTAAAAGATGGTAAGACATAAAGCGGGACAAATTGTTTAATAAACAGGAACCCAAAGGTAGAAACAGAGCAGATGAAACTAGGGGTCTTCATGTGGGAAGAAGCTAAGGAGTCTACTTTAAGTATGTTTATAGGGACCCATGACTTTAGTAATTTTTGCCTGAGTTAACATGAAGGTGGACTGCAATTGTTGTCTGGGAATATAGTGTCAAGTTGAGAATAGGACCAGAAAGCCTGATCAGAACAAAAATAGGACTAGAAAGCAGGGCAGAGAGTAGCTCCCAAATATGAGGAAAGACTATAAAGACATTTAACTGTTAATCCCATCGATCCGAAGGTAATTCCATGCTTATTTATGTCTAAAGACTCTCCATAAAGTCTTCCAAAGGGGTTGCACCAGTTGGAACACATATATTGTTTGTTTATTCTCACTGAGGTTTTGTACCTATATGATTTCACAGCCCCTGGATCCCCCTTCAATCACAGATAGAAGCAGAGAGGGGAAAAGAGACACAGAGAGGAAAGACACTTCATCACTAAACCACTGTTTATGAAGCTTCCCTTGTGCACAGTGCTCTCATGTGGTACTGGAGAATCAGCCTGGGTCCTTGTTCATGGTAAAGTGTGTGCTATAGTAGATGAATCATCTCTCAGAACCTTCTGTTTGTTTGTTTGTTTCCTTCAGTTCAATATATTATAGTCTGGATATCTCTGATAGTGGGTAGCAGAGGAATGTTTGTGACTTTTTTCCTTTTCAGTATTTTAGGAATAACTTCTGAATTAAATTCATTTTGTTATCTTCTTTTACTTTAAAATAGATTTAAAATGCTTATACTGCTAAGAAAAAGCTTATGTAAATACTTCAAGTCTGTCCTATAGTGGTGTCAGAAAAATTTCCAATGAAGTAAAGGCTACACAAATATTTTAGAAGACAGTGGTTGACGACCAGGTGGTGGCACACCTAGATGAGCAGACAGGTTACCTTACACGAGGACCTGGGTTCAAGCCCCATCTCCCCATCTGCCTGGGGAAGGCTTCACAAGCAGTGAAGCAGTGTTGCACGTATCTCTCTTTCTAACTTTCTATCTCCCCTTACCCTCTTAATTTCTCTCTATTCTACGAAAGAAAGAAAGAAAGAAAGAAAGAAAGAAAGAAAGAAAGAAAGAAAGAAAGGGACAGAGAAAGAAAAAAAGAAAGAAAAGAAAAGGGGAAAAAAGCTTCCAGGAGCAATGGTGAATTCATAGTGCCAGCACTAAGCCCCAGAGATAACTGTGGTAGTTATTAAAAAAAGAAGAAAGAGAAGGATAATGAGGAGGTGGGAAGGAGGAAGAGGAGGAGACAGTGATTGAATGTAAGTCCTTTCCTTTCTGTTCCCACTACTATTACTTGATATAAGACCTTATTAGCTCAAACCAGGGCTAATTTGAAGCACTCCATACTTGCTCTCCAAAGTCCAGTCTCTTTCCTCTGAAGTCTGTGCTGCCCAGGTTTCTTGGCCATCATGTTATGTGTCAGCTGAGAACTTCCCAGTAGTTTCCCTCCTTCTCATGCAAATGGTAAAGGTTTTTCACTACCAGGTTCCTCCTGGCTTTCTAGGAACTCTATTGCTTCCAGGTGGTTCTACTCGCTGTTTTGTGATAGTCCTAGAATGGATTCATTAAAACTATTTATGAAGTGGCTAATATGGACTAGATACCAAAAATTCTATGGTGGAAATAGACTGTGGCTGGTCAGCACCAACAGAGAAAGCTAAACAACTTCGGAGCTTTTTATTAAATGTGGTGAAGTGGAGCTGCAGGTATTTCCCCTCTGTAGGTTGGACTTTTACCCAAGTATTTACACATTGTAACATGTTTACTCTATGAAGTGTGCAACCACCTGGCCTTAAGAGTATATATATATTTGTTCTCTAGGTTATTTTTATCAAGTTCTTAATTGTTTGTTTTGTGATATTTGGTTTGCTTTATTTGCTTCCCTTACTCCCTCCAGTCTAATCTTTTTAATTATGCATTTGCAAACCTTGGCTTTGGATATTTATCATGTTACTGCTTGAAGATATGGACATTTGACTAATTTGGACCTCCCCAAGGAGTAATGCAAACAGAAGAGAAAATGGAAAATTGCTAGGATTTCTGGTTGTGCTTGTAAGATGTTGGGCACCAACACCAATTAGTGTTAATGTGTCCAGGGAGCTTTCCTGGTTCTCGCTGTCAAAGGCCAACTAAGAATGTCAGAATCACATATCTTGAATATTTTGCATAATAATGAGCAAGTCAAGTTTAGGAGAACTGGCTGTCAATATACAAGTCCATTTTAGAGAAACACAAATGATCTCTCCCTTTAATGAAAATTAAGTCTGTTAAGGCTATGTATAAGGTACTGTGTGTGAGATAGCCCAGTCGTGTCTTCCAGAGCAATTTCCTATTAGAAATAGGGTGACTTAGACTCTTCTGTCAAATTGTTTTGAAATTCTTTCCATGTGAAAGAACACAATAAAGATGTCAGCCTATGCCAAGTCAGTTCTCATGAAAGAAAGGAATGCATTCTCATTGATAGTTCTTTATTTTTTAGGGATGGGGGCATTGGCCACTAACTTATAAGATAGTATTTTTCCTACTTTCAATGTATGTTTTTCCCATATATCCTTTAATGCTTTGAGGGTTCAACTTAAAAGAAGAAATTCATGATTCTATACAGCCTAAAAGCATTACCAAATTTGGAAGCAAAGATACATTAGGTAGTCCAGGGTTCTCCAGAGACGCTGTGATTTGGGACAGTGGTTTTAATCCTTTTGATCCTTTTTATTTTTATTTATTTTTATTTTTAAAAAATATTTTACTTATTTATTCATGAGAAATGATAGGAGAGAGAGAGAAAGAACCAAACATCACTCTGGTATATGTATTGCTGGGGATTGAACTCAGGACCTCACGCTTGAGAGTCCATGCTCTATCCAGTGTGCCACCTCCCGGACCACTCTTTTTATTTTTTTAACGTTTTTATTGCCACTAGGGTTATCACTGGGGCCTAGTGCTGGCACTACAAATCCACAGTTCCATGCAGCTATTTTTTTCCTTTCTTTTCATTTTTTACTAGAACAGAGAGAAGCTGAGAGGGGAGAGGGAAATAGAAAGGGAAAGAGAAAAATAGACATTTGCAGACCTGCTTCACCACTGGTGAGGCATCCCACTCCCTGCAGATGGGGAATGGGAGCTTGAGCTCTTGTCGGTACCCATGGCAATGTGTGTTCAACCAGGTGCACCACTGCCCAGACCATGGTTTTTTTTTTTCTTTATTGGGGATTAATGGTTTACAGCCAATAGTAAAATATAGTAGTTTTTACATGTGTAACATTTCTCAGTTTTCCACATAACAATTCAGCCCCTTCTAGGCCCTCTTTTACTATCATGTTCTAGTCCCCTCGTTTTAATCTTTCTTGTCTACAGTGACCCATAAGAAAATGTAGCCCTGGGAGTCAGGCGGTAGTGCAGCAGGTTAAGCCCAAGTGGCACAAAATGCAAGGACTAGTGTAAGGATCCGGGTTGGAGCCCCCTGCTCTCCACCTGCAGGGAGTCACTTCACAGGTAGTGAAGCAGGTCTGCAGGTGTCTATCTTTCCTCTCCCCCTCTCTGTCTTCCCCTCCTCTCTCTATTTCTCTCTGTCCTATCCAAGAACGACATCAATAACTACAACAATAAAACAAGGGCAACAAAAGGGAATAAATAAATAAATAAATAAATAAATAAATAAATAAAGTAGTCCTGGGGGTCAGGCGGTAGGTGCAGCAGGCTAAGCGCACATGGCGCGAAGCACAAGGACCGACTTAAGGATCCCAGTTCCAGCCTTGGCTCCCCACCTGCAGGGGAGTCTCTTCACAAGCGGTGAAGTTCTGCAGGTGTCTATCTTTCCTCCCCCTCTCTGTCTTTTCCATCTCTCTCTATTTCTCTCTCTTATCCAACGACGACGACATCAACAACAATAACAATAACAACAACAATAACAACCACAATAAAACAAGGACAACAAAAGGGAAAATAAATAAAAATAAATAATAAAAAAAATTTAAAAGAAAATGTAGTACTAAAGGGAAAATACCCTGGTAAAAGCCGTACAATCTATATCTCAGATATTATACTCCTATAGATTTTATTTAAAGAAAAGAATCAAAATCGTGTGTGTGTGTGTGTGTGTGTGTGTGTGTGTGTGTTTTAACAAATGGATTTGACACCTTACAAAGAGAAGGTATAAAATGATATGTAGTACTGGGAAAGCTATCTGTATGAGGTTTCTATCCATGACTCTTGGGTTTTTAAAGTATTTACCATTTTTATTTCTATTTTGAATTCCTGCAGACTATAATTGAGAGGATTCTATGAGATTCTTGAAACATCTCTAAGTAGAATTAAGGGGAAATAAGGAGGAAGCCTCTCAGAGTATGTCTCAACTTGCTTCTAGTTTTTAAACCCCTCCTTTACACTGATTATATGAGTACAGAATTCTTGAGCTGACAAGGGTCTTGGACAAGCATTGTGCTTTCATTTCCACAAGTTTTGCATTTGTTCCTTTATGTATGCATTTGTTCCTGTATGCTTACTCCCCATGTGGCCCCAACCACATATTGAGCAATACAGGTCAAATCTGCCTTTTAATAATTTATCATGTTGCTACTTGTATTTGAATTTGATAGATGAAACAAATGACCTAGAGTTTGTGATTAATGGAAACCCATCTCCCCTTGAGCCCCAACTCATTAACCAAAAATTGTACTTGTGCCCGTCATGTTAACAGACATTGCCAGAGGCCTTAATTTAAATCTGAAACTAAACCGGTTACCCAAGTTGCAGTATTTTGATTCACTTTGAATTGCTATTTGTTAGAATAGCCTTCATTTTCCATCTGTATAGTGAATTAAATGTTGGCAATACTGGTATTAAAGTAAGATAACTTCAGAAAATTGGTGAAGGTTGTGACAGATGACCCAGTATATTTTAGTTTTATAATGGCGAATTTTACCTACCAAAGAGAAGAACTATTGGATACTCATGGCACTGCTAGTAATTTATTATTAATGATTTCTAAAAATTCCAGCACTGCAGGAAGCTTCAAGCATCATTACTGCATTACATTTTGCTTTTGTGTTAATGGACAGTTATTTTTCTCTGTCACTTTCAATGGGTTGCAAGAGAGCATGGATGATCAGTTTTAACAAATATAGGACAGTAGAAGACATATGCTTGTCTCTGCAATTCATTGTTAGTAAAATGATCAAATTTAGCTTCATCAGAAGCAAGAATTTGCTGGACACAAATAGTAACCTTTATGTCTCTTTCTTTCCAGTGCTCTTGCTACATTACACCTACTCATCAGTGAGGGTCAGGAAACACTAAATTAGTTTGTACTTCTATACATGAAGATATTACATCATCACTTTTTTCTTTTCTTTCTTTTTTTTTCTTTTTCTACATCATTGATAAGAAAATTTAAAAAATGATATAATTTTAGGAAGGAAGGAATTTCTATTTAATTTAACTTCTTTGTGAATTAGAATAAGGTAACCCTTTCGTTGTTATCAAAGGTATCTTCATTTTCTAAAAAAGCAACAATATTAATTGTGTTCATAAAATATCATCTAATTTGCAGATAGTCTGTGGAGGAAAGAAATCCCTATTTCCCCACAATCTAGAGTATTTGAAGCCAAGTTTAGTTAACATATTGTAAAAAGAAATGTGTGCAAACTTCTGATATAATAAATCAAAGCACTTCCTTTCTAAATCCCAGGTCTCCACCTTGCAATTTGACTTTCTTCCAAACTCTTGTGCTCTGGGGACAGTTGTAACTGAAGATATTAACAATCAGCAGAAACAGGACATCAGGGATCTTGTTCTCTCTCTCTCTCTCTCTCTCTCTCCCTCTCTCTCTCTCTCTCTCCCTCCCTCCCTCTTTCTCTCTCCCTCCCTCTTTCTCTCTCCCTCCCCGCCTCTCCTGTTCATGCTTGGTCTTTGGCTAGTTGTTGCTCTAAGAACAAACTAACACATTTCAGTGGCAATTGTCAATGGATAAAGAATGCCAGAATAATAGCTCACTGTGAATAGGTTGCAAGTGTGATATATAAAAGGTGGAAGGAGGAAGTATTTGCATGTATACACTGATGAATAATAGCTTATATCTAAGTTATTGCATATTTTGTTTGATAACTTCTGATTTCCTAGAATTTTTCTTTAAATTTTTTCATCCAGTTACAGATCACAGAGTATTTTTCCTAATTGGTGAGGAGCATGGACATGGGGTGTTTGTGTCTTAGTCACTTATTTTCCATATTGTTTAACTTTATATTATTGATGCAGAGAAATTATGTTAGATGCTGCATGTTTTCCATCTGTTAATCATTACTAAGTCAAAGAGTGTCAGCATGAGGAGATAACATAATTATGTAAACCATTTTCGTGCCTGATCTGTAGTCTCAGGTTCAGTCTCAGGCACTACATAAACTAGAACTGAAAAGTGCTCTGGTTTGGAAAAAAAATAGGCGGGGGGAGGGCCTGACAGTGGCACACCTGGTTGATTGCACACATTACCATGCACAATGACCCAAGTTTGAGTCCCTGATCCTGGGTCAGAGTTTCATATGTAGTAGCACAGCTCCCTCGCTGTGATCTATTGAAAGTCAAATAATTTGTCAACTACTTGCTTCTTTCCTCCTTT